>NW_020455589.1:60224-138997 GCF_003342845.1 Nothoprocta perdicaria
TGTCCCGCGCGCCGCCGCCGCGCTCGCCCCATGAAGCCGCGACATGCCCCATAAGCGGCGCGATGGGCCAGGGCGACGAGAGCGACCGCATCGTCATCAACGTGGGGGGCACGCGGCACCAGACGTACCGCAGCACCCTGCGCACGCTGCCCGGCACCCGCCTCGCCTGGATCGCCGAGCCCGACGCCCACAGCCACTTCGACTACGACCCCCGCACGGATGAGTTCTTCTTCGACCGCCACCCCGGCGTCTTCGCCCACATCCTGAACTACTACCGCACGGGCAAGCTGCACTGCCCCGCCGACGTGTGCGGGCCCCTCTACGAGGAGGAGCTCGCCTTCTGGGGCATCGACGAGACCGATGTGGAGCCCTGCTGCTGGATGACCTACCGGCAGCACCGCGACGCCGAGGAGGCGCTCGACAGCTTCGGCGGGGCGCCCCTGGACAGCAGCGCCGAGGACGGCGACGTGGACGGCACGGGCGACTCGGGCGACGGCGAGGAGGAGCTGGAGATGACCAAACGCCTGGCGCTCAGCGACTCCCCCGACGGCCGCTCCGGGGGCTTCTGGCGCCGCTGGCAGCCCCGCATCTGGGCGCTCTTCGAGGACCCCTACTCGTCGCGATACGCGAGGGTAAGGTGCTGCGCCGCGCGCCCTCGCCCCGCRGCTGCCCCACGCGCATCCTCCGAGCCTCGCCATGCTCCCGGGCGCCCCGCCGCACCAGGGGACCACCTGGAGAGGGGCTTCACGGAGGTGCCTTGATCACCTCCGCTTGGCGGGCTGTTGGCCATAAGGAGAGCGCTCTCCCCAGCCTTCCTGCAGTGCGACCGCTCTCCTGCTTCACCGGGAACAGGAGAGCGTGGGGGCCAGACATCCCCATGGGAGCCGCGCGTGGGGCGAGCTTCGGAGCGGGCCCCGGCAGAGGAAGGGGAGCCCGTCCCCTCGCCCTCCGCGTGGGTGCCACACTCGGCAGGCAGGACAGGGCGCGCGGGAGCACGGCGTGGGACAGAGGGCTGCGTGGCCGGCGCGGCGGGGACGCGGCGCGCGGGGACTGGCGTGGCTGCTGAAGGACAGCTCCTGGCTCGCCCGCCGCAGGCCCTGCGGAGCCGCTCGCGGCCGCGCGCGCTCCGGGGCCGCTGCCGTCGCACAGGGGGAGGCAGCAGCTCCTGGGCTCAGCCGGGCCCGAGGCCGCTCGTCAGCGCTCGCTCMAGGCTCTGCGGCACGGCTGGCGCCGCGCGGCAGCCGCCTCCATAGGCGGGCAAGCCCAGGGAGCCCGGGCAAAGCCAGCACTCCGGGTGCGTGTTATTCCCATTCCTTGTGCAGCGGAGCTGCTGCCAGTCCCGTTGGGGACGTGGCGGGCAGCGAGGTGGGGACGGGGCAGCGAGCGGCGGCTCCGTGTGCGGTGGCCCCACGCGCGGCGGCTCCGGCAGCGGCTCTCGGAGCGCGGGCAGCGCCGGGGCTGCGGGTCCGTGAACGGGCAGAGCCGGAGCAGCGCCCGGAGTCACCGCGTGCTGCGTCCCGCAGATTCGCGCGTGCCGACCCTTTGGAGAGGGCCTCCCCCAACAAAGGGCTTGATATTTTACATGAATCCCCCTAAGCAGTGTGGAGGGTAAAGGAATGATAAAATATTTACCTTAACATGGTAAGGGCCGATGCTGTTGCACTGCAGCTTTCAGGTGGCTGATTTCTGCCAAGGGCACTCGGGAACGGAGAGGGCAGGCTGGAGGGCATCCTCCAAACGGCTTAGTTGGCTTCCTTCAATTGAGCCCGACATGAACGGGCACGCGACAGAACAGTGGGTCTCTGGTGGCCAGAAATCTGTTGGTAAAACACAGCAAGTCAAAGCCTTGCCCAAGATTTTGGGGAATGTTCCAAAGCCAAAAGGATAATGTTGTCCCACTGAAAAGGATAGGCACGGTCAGGAGGCTAAACCAGCCTTTTTCTTGGAACAGTTCCTGTGTTTGAGGCTGGAGCACAAACGGCATAGCCGGGAGCAGGAGTCCCTGGGGGGTACAAGCTGGAATGCTAGCAGGACATACGTTTCATTTTCCTCCTCTGTAYGGGCATTTCCATTTAGGAATAGGCATTTTATAAAGTGGATTGGTTATTCCAATACTGTTATCCGGTTTATTCACTGTTACCTGTGCATATCTGGTCCAATTACTGCTCCCCCTGCCCCCAATTTACTTCTAACTCGCTCTTTCCTTAAAAGATTGCTAGAGTAATATGAGTTCTAGGCAAAGCTGAATTATCTACTGAGTATTTAATGGGTTAAAATACAATTCTCTAACTTGTATCTATGGAGACATAGGCCGTAYGCATTAATATTTTGCATGAAGGAAGATGGCTTTCATCATCAACACATGCACACACATCCATTAAGGAGACATTAAGACAGTTAACATCTTCTAATAAAAGCCATATGTTATGGTTATGGATGTAAAAAAGATGGGAGCGTGATTTATGTTTCTGTGACCTAATGACAGACGTTGCAAGAAGACCTCAAACTCACAATAGCTAATTTGAAGTAAAATAATTGATAGGATCATTAACAGGGGAATGGTATGTTAAAGCAATCATTAGGAAAGTAGAGTCAGGCAACAAACACACTGTTATCTTGTTTCTAATCATGTGCACAACTTTCAATGACTTCCCCTGTCTCAGTCACGCAAAATGGAAATTCACGTTGCCATTTGTCAAAAAAAAAAGAAATTACATCACAAAAATTCGTCATCCCAGTTGGATGCAAGACGTCTGCTAACTGTGAATATTAAATATATGCTTGGTGTTTACATACGGCACCAACGCGTATGTCCAAGTAACGTCTTAGTAGAGCCCTGGTTTACATAATCGTTATTCTGTTATACTTGGGCAAGTAGAGAAAATCTGAATGTCAATGTAAAGATGAAAAGAGAACTCACATAGTTAAATAAAGCAAGGTTTCTCTGGGCTATACCTGGTATAATAATTCAGTGAACATATAGCAGCTCTCTATGGAAAGATCGTATCTACTCCTTTTTGACCAATACTGTTTAAAAACACAGGTCCACTTGACTATCTGACTTAGGCAGCATCTCACTTGAGGATATTCACAGCTTGAGAACTGACTGTAATCCCTGTTTTGCAAAGGGATCAGGACCTAATTCATGCTAAATTATGTGTGATCTCACTGTGGATGACCAGGGAGGAGGGGAAGGCAGRGATGCACTGCAGGTGAAATCAGCTAGCTCTGCAAATCGTGCCTATCCCTTAACTTTGGTAAAGCACAACCTACCAGTCATTAATAGCTTGTCGTTAAGCACAACATATTCAGCCAGTTCTTGTGGGGAGGATGGGGGAAAAGCCGAGTTTAATTAAATTCTAGCTTTCCAGATGTTGTTTTCTTAAACATGGTATTTCTTTCTGAAAAGATCAAACTTTAAGAAATTGCACGGTGTTGTAAGCAGAAAAGCGTGAGCGAGGGGCGCTGCAGCCCGCGCAGCCCGGGGCCCGCGGGGAAGGCCGTGCCCAAGGCCTCGGCAGGGCAGCGCACAGGGAGACCGGGAAGATCCCACGGACAGAGGTGCTCTCTGCACACGCAGACACACACACAGACAGGCAGGCGGGCTTTCCAGAGGGTCTGATCAGGCAGTTGGGTATCACCAGGTGCCAATACGTCCTGTGCACCCACATCAGGGAGCCGTCTCTCTCGCGCTTGTTAGAGGCCTCTCTGTGCATCCGGAGGCAGCTTTGCGGGTTTGGTTTCCAGAGCAGGGCTGAGGGCGGAAGGGAGCCGGGCAGAGCGCAGCGCAGACCCGCGGCAGCGGCTCCGCGTGGGGCTGGGCGCCGCTATGTCCTTCTGCCCTCGCAGACACCAGCACAACCGCTGGGAAACCTTCCCTGGGCGCTGCTGCCCCAGCTCTCCCATATCCTGGCCCGGCTGCTCCCGCCCAAGCAAAGGGCCCTGGGGTCTCCAGGGCCCCGTCCCTGCCGGCAGCGGGGCCGCTTTTGGCTCCCCGTGTTGCGCTGGGCAGCGGTTGGGAGCCTTTGGTCCCAGGCTCCGTGTGAGCGCTCAAGGGCTCCAGCTCCGACTGGGCACTCCATCTTCATTAATGAACCCTAAGGGAAGCTTCCAAATAAACATTCACTCCAGCTTTTAAACAGAAGCAGCTCAGGATCCGATGGCAGGATCTCAAGAGCCTGACTCCCCAGGCTGGCAGCTGCCCCTGGCTCTGGGGAAGGGCTCGTGGCCGGGCTCACGCTTGCCCTTCCCGCCCCTCCGTGCCTCCCACGCCGTGCAAGGGTCTGATTTCTGCCGCGGCGGCACCGGGAGACACGTTTATGGCACTGACATGACAACAGTAAAGGGGACAGTGCAGAAGACACGAGAGAGGAGCATCTTCCCTTGATTTCCTCCCGCCTCACTTGGTACATTATTCAAGAGCCTCTCAACCTTCCTACCTTTGCGTTAGCTGATTCTCCTCCAAATAAATGCCGTGCCCACGGGATCCCGAGTGCTCAGGAGCCCTCGTCACGTCCCGGAGCCTGGAGGCTGCCGTGGCTCCTGCCCCACCTCGTGGCCCGGGCTCAAGGACGGGGCCTGTCCCGCAGGGGCCCCCGGCGCTGCTCCCGCTGCGAGGCCGCGCGCGCAGCTCAGCCCCGCCGCCCCATTGCAGCTGCACGCTGCATTACTGCTTGGGAAACCCGCACGCTGCATTACTGCACACTGCCCTGCTGCTCTGGGCGCTGCAAGCTGCGCTACTGCCCGCTGCATTGCTCCTCTGGAATAACAGGAACCTTCCCACCTGGTAAGAAGCTTCCCTCATCCCTCCAGTGTAAAGGGGGTTACAACGGAAAGGTCTTTGTAGGGACTTGTATAGGGAATTCGTAGAGTGCCTGCTCTAACGCCCCGGCGGGGCCGGCCCTGCCGCCCCACAGCGGCTCCCTCGAAGGCAACATGAGCATCTTGGCTCACACATTCCCCACGGAATCCCCACGTCTGTGGCGGGGCAGTTCCGGAGGGGCCGGACACCACCCGAGGATGGCACAGCCGGGGCTGCACGGAGCGGCCCCCGAGCGCACACAGCGCCAGCACTTCCAGCTCCAGGAGGGGCTTTTTTAATCCATTCGCCTATTTCCAGTGTTATTTCTATTATTCCAAAACCTTAAAAAAGAACAGCATCTGTTGCCATTCTCATATATCTTATATCTTAATGTTTCTAGGTTACAAAATTTACTTGATTTAGCCAAGGCTGGGATGGTATGGATCATACCATCATATGCATACACATATATATGCCTTCCTCTCACCACCACCTCCTACAGCGCTGAGTGGGATTTCCATATGAGGCAGGACTTCAAAATGAAGCCATCCCAAAATACTCCTAAAAATGTAGCCTCGGCACCACTGGTACCACTACGCAGTTTGGGGACTGGTTTCAGTGTGATATTGGGTCTCTGCTCTCTTCAGTCCATCCTTATGTTGCTCTCTTTGTCCTTCTCCTGACATTAGCTATTTTGGTTTTGGTTCGGGAAGAAAAAGGCAACAAAATCCTGCTATTCTGTGTTGCTGTATCATGAGACAAAGGATAAAAAGATCCATGGATCAATTWTAATATTTCTATTTTCGAGCTACTCACAAAAATGTGGCATATCAGACTACAGCTAGGAAAATTATTTTTCCATCTTGTTTTTCCTTCCTTTGTGCAGTCTGATATTCGAGGGTGTTCATTCTTAATTTTATAAATACATTACCGAGCTGTGTATATTTATAGTACTACTTTAGTGACAAAGCCTGTACAAATAGGGCTTCTTTTAGCATAAGGAGGCATGGTAGCAAATCAGCAACTCGCTGCTATTGAAACGCAGTGCCAAAATTATTATCAGTTTCAAGGAGAAATGAATTTTCCTGCAGCACGGCTCAGGACAACCCATTATTTGCCATCTCTTGCTTTCTGAATAGGCACGTTGTCCATCTCCATTCCAAAGCAGTGATGTGCAATAGATCCTAGCCAATTATGGGGAACGTATTCAAATCTATATTTTCATAGCCAGGGAAAGGCATTAGGAGCTTTGGCACCTGGCATCAAAACCCAGAGCTCTATTAGTGACAAAGCCCCTGATCCTAATGGCATTTTTCCCTGCAAAGGGCCACAAAATCCAGCCCCCTCCAGGCCACGTGTCTTCAGTGAATGCTCAGATCACATCCAAGGGCTGTATTCCATAAATCCAAAGGGCAAGCAGGGGCATTCAGGATGGGGGAAAGAGAAGGGCTCCATGTGGCAAGCGCGGGGGCTAAGGGGCACAGCCCCCATCCTCGGCTCCTCCGGAGCCTCCTGGCGGGAGAGCTGGAGCGGAGCAGCCATTTTGAGCTCCCTGCCTGGGAATTAGCCGCTCCGCTCCCGGCTGCTGCATTGGAGCCGAGGTGGGAACAGGATTAGCGGCCCGGCTCGGCTTTCCCTGCCGCAGACTGGATTATATAAATCCGTGGTTCGCTGCGAGCGGCGCCCGCGAGGCAGCGCGCGGGGATCAGGTGGGATCAGAGGAACCTGTGAATCTGCAGAGAGGCTCGCTCTCCCCCCGAACACAAACCGGGTGCTGTCATTTCCAGAACAATTTTTACATCTCTCATCTGTGCTCAGCAAGGCCCCAGATTGCGCTGTCTTCCCTCCTACTCCTGTAGTGATAGCTTCCCTCCAGGAATATCCCTGCTCCCATCCTCCGAGAGCGCGGTACTATCCGCCCCGGCGGGAGGGGAAAGGGCCAGGCCCTAATTGATTTCCCCTTCCCTCGGATATGATTTATGAGACCTAACGGGGCTCCTACTAAATCATGCTATAAAAATGAAGCATAAATCTCCGTCGGAGGCTTTTTGCAGCGCTGGCTGGTGATGTAAGGCCCTTTAATGGCAGCGGGGTGAAGCTGCGCCGGAATGGCCCGTGCAAGCGCGGTAATCCCGGGGTTTCGGCGCCACAGATCTCACACCGGGAGATTTGGGCTGGAAAAACACCCGGCTGGCACCATCGGGGTTAAAAGACCCCGTCGGAGTTTTCTTGGAGAGCCTGGGAAAGACGGCGCCTTTGCAAACCCCAAAGCTGGGTTATTTCTGAGCAATAAAGACTAAGCCTCGTCCACCTGCATCTTGTAATTTCCCGGCGACAAACAGGGCATTGTGGTCTGAATAGCCAAACCAAATAGCACCTTCCCTTAATTTCCTGGAGCAGTCAGTTGTTATTCACCAAAGAAATTAAAAGCGGGAAGAAAAGGAAAAATAAAGAAAATGCACACAGTTGTACCCAACAGAATAGCAGCTCCTTGTTTCAGCTGCAGCAAAATCCCCATTGCTGCCCTCCATCTCCTCCACCTTCAACATCCTCCTCCTCCTCCTCAAAAAAGCCCATTTAAAACACCACCCACACTCCTCTCCTTAAATGCAGAAAGACCCGGCCAGTTCAGGTCGCGGATCATTCACCAGCTGCAGATTTTCAATCCAAAAACGAACTCCATTAACCCCGTTCTGTTCCCACTTGGGCTTCCTGCACCGGGCCCCTTGACGGGCACAGGGGCGCTTTGGGTACCGCGCTCGCAAGGAGGGAMCGAGCGCGGCCTCACCACGCCGTGAGCTCCCGTCCCACTTATTTTAGAGTAAATTATAGTAAATGGCTGCTTATTTTGTAGTAAAAAACTTTCAGCCAAATTTTGTTCAAGCAATATYGATATTCGCTGTTCAGCTGATTGAATTCCAGTGTTTATTCCACYAAGAATCCCAAAGTGCTAGTGGTTTTATTCAAAGACTCACTGTAAATTTTAAACCTGGGTAGGTTACTTGAAACGTTAGTTACGTCTAAGCAGCAGGAAATCAATGCTGCCAAAGCGCATACCCTGTTCTAGAGCAAACATCATCTGGAAACTCGGCTCCAGCAAAAAAGAGAAGCTCTTTCTAGCTGCAGGCATGGACTAAAGGCAAGAGAAAAGTGTGGAATCCTGCAGCCATCGTACAGGGCCTTCATCTCCCAAGCGTAAGTTCATCCTCACAAGCACTGGGGTCAGCTGGAGCAAGGCCCAGGACAGCACAGCTTGTGTCCTCAGAGGATACTGTGCTAGGACAAAGGGGAAAACTTCTGTTCTTACTAGGTTTAGCACTAAGTTTAGCACAACTTCATKCACCTCTATGCAGACGTGAGGCTTWAAGGCTGTTACTTAAGGCACAAACATGCCCAGGCCTACATAAATATATAGAAACACACGGAGTATAGCTCAGCATTGCTCAATGAGTGACCATCTGACACAAGCTGAAACACAAGAAGTTCCGTCTCCAGGTGAGGAGCAACTTCTTTACTGTTAGGGTRACAGAGCAGTGGAACAGGCTGCCCAGGGAGGTTGTGGAGTCTCCTACTCTGGAGGTCTTCAAAACCCGCCTGGATGCCACCCTGTGCCACATGCGGTAGGTGTGCCTGCTGGAGCAGGAAGGTTGGACTAGATGATCTGTAGAGGTCCCTTCCAACCTTAAATATTCTGTGAATCTGTGAATCTGCAGTAGGGCATAGATACCGAAGCAGTAAATCACATTAATGCAGCAAGCCGCGTGGCTTGGCCCTGCCTCAGGGCCCCTTAGTCCCTCGGGGAACTGGCACGGTGAGGAGCGGCGCAGCCCTCGCGCTGCCTGGGCGCAGGGGAGGCGGCTTCGCTCGCCCTGCCCTTCCTCGTGGTCATTAGGGGATAACCTGCCAGGCTCTCTGGATGCCGTGGGCACGAAGCAGCCAGGCAGCAGTGTGGGGGAAATGGAGCCTGTTCCCGGCCGGAGCGGTTCCCAAGGGGCAGGGGCCGCTTTCCAAAGCCTGTTTCCCTACACCCTTCCTCCCTGACAGAGCCAGGCTTGCAAATGCTCTCGGGCAAGCTGAACTTGTGCTGCCTTTTCAAAAACGTGCTCAAATGAAAACAGGAGATATTGGTGTGAAACCACCCCCTTCACGCAATAATCCTGTGGCTGAAGCGTTTGTTTAGAAGATGGCATTTCGGGTTTAATATCTTTTTCCAGCCGCAAGGTTACAAACCTTCATCCGTCTCCACCCGAGTGATAATTCTTACCACCTTCCACAAGATTAATGGCAGAAAACAGATACGTAGCAAAACATTCACAGACAGCATAACTTACAATTTTGCACACACACTATTTTTGTGTTCTCCCCTCAGCAGCTCAAAGCAAGTACGCGTTGGATGGGACCAAACGTCCTGATAATCTGGCTGGCCCCAGGGCGAGCCCTGCGCGGTGCTTTAGTGATCTCTGTAGCGCCCCTAGGGAGAAGGAAGGCACAAGACACACAAAAGTGCCGTCCTGGAGGAGGGAGACAGACCTTTTCCATCCCTGGAAGGTGGCAGCCTGCAAAGTGAGCTACCAGGGCAGTGCAAGGACACGCTGCATCACTGGTTCCCAAAAGACCCGTGTTTCCCTGTCGCTTCTCAGACACCCCGTGACACATACAGGCAGTCTGGAGTTCCTCACAAGCTGCCTCACCATCCATGCTCTAACATAAACGTCYTTTTCATTTACATGGCAATTGATCACTTGCATCTTAGTACTTTTAATACTACAAGCTGCATGACGGCTTTCCTTTAATAGTAGTCATGCAGCTTGTAGTATTAAAAGTACTAAGATCTCAGTTAAACTGCTGCCACGCTAACTTAGCTTGGAGCACAGGTCTTTGGTAGAAAAGGGCCATTTGCACCACGAACGTGCTTTAGTTTCGGCGTAACCAGACAACATGGAAGTGACTGATGCACATTCCAGTTACTACGTTCACTGTCTTCATGTTAGGCATAATCCTAGATTCAATACAGTTCAAATCTTAGTGAAACTAGGGAGTATAGAGTATATTGCTGAATATCCCTTGACTATAATTTACCTTCTATAGGAGTCTTGCCAGGGGTTCTAATGAAGCAGAGGCAGTTTTGCAGTTTTACCATCTGTTATCAAATCTACTCCTGCTGTAAGAGAAATACAGTTGTGTTAGAGTTTAGAAGCAACAAACACTAAAAAAAATATTTTCCTTCATTGTTTAAATAGCTTTGCTGAACGTTCCAAAGCAGGTAACATCTGGACAATAAACAAAGCACTTTAAAGACTGATGTAATTAAAAGAAGATACATCAGAAGAACAAAAATAATGAGGTGTTCTCCATAAACACAGCACAATACAGGGGTATCGATAAGAAATCATGTCATATTGCAAAGCCTCCATACCTGGAAAAAATACATATGAGAAATATGAATGTCCTTAAATGTTACAAACACCCCTCTGTCCTRTCCAACCTAGGCCCCTGTAGCACTGCAGGGCACTCAGGAGCTCCGTGGCTCTGTTCCTGCTGCCCCTGGGAGGCCCGAGAAGGGCCTGGGGTTTGAAGCTCCACGGAGCACTAAGGCTCAGTTTGCCTTGTGTGCAGTGGACTCAAAATGAATACTTAATATTTATATGAATCATTGTCAGTGTCAAGAAAGATGAAGCTGATAAAAATAGAACCAAATCGGGGAACGAGTTTTAAGATTCACTGGGTAAATGCCTCTTTACGTACGGTATTATTTATAGGTATTTTTCTAACCCGTTCTGTCATCCTGTCTCTTAAAATTATTAGAGAGGGAGAAGGGAGAACCTACGGCAAGTGTTGATGCCAGGGAACTCTTGCTGAGAACTCTGGCATCTCACTTGGAGCCCAGAGAAGGAAGGGGAGAAGCAGCCTGGGAGTTGGGAGCTGTGTTGCTAAGCCCCTTAYTCCTCTCATCTCCTATAAGGAAGCCATTTCAGCCTATTTATTTACCTGAATTCCTCTGTCACGAGCAGCACAGCACTTTCAGGTCTCCGAGGTTGGTGTTTGAGAGGACTCTGAAGGCAACTCTCACCTCCGAGAGCTGCTCARTGGTTCTCCCAGCCCTTGGAGCCTTGCTGCAGTGAGGGTCACAACCACAGTTTCAGCACCAGATCTGTATTTTCTTAACTCTCCTTGAGGTCAATGACAGCTATGGATGGTGTCTTCAAGATGTCCCCAAAGGAGCTTAAACTAGAGATTGAAACCTTTTGGAAATGTCAGTTTTGATAACTCTGTGCGTCTACTGACTTTCATTTGAGAATGAGACGGTCTCTGCCAACCCCTCCCTGCACCACAAAGAGTCCGTGAGTCTCAACCATTTGTGAAAGTACCTTAAAAATCCACATAAAGGACAAAATATAACCAAACATTATTAGATCTTGAAACCATTATTCAATAATAAATCCAAAATGCTAAAGACAATGAAGATGACACTCACCTTGGCAGAACGCTCAAAGGAAGAAGGGACAGCCCCAAGGCTTGTACTAGACTCTTGCAGACAGTAGCTTTGTAGGTGCAAGAAATCTGGGGAGGTCCAAAGCGCAGTGCCTGCTTTCACCCTGCAAGGACACAGGGCATTGCGTAGGGGAAATATGAATCCAGAGGCTATTATTTTATTCAGCATCATGTTAATACTCACCACTTTCATCCTTCCTTCCTTCATGGAGACTTTCCTGTGGCCGGTGAGAACGGCACAGCCGCCCAAGCCCTTGGCCACCACGAGGTGACTGCAAACGCCTCTCCAGCTCTTGACCTATCTAGCAACAGACCTGCAAGGAGCTTGGTCTCCTCTCCATCACCACTGTCCTAAACCCTCCYGAGAAGTACCATACAGGTGTCTGCATGTGTGGCAATACCAAAAGAATAAGCAGAGATCCTAGATCCAGCCCTTTGGGAGGGCTGCAGGGAAGGGAAGAGGTCAGGGAATTTTGTGTTCCTGAGTTTTTGGAAGCTTACTCAGAGTTTTTGGCTAAAAGAGGCAGGTTGTGGAGTATCAATAGCAACAGTGCATGTAGTCTGCTGGTTCTGATCTAGAAACAAAAGGCCAAACACTAATAAATATATTCTTTTTTCAGTGTATTCAAAGTTTCTTCCTATTCTTGATGATGCTCAAAGAAAAWTTTTTTTCAGTACAGTTTCTTCTCAAACTTATTCAGGAAAAAAATAGTAGACAGAAAGAATGAACGAGGCAGTGAAGTATAAGAGAAAGTGACAGAAGGATAAAAAGATTTTCTGCATAACATTTTAGCAAAGTCTTTGAACAAGGGAAAAGCCTTGTCAGTTTGAAATCTGCAGGAGAAATATGACAACATTTATTTAACGTTTTCAAGGAAAAAGGGATCCCTTTTTCCAAGTTGCTTTTATAGGTCCCTTCGAGTCATTTCCATGTAACATTGCACATCTCTGGCTTGCAGTCCTTCAGCCTGCAGCTTCCTTGAGACTCTTCTTTGTTTTGCTGGTTGGTTTTGATTTTTTTTTTTAATGAGGTGACAATAGGAGCAGGTTCTCATGTAGATGATGAAGACAGGGCTGCTTATGAACCTTCCTTCACACAAGTCTCAGCCTGACGCTGTGTCAATATAGTCTTTTCTGGACACCAAATGCCCCTTTGAAGGATCTAAAGGGCCCCCTCCTTGTCCTTCACACTGCTTTTCAGTGCAAGACTGTGACATTAGCTTTGTGTTTTAGGCAACAACAGTGGTTTCAGCTGTAGTTTGAGAGCTGGCCGCCTCCTCAGGGAGCACGGAGCAGTGCAGGGACTGCAGCCACTGCCACAAGGACACTTGTGAAGGAGAACCAGGGAGATCAGCATCTCCCCTACAAGCAATGGGAAAGAAGCCACCGGAGCAGGATTTAGCAACAATAAACAGGGAAAGGGAGGAGACTTCAGCGGGAGAAGCAGGGATCTGTTTTTTCTGGGTGAGGGAAGCTGGACACGGCAGAGTAGGGGGGGATGCAGGAAAGCTCATGCCCTTCCTGGGTGGAYCATCAAGGCTGTCAAGAGTTGGGAATCTCAACCCGTGCACTCCAGAGCAAATACCTCCTGTTCCTGCAAGTGAGAACGAGCTAATCGGAATAATCCCAATGAGGCAGTAATATGCCAGCAATCCTGATATTCTGAGCATGCTGCAAGCAAGAAGGCAGCCTCCAACAGAGCTCAGCAAGACAAATTTAGCAGTATTAGATTTTGTGGTCAAAAGAGCACCTTTTGCTGAATAAAAAAAAGGGTTAGGCTCCAAAGTGGAAAGCCTCACGTACTGCCACCAATGCTTGCAAATGGAGAAGCTCCAAGGGCGTTTGAGGATTTTGGGCAGCCTGTTCTGATGCACTCAGGGTTTTTTCTGGGGCCTGTGAAGGTCAAAAACTCTGAGAGTGAGGAAAACGGAAGGAAAAAAAAGCCGACTTCATCTCCTTAAGAGCTCTAGCAGAGGCTGCACTGATCCAAGCTGGCCAGTATTGCTTTTCTTCRCTGCAATCCTGCAAAAGAATTACGGCATTCGCCACACACTGAAACTCAGTTCAGCGGCCATCCAAGAATAAATGGGATTTCAGGAGAAAAAGCCTGACCTATTAAATATATAGGGCACTTGCAGAAGCGAGAGGGAGCCACATGCTCTTCCTGTGCCTGACAGCCAGCGGGGTGGCTCRGGAATGTCAGCGCCTGTCCCCACAGATGTCATTCTAGGGCTGGTTCGCACTGCATGCAAAATCCAGGGACAATTAGCACCCTTTGGCCCTTGTGTGATCATACCCCTGGTACAGAAAGTCTACAATAAAGAGGTTATCTTTGACTGAGGATATACGCTGCCTAGTGAAACGATGCCGTTTGCCTCTCGTTTGCTTTTAGTTTGCAGATTGTTCATGTTCTCTGTTCACTGAGGAACTCTAACACAGATATATCTTTATGGTTCCCTGGCCTGTGGCAGATACATGGATGGATCTGAAGTAACAGGGACAAGGTAGGGAAGCAGAAAGGCCCGGGAAGCACAGGGACACATCAGCTCTTGGGCTGACTCCCACCGTGACCTCTGACAAGTCACAGCTTCTTGATAGTGATTTTCCAGTCTGCATAATGAGGATAACAGAAAATTATTTACCTACCTCTTCTGGGTATTGCAGGGACTAATTAGTTAATGTTCACGCTGTACTTTGAAGATAATGTTCTATGAATTATTAAGTAAAACATTTATTGTCGCACTGCTTTAAGCAGGTGAAGCAAGGACATCTTTTTGACAGCAGAAAGAACTAAACTTCTGTTCAAAAATCAAGCAGAGAGATCAGAAGGCAGTCTCATCTTTGCTCCATTCTGATTATTCAGCATTCCTCACCAAGACTGACAGGAAATGAGAAGGCAAAGCTTAAGCATTCAGGTAGGTAAAACTTAGGGCCGTTTAAGATGTTATCAACAAAACCCTTTCCAAACAATAGTTAACATTTCAGAAGTTGCTTCTGGCTCTTCTAGATGAAAAGGCAAAGCCAGACTGAACCATTTCAGTAGAACGTGCAAACCAGATTACTGACAGATTAAGTAATATTAGACTGAGTAATGAGAGACAAAGTTAAGAAATGGAATATGGATAAGCCCAAGTGAAAAGGGAGAGGGGYATTTTGCTTTGTTGCCATGGGGCGGGCAAGGAGGCACCTCGCCSTGTCCCCAGGGACGCGAGGAGCAAGGAGCCAGCTCACCCACCTGCTTGGCAGATGGGGTATCCCACAAAATGCCTCCTGTCAGGATGTGGGGCACGGAATCCGCTGAAGGAACCTGGAGAGCACCTTGCAGGTGCCTCCTCCTCCGAAACAACACATTGGGTTAATTCTAACTCACATCAACCGCYGTGACATTTCCTTACGGCACACAGGGATAGCCTGAAATTGCTTGGGCTGCATTCAAGGCATCAGAAGAGTCAAAAACATCCTCCCTGTTCCTTCCTGGAGCATCTCCGAAGGCACCAGGAATTACTCATCTCTTCAAGGGAGATGGAAGAAAAGCTGCCACARGTTTAACAAAATGTAAAGCCTTCCTTCCCCTCTGCTCACGGATTAAAATTAATGTCAACTCAACCAAAATTCAAAACTCACAACAAAAATAAAATAGGTCAGAAAGAAATTATATTAGAAATATGTCCCCCAGTCAATTGTGTGCTTTTCGGGCTTTTGTAACGTCATAATTTCAATACTTACACAACCACCTTAGACTTTTCTAGGTCTCATAACATCCATAAGCAGAAAGACCTCGCTGATCAGCTCCTCTGCATTCCAGCCTAGGAAACTCTTTCTCACAAGAAAATAAATACATAAGCAAGCTTCCTTTTAAACCTCCTCAGCATTTTAAGCTGCCTGCTCCCTGCTCAGCAAGCCAAGGGCACTCGGAGCTGCCCGGGGGACGTGGAGCCYGCAGGGAAAGAGAGCCCTCCTGGGCCACCAGCTCATGGCAGACTCTGCACCGTGCCAGCTTAACAACATCTGTATCCTCGTCCTCTTCGCACCACCTGGAAAAACTGGTATTTGCTAAGGCTCCATAGCCAAAAAGCTTATTTTAAAAACACGTTCTGTAATCAAACGTCTGTTTGTAACATTTATGACTTGGCAGATTAACTTGCACATCAGGCGCACGTCTTGATGGCTAATTTTGAGCCCTAAATGCAGCAGAACAATCTTCTCTCTGGCTGGTGTCTCTCCTTTTTCAAAAAGCAAATGAGTGCATAAATTATGTTTAAAAAGAGGGAGGCATTTTCTACCCACAGCGTAGAGTCACCGTAGGTGGGTTATTATCCAGGAATACTGAAGAGGCAGCAAGTCTGCGAGTTAACCCCTCCTTGGCAGCCTCTCCTTGGCAGCTCCCGTTCTCACTGCCTGAGATTACCAGCAGGGCAGCGCTTCGCAGGCGGCGCCGCAGCTGCATTGCAGACACACAGCAGCAGCAGCAAAGCTCAGGGAACAGATTTGGCTATTTTATTCCCTGGAGCAGCGAGTGAGCCCCTCGGGAGCACCCGGTCACCTCTGCTGATGCTGGCGGTGCCACTGGCTCCCCTTGGCATTTCCCTCASCAAGCACCACGCTGCAGGTGCCGTGTCTGAGCAGGGCAGGATGGACCCTGCACCAGTTTGGAGGGAGCAGCAGGATTTTGAAGTCTACTTCTGCRGCCTCTTTGCTGATGGGAAGGCAGAAAGCAGTGGGTTGGCAAATGGATGTTTTTCAAGGTATGGGCATGCCCTGTAGCCAATGCAAACAGGCACAAAGATGTTCAGCTGGACAGACAGAGCTACCTGTGTTTCCTACAGTTCGGTCTTCTGTGTGCAGAACATAGTGAGCATTGACTTCGGGGACCTCAGAGTCATTACACTGCTAAATATAAACAATTCACTAGGAATTTTAAGATGCTTTCATCCTCCTCTTAAGCCCTGGAAAGATGAGCTCGTATTAGCAAGCTATCCCTCTTTATAGGTATATCCTTTTATTAATAATTAAGCAATCCCTCCTCCTTTTTGAGTATTTCTAAAACATTCCTGAAATAGTTGTATAATACACACCAAAACCACAGAGCCATCCTAAGCCAGGCAGCTGACCTCGTAGAGCACAGTCCAGCTATTTTTTCCTGCTTTCCCTCTGCATATTCCCAAGCCTGCCCCTCTGCTGCCTTTTTTTCCAAAGGATTAGAATGGGGGAAGAGGCCTTTATTCCTCCCTACCTATAGCAATTTCATCACCTATACACAGTGTTTCTTTCTAAGCAGAATATTTTCCCATCAAAACAGAAACTCAGGCTGTACCTCAATGCATATGTATCCACTTTTAAATCCAGAGCTACTCCATCAAATTGAAACTAGTTTTCCCAGGAAGAAGGCTGTTTCTCTGAAGGATGGTTAGCATCGTAGCTCTTGCCAGCTTTCTGCTTTTGCATCTCTTGGCTGACCAGCTTTTACTGATACTTTGATTATTGCTTTTTAAATCATTGCATGATTTTAAATCATTTAAGCAGGGGTTGGAGCGAGGTTTAGTTCTTGCTGTGGAGGCTGACGGAGACGATAAATCCAAGTGCACGACATCACGTGCTCCAGCGTTACTGTAAAAGACTCAGACACCACACTGCTTGTGCAATACCTGCAGTTACCGTAAATTTCTCAGGCTCCTATTTTCSCACATCTCCCCTTTGCCTCTGAGGGCTGGAAACACAGCAGTGCAGCTTTGGCCCTCGCAGGATGCTCTGACAAGCCCGGCACTGAGAGCTTGCGGACACAGCGTAGCCGCCTGGATGTTATCCATCTAATTTCGGTATCTAATCTCTCTCGACACTTATAATATGCCACTCACTGGGGTGCTCCATCTTAGCTGATAGTGAAATCATTTAATAGAAGCRAGTAGTGAGGTAGGTGACAGGCTGATTGATAGAAACATCTTCCCTGTGCACTGTGCAACAGCGTGCAGCATCTAGGGGCCTGGAGAACAAAGGTTCTGCCTTTGTTGGGGGCATCGAGCAAGGGGGGCAAACACCAGGCAACCTGCAAAGGCCTTTTCCCAAAAAGAAGCTGAGCTCCCTTAAAGCCATTTCTTAAACCAGAGTGAGAGCATCACACAGGGTAACGTGCAGCAGGGTAATGTGGTGAGAACAGTCACTGCTCTCTGCTGACAGGGAGTCTTTCCTACGGCCCCAGGAGGGGCGTTCGGAGGTGGCAGCTAATTCTGTCCCAATTCCCCCGTGCTCCATTCAAACCCTGCATTAGGTGTCTCTCTGCAGTGCAACGGTGGCAGAAAGACAACATTTTGGTAAAACCTGCATCACCCGACATGTTCAGATGTGTATAACTAAGAGTCTTTCCCTACCAGAGGCTGAATTAATGACTTGGCAAGGTGACGGTGACTTACCAAGCCTTTCCCACCTTCAAACAGTGCTAAGCTGGAGAGGATTTGTCTGCTAGGGATTGTCTTCCTTAACGAAGGAGCTTTCTCTCTCCCAGCGCCGTGTGTTGTTGCAGTTTCTGTGGCAACGACTCCGGCTGCAGAGAGGAAACAAGTGGAGGCCCAGGAATCACTGTGAATCGTGAGCACATAAACAAGGGCTACCTCGGCACCTCCCTTCTACACACACGTCTTTGACTCAGCTCACACGCCTTGGCTGGAAGATTATTTGGAATAAAGCAATATTTATTGCTTGCATTTTGGTAGCCACAGAGTAAATGCTCTATTTGACATACTTTATATACCACATTTTGCTGATACATAAATGCAACTAATTTAGGACAATAATCAAGTGGGTTTTACTCTTCCCTCTTTACTCTACTCTTCACATAGGGAAARAGTTCATTTAGTCCAGCCTAGAAAAACCACAGGGGAAAGTACAGATCATTTACCAATTGCTTTATCTGTTGTAAAAAATGTTACCCATAATATTAGTAATCATGTAGAAAAGGATGTGAAAGGAAAGATAAGTGCTGGTAAAAAAAATAAAAAAATAAAAAGTATATACTGCTTTTCCAGAACAAGTCAACGTGTGATGTTCTCAGTCCAGGACACTCAAGAATTACAAGCACCTCAAGTGACTGAAAGGCAGAGATGAGCAGGATCAGGCTTAATACCCTTCATTTAGAAAGACAGCTCATACTCAGAGTTAAGATTTCAGTAACCCTAAGCAAAACCTTTAAAATAACTCAGGAAATGCCCTCGGAAAGCAGGAGCGCAGCGGCTGGGGCCTTTTCCCTCGCTGCCCACGTGTCCTCGCACCCTACTTCTCCGGAAACACGATCTCAAAATGGAAGTGTCTTCTCCCGCACCAAGCCTCCTTTCTGGCTTACCCAAGTTTCATTGAGCACAAACTAAGACACCCGCCTCACTTTGTTTAGTCATGAAAATAACAGAAGAAGGGGAGACAAACAAGTCACAAGGATGGAAACTCCTGAACTAGTTTCCCCCCAGCTTCTCACAGTCCACATATGTTTTCTGAAGTGTGTTTGTGTTGGCTCGGAGACGGGACGAGCTGCTTGGAAATGGGGCACGTCATTCACCTCCCTCCTCAACACAGTGGCTCCTTCCTTACCCAGAGGGTTCTCAATCCTGCAGAAATACGGCCACGTAATGCACTTGGCTRCCCCAACCCCACTGGAGACCACAACCCTGAAACCCAGGGTTGGTTTCAGCCCCAGCAGAGGCCCCAGGGCACTGTGATGGAGGTTAATTCCATTACGGATTTGTCGTTTTGGGAAATGCCGCTCTGTTTAAGTTTTTCCAACTGCAGGGCCACTTCCTTGCTAGACACATTCCAAGGAAAGGAGATAGAAAAGCACAGATATTCATGCTCTGAGTTGTGGATTCTAATTGTACTGAGGTTAGCGTGTTGTTTTAAAATAACATCTATACTCTACCTTACATTTAATGAACCAGACCACTTTCCCAGTGTGGATACAAAGGAGGAATAAGGTATAAGAAAACAAAGGCATTTCAGGATACTAATAAATATTTCAAGATACCACGGGTTGAAACATTTCCCCTGATGGGAGTTTCCCCACCCCGCTGAGACCAGTGAGCRTTTCATTATCGACTGCAGAGGGAGGAACACCTCACCTGTTGGCCTTCGCCAGCCTTCACCAAGCAATTCAGCTGGTATTGGCAGATGCCTGGGACAGCAGCAGACTTTTACACTGCACTGCTGCTAAATTCAGCAATTGGCAGCACTCTCTCTGGCCAGGGGAATTTGGGCCATCACGGATAGCTCTTCCGTAGCTGCTCTTGACAGGAAAAGGGATTTTTCAGGAGTATTTTTGCAAGAGATGTTCAAGATGTGCAAGGCTCAGTGTGCTCCTAAGCTGAAGGACAAGTCGACTCCCATGTTTTCTTACATTCTAGCTCAGGAACACTCAGCTTCAGAAGAGACTACCCTCTCCCTAAAACACAGACATTGGCCACAGTTTGCTGTGATTTACAAAGACAACATGTCGACAGCCTCAAATCCYCAAAGCCAGTCAAGACAATGTCCCTCCCCTCACTTGTTATTACACGAGTCCCCTCAGGAGGGAAGGTCTGCAGAGCCACAGCAGCTGGGAGCAGAGCCACAGRGATCAGAACTTGTGTGCTGAAAGTTCCTTTTCCACATGCCCTGAAGTTGCCATCAGGAAAGGAAGCTGTTGGTGGCCACTCTCCATCCTGGGGCCAAGCAATGGGACAGCCTGTGCTTGCCTAAGTGGACTACAGGGAAGTGGACTAAAGGAACTGGACTAAAAGGAAGCGTGTGTGACCTTACCTGCCACGGCCTTGGTGCTTCACCGAGCGAGCCAGCAGCTCTGGCAGCCCTGGCTCCCCCAGAGGAGGGAGGTGCAGCCCTAYGCCGTGTCAGCGCCCCAGCCTCCGCAGGCCTCCTTAGCCGGCAGGGTTCCCAAACGGAGCACAGGATCGAGCCTCGGATGCCAGGAGGTCTATATAAAGAACACAGCCTTAGTGATAGGTCCAAGGAGATACTAAGCAAAACCAAAACACACAAACAGGACAACAAAAATATAGATACACGCGGTAGAAGTATTCCAGGACTCCMTGCTCAGTTTGATTCCTGATCAGACCAAGAAGGCTTGGCCTCCTTGGCCAAGCACCTGAGGAGATTTCCAGGGCAAGAAAGAACAATGAGTGAGAACACAAAGTACTACAAAACCGTCAGTTATTTAAGGCAGAACTGGTAAAAACACACTGGAAACTTTCCAAAGGATGCCTTTTTGTCTTATTATTTATAATGGCAACTGCTTTGTATAAACTACCTTACACAATTGCTTTTGCCTTCACCCTGATTTATCTGACTTTCCTTGACAGATTCTGCCAGAACTGTTTAAATAATAATTGGATGTGCTGCATGCAGATTTCCCTCCGTCTGCCCTCCTCCCTCTCACACACACAACAACCCAGCAGTCTCCCTGCAAACTGCACAGGGATCCACAGTGCTATTTCTCTGCATAAAGAGGCTGCTCTGCTTTCAGACAGAAAAGGTTTGACTTTTCTGAGCRTCATCCAGACACACACTAAATGAAGGGAGAGAAAAGAAATAATAAAAAAAAGGACATTACCACTATAACACTTAAAGGATGAGTGTCTCCTCAGGGATGGATCATGCTCTCCATTCGTATTCTCCACTTCATCCACAGGCAGAGCTTTCCRTGATACTACAAGAAGAGCCGGAGACGGAGAACAGACTAAGAAACACAAAGTGTTTTTGCATTTTGAGCACATTGTCCAGTTGAAAAGAGAGATCAGTTTATCTTGTGCAGACTCTTTAATTGATATTGTAATTGATTCCTTGTGCTTTGCAGTGTCTGTTTTAAATAAATAAATAAATACATATAAAAGGCTAAAAAGCACAAGRCTGAGAAGGAATGCAAGGATAACCCAAACAAAATTGCTAGTTCAAATTCAATCTGAAATGAGAGGTCAGTAAACATACAGACAAGGACCCAAATGACAGGAGCTGCAGGAGCTAATTGCAATTAATGATGTGGAACTGCAGAGAGTTAAGCTGATTTTAGGACAACCGGAGTGGGTTTAGACACAGACCAAATTTGCTGGGCAGGTTAGAGTAAGATAGGAGGCAGTTTTGCAATGGGCAGAGTATCAGCACAGCACCTAACTGAATTTGCTCATAAAAGCCATTTCCCTGCAGTTAGCAGTGATGAGCAGCCCTGAGGCTCCCTTGCACGTACCCAGCTGCCACGGGCAGTAGGAYGGAGGGAAATAAAACAGGCAGATACCAAAACTCAGTATTTAAAACCAACTACAGCTGAGAGCAGAGGTGTTCTCATATACACAGGCTGCTAGTTGAAGTCACTCAGATTTATGATGAGGTCAAGACTTAGCAACCAGGCTGCTAGCTTCTAGGTGGGGCTGTGCAGCCAAAATCGAGGCCAACTTACCTGCTCGGTTCTTTCAACCAAAGCTTTGAGTACGCTTGTGACCACAGCACATCTGAGGGTCATTTTTTAATGAAATAGGAAGCAATTAATTTTTAATGGAAAAACAAGTCAATATATCTAGGTTTGTTGTTGTTGTTGTTGTTGTTTTGACGTGCCACAGCTTTATGAACTGCTGGAAGAAAATGAGCCTGCACTGTAGCAAGGAACCTTTTCACTCGCCAGGAGAATAGTAAATCCAGTGATATTAAAGGTAAAACACAGCCAAATACGACAAACATTAAGGCAGTGTTCAAGAGCAAGCAGCTCAAATGTTTTTTCTCTCCCACAGCCTGTTTTCCTTCCCAAGTATTTATGGTGAGAGGTCTGTTTCCCTCCTGCCTACCCGCTAGCTGAATACGACACACAACCAAACCAACGAACAGCCAGCAAACAGAGTTGGAAGGAGGCAGGCTAGTTCAATTTCATTCTGATTTAATGAGGCTGGGTTTTTAAACAATTATGCAGTTTCCTTGGGAAAAAAAAATAAAGAAAGAGAGAAAGAGAGAAATAGCACAAGGATGCTGCTTTCAAGACCGCTTCATTGCAAGCAGCTTCCCCTGAACAATGTGAGCAGGATGGAAGGCGGTTCAGCCTCTCTGCTGCTAAAATGCCCCCGTATTATTTGGGGGTAAATACTTCCCCTATAACATAACTCTGTAAATGCTCCCGTACCTCGGGGCTCACTCCTCAACACCCTGGGCCATGCAGGCTCCCAGGAAGACCACGTCTGTGTTGGCTTCATTTCAGAGCGCCCAGGACACAGGGACATCAGGGCATCCGTGAGGGATGCAGGGAGACTCCAGCAGCTCAGGGACCGCGTGACGAGGAGGTCGCCGGGATGATGTCCCCATGGCCGGTCCATAGTGGCCACCGCAGCCTCCCAGGAGGCTCCTGCTCGTCCCAGCACAAAACCCAGGCACTGCCCAATGCCCCCGGTGAGGCAGGAAACTGAGAGGACTTCTGAGCTAGTGAGAACCAAACCCTGAGCTTTAACTGAAGAAAGTCGTTATTTTCCTTGCAATCCAGCTTTCCTAGTGTGTGGCACTTCTAAACTGTCCGTCTCTGCAGAACTCTAATATTGCTGGGACAGGACGGAACAACATGATACTATATTTTCCAGCCACAGGAATAAACCGAATCCCGAACTCGGATTAATTCTCACTGGGGTCAGCTAACAACACATGGCAAAAATAGAACAGTATCTTTGACCATCCGCGTGGGCTGCTGCTCCAAAGGGAGGGACCATCCAAATCCCRGGCTGTGCCATGGCTGGCACAGGGAGCGCTTGGCGGGAAATGCAGCTGAGGAGGCTCCAGGGCCTTTGGTGGCGTTTGGGAACACCCTGCAGCCCCGGCCTTCCCGCTCTGCCTGGAATGAGGGGATAATGGATCTGAGTATGTCCTCACACCGCTCTTACCACCGTCGCTGCATTAATTTTAGATTATTTCCTTCCTGATTTAGAGGGAGTCCCAAGAGACRGAACGCAAACCGCGGCTCTCCGCGCTCCTTCCCCTCTTGGTATTGCTGCCAGGCCATCCATAACAGGGCTGGCCAGACGTAGCCCTCGCCCCCATCTACCAATTTCAACCCGAATGCTCTCCTGTAATGTGAAAGTTGGGCTTATTTACTCTACTTACAGTTCTAAAGAGATTATTCTAAGCTTAGGATAAATCACTGTGAAAAAAAAAAAAAAAAAAAAAAAAAAAAAAAAAGCCTGTGCACCAGCGTGGGGATTTACAGGCTCCTTAATGTCTTATCTGCAGCCTCTGTTTCATACTAATGAAATAACTGGAGCCCTCTGACTCTATGAAACATCTTCAGTACTGAAGAATCATTATCAAAGATACAAAACTGAAACGTTACCAAAAAAAAAACCCCTCCAAATCTCCGTGTCTGTTGCTGTGTGGTACTAAAACTAACTTAACTTCAGTAAATTCCCTAAGTATTGAAAGCCTGCCAATGACCACTGCAAGATTAGTGCTAATTGGTGCTCATCTTTGAAGAGAAATCAGCTTGGGGACGTTGAAAGGGAAATATAAAGCGGCGACGTACCGCTAAGTCAGGGGACGTATCTGCGCTAAGCGGCTCTGCTAATTAAAGGGGAAAAGAAGAAGAAAAAAGATTAGAACCCAATCTAGAAGAGAACAGAAATAACTTGCAGCATATGAGCTGGGCATCAAAGGTTTCGCTCCTTAACTGTGTATTTCTTGCTTGATTTTCTTCTCAATTTCCTGTCCTATCTAATAGGACAGGATGCCMCTTGGAAGTTTTCAGAAAACGCTCCAACCCAGATAAGCACCCTGCTTCCCAACAAACCTAAAAGACAAATCCCAGGCAGAAAAAGGCAAATCCTAAAAGGCCAATCCCAGCTGGCGCCCCGGACTCCCAGACGGGTCCCCCGGACGCGGCGCTTCACTCGCCAACCTGTGCTGGTGCAGACAGGACCTGTCGCCTCATCATCACCTCATCACCCCTTCCCCATCCAAAAGCCAAGGAGCTGGACGTCACCTCGTGTCTCGAGGCCACCTCCTACCCACCGAGGCCCCGAAGTCTCACTGTGCCCTGGCCAGCTTTTTATTTCCATYYATTTATTTATTTTTAGACAAAACGTCTGAAAAAAAGATTTCATTCTCATTTTCAGCCCAGAAACAAGGCAAGCACACGCTCATTCTTAGGTGCAGAAATATCGGTGTTATTGGCTGTGCTTTGGAGGTAATTTCAATGCATTATCACACAACAAAACACGCTGAAATGCCATAGCAATGTTGCACACTCGCTGCTTTTAACCAACTCTAAAACACTCAAATGTGAGCGTGGCTTCTCTCTGTTGGTTTTGGTGCAACGCCAGCCCTCCCTCCACCAAGTGTTATTTGCGAAACGCTCTCAGGCTGCCAAGCCATTAGATGTAAACCTTTTTAAACAGTGCCCAGGATATCAGAAACCCCAAGCAGGCTCTCAGCGACTGCACATCTCCCTCCTTTCCCTTCAGAGCCATACAAGGGCTATTTCAGCATGACACATGCTTTAATACCTTTAATATCCCATCAGTACTTCCTATCTCGGGTCAATTCCTTCCCAGGCACCCCCACCACCATAATCCTTTTTGGTTGGCATTAGGGAATGATGGCTTTTGGTTGGCATTAGGGCTAAGGAGGAGGCAGAGCCAGAGGTGCCCTGGGTATCCCCAGAAGGAGGATGAAGGTGAGCAAGGAGGTCTACACCTTATTACAGGTTATCCACATTGGATCTATCCCATGTTGGATCTATCCCTGTTGGTGCTACCCCAAGTGGATTAGCTCTACCAATGTCTTTCTTTACTTAAGAATTATTTTTACTTTAGCAGTTTAATTAAAAAGAAGGGGAAAAAAAAAAAAAGAGTAGAAAATCCCAATCAATTCACTTCTTAAAAAAGTTTAAATTCTTTTTTACCCTGAATTAAAACCCACAGCGGTTTTGCTTTCTGGTTCCACATCTAAAGCTGCAAGGTCATACCTGCTTTCATCAACGAGTCCAAAGAGGTTCATGCCCACTCACACTGGGCCCCGGGCACACAAAATAGAGCAGGTGGGATCTTCATTTTAGAGCAGGTGGGATCCTGATTTCTATCAAGCTCAATCTGCAGGAGGTTCTGTCGGCCTCACCTAGCATCTGTACCGAGGGACGCTCTGAATCCAGCCAGGACTCTGATGATCTTAACAGCATCTGGAAGGAAACTCCAACACCTGCCACTCAAAAGTTAAGGAGGAAGAGAAAGCCACTCTTAATCCCCCAAAGATTAAAAGAAAATACCTRCCAATAACATTTCCTTGACTTTCAGAGAGAAGGCTGTTCCTACTGGAAATCCTTTCACCTGGCAGAGCAGATGTGCCCACACGAAATTCTCTGCTGAATAAACTTTACAATTTTAGTTTTTTTTTTCCCCCTTTTTAATTACTTTGATTTAGACAAAATAAATCCGCTAAAGACCTGGCAGAAAAGAACCCAATTAATACTTCCCTTCTTGTCAAGTCTGAAGATTAATTACTCATTCCAGTAACGGCTTAAGGCCTTGGCTTTAACAGCTGCTGACCATTCTCATTTCAAACCAACAAGACCTTTAACCAACCACATGCTTAACTTGATTGCCTAGATAGTCCTTTTAGGGAAAATGGTTCCCTGACCGGCATCAAAAGTGGGCAGGTGGCAGGGGCAGAACCTGCAAGTTGAGAGGAACTTAAATACACAGAGAATGACTTAGTTGGGAAAACTTAATAAAACAGACAATAGCTCCTTGTCCTCATGGATAAATGCATTATAATGAATTATTGTAATACTTGCATCCTCAGATCTAATTATGCTCCCCAATATTGAAAAAAATCTGGAGTAAAAATTCCAGATTTGTTTCTTCTGAAGTCTCTGAGAAGAAAAATCACAGTTTTTCCACAATGAGAAATCTAGCTACTGGGGATCTCATCTCACGGCCTTTCACAAGAAAAATCAACCCCGGCACTACTGAGAATTTCATAGGAACAAATACCCTATGTAAAAAATGGAGACACATTATCCTGTCTCTAGAACCAGAAATAACTATTTTCAAAGTCTAGCTTTTCTCTAGTCCTGCAACCAAGTTACCCCAAAGCCAAATCCTAGCAACAGCCTCCTCATGAAATTCCCATTTACTGCCAAAGGGATTCTACAAAGGAACTAGAAACTCAGGTTCAATGTGTTCCTCTCTAAGCTTTGCCAAAAGCTTAGACTAGATTAAAATAGTTGAAGCCTCCAATGACTAAAGGGCAGCTGAGCTCGACCAACACAAATCTTCCCTTGCCCTTCATGGCAGCCTGCGGGGCGCCCGGGCGGTCACTGCCGAGGTTGTGAGCACGTTAAAGACGAGAGGTTTTCCATGAATTTACGCAAGGGCTCCATGGGCTTTTATTATTTTTTTTTTTTTAATTTTTATTACTATTTATTTTATTTTTAAGCCTCAGGAGGAGCGCAGGGATTTCTCATACCTGCTCGCTGCAAGCTCCAGTGCAGCTAGGAGTGCCCTGATCAAAGCAGCGACAACAAAGCATCACAAAACCTTATTTCCAAACCCTTGCATTCAATGCAATCAAATGAAACTATYATTGAATAAATATTTTGTAGATTCTTGCTTCAGCCTCACACTTTCAGTGTTTGCAAAGCATTTCCTTTTAGTTAGGAAGAAATACAAATGCTTTCCCCCCTGCCACAAACACACACACGTTGTACAACCTCCCTGGAGTTCAGCAGCACATGGATTTACATGAGCCTCTTCCTTTACTCCCTGCTGTTGCTATTCGGTAGGAAGCTGCTGGCGTCAGATCATTCCTGGGTCCCGCTGTGCTCACAGGATGCAGCCTCAATGGGAAACAGCGCGAGCTGCACACACAGGATAAAGTTCACGCAGGCAGGCAAAGGCACAAGCGCTCTGCACTGCCACTATCCACGAGCCCTTTGAGAAACATAAAATGTTAAGAACCAGTTGGTTTGGGGCTAAAATAGCACATTGTCCACTGCACTTAGCCAAGGATCTGTTGCATTTCCTCAGGAGTTGTCAGAGGTGAGTTCCTGGGAGGAAGCTCAGCTCCAGTTCTGACTTTCTGAACTTGGTTCATGTTCAAAGCTGAAGTTTTAGCCCAAGACCCTTGCAAAAAGCAGCACGGCATCCAAATGCCCTTTCTCAAAGATCTCACAGAACAGAAAGAGCAAGTCAGACCAGACATCTTCACACCCCTGTCTCGCTGCTTTCAGAAAGCTTCCACATCCATAAGATTGTTCTGCTGTGTGGTTGGATGGGATTTAGCCTGCTTGCCTGGGTTAYAGAAAATAAAGTATGTGCAGGAAAGGAAAATCACCCCAATTCACAGCAGTGACTGCTGGGGCCCGGGCTGAGCTCCAGGCTCATTAAAATCAGAAAATCAGAGACCAGTCCAATATGCAGGCACAGCCACATGAACAACAGCCACGTTCCCCCTCAGACCTGCTTTCCTCATCGTGGCATTCCCAGAGGACAYGGATGGGTGCCAGGTACCTCCCCATGTGAAAACACAGTGAGAGGGGCAGCAGAAATGAGCCAGCACAGGGGGCTGCAGCTGAGGTTTCTGCACCAAATTTGGCCCTTCAGGAACCTAAACTTTCCCAGTTTAGACCACCTGAAGGCAGCGCAGGAGCACAGCACGAGTCCGGCCTGGGGGATACCGTGAGTTTCCAGGGTGCAGTTTCATCCCTGGCTCTGCTCCGCGCGATCCCGCTGCCCGGCGGTGCCCACTGCAGCCCGCAGGCAGGAGCACTAACCCCGGCACAGCGACGCAGAGGGCACTGCCCCCCAGGCATGCAGGAGAGCAAATGAGTGAAAAGTAACGTGATGAAAACATGGATAGCTGCTTGCCCTCTACAAATCCCCCGGTCAATGACTCTGCTAATGCCATTGATGTTGAAGAAAACAAGGAGTTTCCTGTGCCAAAGGAGGTTCCTGGCCTCGCTGCTGCCCTCCCAGGGAGGATCCCCACTGAATCAGAGGGGCCCGGGTTGTTTCGGGTGGGCTGATGCTCTGGTGCACGTGGAGGCCTCAAGGAGCCTCGCGCAGTCACTGCCACCATCCGCATCCACTGCCTTGTGACGCAGATTTCCAATGGAGAAGAGCTTTTGAGGACTGATCCCTAACCACCGGGAAGGAAGGGAAGGATTTGTCCTTCAGGCAGCTCCTCCTTTCATCTAACATTCGGAGCGATACTGCAGCTGGGGACAGTTCTTATTGAAAAAAAAAGGCATTAAAGTGTCACCCTTTGGGTTTCACATACAAGAGACAAGATCCTTTGAGCGACCATCATTACAGGTGTACTCTGCATAGAGCACTTGTCATTAGCAACATCATAAAGCTCGAGCCGGAATTAGGAGCAGTTTTAGCGTGCAGGGAAGAGGCCAGAGCCAACAAAGCCCCAGCGGGCGAGACCAGGCTGGGGGCTTCAAAGGGCTGCAGAGGGAACCAACAGCGAGGGGCAATGGGGCTGGCAAAGAGCAGGGCACTTCTTGTTAGCAACTTGACTGCRACACGGCTCAGAGATGCTCTCATCGTGGTGCTTTCGTTGCAACTTYGCCGCCCCTTGCGGATGCCACCGCTGCCCTGGGAGAAGGGAGAGAAAGAGCTGGGGTGGCAGGACTGACTGGGCRAGCGCAAGCCGGGAGGACACTCAATTTATGTAAAATTATTCAGCTGAAAGCCTTAAGTTGTTTTCAAACTTTTGAAGTAGTGATGAGAGCCTATGAGGCTACTAAGAGATATGGGACCGATTTTCCTAAAGGAAGTGCTGCTTGGTTGAAAGCCATGGCCAAGTAATGCTAGGGGTGACACTAGAGGAAGAGCCTCTCTCTGTGGAGCAGGGGAGCTGGCGAACGCGCCCGCTTTCTCAGTGACACGGGGCTTTAAGCTCCTTTTGGGGGAGCTCCTCAAAACCAGCTGAGATCAGGACATGTTCTAAGTCACRCTGCCAGTTGCAGCTTTCCAGCCTGGGGAAGAGCAGCCCTGCTTCTCATTTTCTCCAGTAATGGGATATCCTTTGTACAAATCACCAGCCTTTGGCCTAAGAGTCCCCCCCAAAMGTTATTTTTGCTTGGTGTGGAACTCCAGCCACACGCACAGAGCCTTTTCCCTTCCTCCCCTCCAAACCCCGCAGCCCGGGTGCCTCAGGATTTGCTCTGACCCCCTGCCCAACAGTGCAAGCAGGATGAAGCATTTTATTGAGCACAGGGTAGGGGCCCCTGTGGGAACCACATGCAAAACACAGAGTGGGCAAAGGCATCGAGGGAAGGTGATGCTGGAGAGGCGAGACTGCCCTGTACACCCTCAAAGGAGGGTGTATCAAAGGAGGAAGAGGTGCACATGTCTAGGGAAAGGACACGTGCGCCCTATTGCTGCAAAGTGGTTTAACTCCTCGGCTTGCAGGGACACTTGCAGCTTAGCTGCTTGCTGCAATGAAGCRGCTCGAGCCCCCCTCAGCACCCACTTTCTGCCACGTAAAACCAGCCCGGCTGCCGGCTTCACTGAATTCCCTGAACGTGCAAATTTATTTCACTAGAACCTATTTTGGCAGAAAATCCCTGCACGAGCCCCCCGTCCGCGAGGAGCCGCAAGCCCGGGCTAGGGCGCCTGTCCCCCTCGCAGCCCCACAGGGTGGCTGGGGTCAAAGGGACCTCCTGAGACCATCTAATCCAACCCCCCCCTCCACGTCCCGCCAGCCAACCTGCAGCCTCATCCCTCATGCCGGGCTCTTCCTGGACGTTTCCTTTTCTTCACGAGCACTGGTTCAAGTGCTCTAYGCTGGCAGCCAGGAAATAGCTGCTTTTGCAGCTACAGATTAAATAGGTTCGGTGCTAGGGATAAATTGGCCTTGAGCAAACTTAAACAAAATAAAAAAAGTCTTGCTAAGTGATCCCAAGAGACATGTGTCTCTATAAAACAGTTACAAGGAAGCTGCTGACTTGCACTCAGTGGGTTCAACAGTCTGAAAGTGATTAATTTTTGCTTTAAGTCATCTGGATCCATTCACGCAACAGAGCGCGCAAAGAAGCTCTGTTCTTTGGGAGAAACTTCCTATTTGGACGATTACGAGGCAGATCTCACTGCCCATCGCAAGGAAAGGCTCATTATCTGGCACTGGGCAGGTCTCCCCGTGTTGCTCTGCCAGGCGCTCTCTTCCCAAGCCTTCACTTCCCAGGCCGGAGCTGCAGCTCCCGAGGCTGGCGCCTGCCTCCCCACACAGGGCTCCCGCAGGGAGCGGCTGGACAGGCCTTTGMCAGCCCCAACAGCCATCCAGGTTTGTGCAGCTGGGCCATTCAGCTTCCATTGGGGTTAAGATAACCRGAGTGGGAGGGTAAGAGCTACACACTCCCTCATGGGACAGCTCAGGGAGAACAAACCTGGAGGAGGGCCCTGGAGAAGGTTTCGTTTGGCAGGARAGGGGCAGCTTTCCACACTGGGGCAGGGCTGAGCAAGTCCATCCCGGACTGCTGCAAGCCAAGGAAGAGAGCCCAGTGTGTTAATGAGGAAGGGTAAGTCACAGGGGGGCCCGCTGGCAGAACCACCCCCCTCGCCTCCACAGAGGGACATTTCACATATAAAACAGGCACCAGATACAATTGTTGTTCTGACCTCCACAGGAGCTGCAAATAGAATAAGTCAAGTGGATCTGATTATAGCTTCCCAATCTATATAAAGAGAAGGCATTTTTTTTTCCTGAATAACACGCTTATATTTAGGATCCTAAAACTGTATTTGGAAAGCTAAGGAACTGACCTGATTTTCCAAAGTGTTGAGCACCCAGTGAATGAGTGGAACCATTTTAAGAGACTTCTGTGGGAACTGCTAGATTGGGGAGCTTTGGAGGAGGAGAGGGAAAGCAAAGYTGAAGAGCTCTTCCTAACTGCAGGCTTGCAAAACTAAAGTCAAGGCTCACGCTTTTGGAATCCATCAGCCAGGACTAACATCTCAGTTCTCCCTTTAAATATTATTCTGTCAAAGTTAAAGAGCATGTGAATTTTTATAAAGCTTTAAGGCTCCATTGGTATCATTAAATAAGGGTATTTTAAACAGTGTAAACAGACCCACTTCATTGCCATGCTAGTTAGAAACCTGGATAAAATAAATGACTCTCTGCACAGCCACAACATATAGCCAGCAAGAAACCACCCTTGGGGACACGGATGTTTCATAAAAAGCAACGCTCCAACATTTCAGGCCGCGGGAAAAGAACAATCCTAGTGATTAGGTGAATTCTGGAGGGTTCTCTTTCCCCCGTGGCCTTACCTCAGCAGATCCTCTTCTTCCTGCCTTTCTTTTTCCAGGCCAGCTCTGTCACTCTGCTTCCACTCTCAGGAGGGGCACTGGTAGAAAGGGAGTCTCTCTCCCTTTTTCAGTCTTCCTGTTATTTCCACAGGCCCACAAGGCTCTGTTTGGAAAAAAAGACTGTATAAACCTATGGCTTTACTATTTCCACATGAGAACCCCATAGCTCTTGCTACATAATATTTGCAAAGGGGAACGTTTTTTACAGTCTTTCTTCAAGAGTTCTGAAGCTCAGAAAAGAGATATTTCAATTGCATTATTTTACAAAGTTCTGGCATTAATTACAATGCAGGTAAGAGTCAGGTGCATCCTACCAGGAAAATCTAAATCTAGTCCTCTCCACAAGCCTTTCAGGGAAGCATTGGGGGCTGCACATCTCAGACCTCCTCATAAACGGTCTATACACTGAAACCACATTTTAGAAAGCAAACACTCCAAATCAGGCACCTTTCTGCAAAGGTAATTTTTGCAGCGTGCTCTTCATAATACGAAATACACGTATTAACAAGGCACCACCATGAATAGTTATGAAACAAAGGTCATTAACAAAGACAATATGAGTTTTGCTGCTCTCCATGCAGCAGTGCAAGCACCAGGAGCAAAGGAGCTGTCAGGCAATGACCAGCAGCTCTCACTGGCCCCGGTTTAGCCACTCTGTCCTCTCTGGAGCTGAAAAGAAAAAGCCAACTAAATGGCCCTTCATTTCAACACCAACTAACAGAAACAAAGAAATCAACCACATTTTTCCCACAGCAAAGGCTGCTTTTGAAGTCTTACCACCTGCTCCCGAATGACTTATTGACAGAGGCCGGCCACTACACCCAAGTAGCCAGTTTTCCACATTCTGGGATTATTTGGGATGTTTTGGTGTCAATTCAGGCTCTCGGCCCCTCCAGGAGCTTAGGCCAAAGCTTTCTCATCACCAGCCAAGTCCCCATTGTACAATGAGCATTTAGAGTAATAACAAAATTGCCAAACCTGAGCCTATATTAGATTTACTGCCCATAAAACATGCACAAAATAGATGCCTTTCAAAAATAATTTTTTAATTAGAAATCTTTCGCTTTGGCCAACATTTTCTCCTTAAAATAGCACAAGTCGAAACACAGTCCTATGGAATACAGAAAATAGTGCAGTAGTACAGCCCGGATATTTAAGGAACAGTTAGTCTCTAAGATCAGCTTTGCAGCGAGCAGGGAGAGCTAGAACAAAACCGAGAGGCTGATGAACCCAGCAAGACAAGAGCAGTCCAGGTCTTTCAGGCCCACGGCTCCTGGGCCTTCAATGTACAGCCTGGCTGCTTCCTAGGCCGAGCTTGACCTCGGCACAGAAATAGGGTTGATGTGATTTATAATCACAGAATCATTATGGTTGGAAAGGACCTTCAAGATCAGCAGTGACCCCATCACTACCTGCCTGCGAAAGCAAAGCTGCCCCCCAACCACAGCTAGAACAGGCTGCAGAGCTTAACGTTCTCTAGTCTAGCCCTGGGAAAGGGCAATTTATGGTGTTCAAAGTGACTCACTAAGGCACAGGGTTTTCGACTGCAAAAATCTACAAATTAAAGGACAGTTCCTCTCGCAGGCAAAACTGCCAGAGCACTAAGGCCTACATGACTGAAGTGACAGTCCTCCTTCCTCACACTGGCRCTGCAGAACTTGCGGAATCAGGATCGGAGATTTCCTCCTAGACGTGCTTCAAAGCCAGGAGAGAGGAACTGAGGAATCCGCAGGCGAGTCGGGTTTTCTGGCAGGGCACGCGTGCTCAGCCAGCCCTTCAGGGTGCAGGAGCGACTGGCAAAGCCGGCGGAGAATCAGCTGACAACAAGACATTAGTCAGGGGACGGCACAGATGTTACAGCCACCTACGCCTCCTTCCAAAATTAACTCCTCTATTAGCAAACATTTGACAGTCTCAGCTCTGGCTTGGAAAACACGAGCAACAGTCTGCTTGTGAAYGCTTATCGGGAAAACGTTACCTATTAGTTTGGGTAATTTCATCTTAAAAGCTACATGTATAGTGTATTAAGCTGAGCCAAGAGGTAGGGGAGAAAAGGAGGTGCTACTTAGCTGTACACCCAGTACTGCTATTGACTTTCTCCCTGACTAYAACCATTTATTACAGGCTGTGATGTATCCCGGACAGTCCAAGGGCACATTGGTGGTGAGAGAGTGGTTCCTGATGGAGCTGTGAAGGCAGCTCTCCCGCCACGGTCAGCACCCTGTACAGTCCCAGGGCCCCCTATAGAAGAGGCCCAGCCTCCTCTGGGACACTCTCGGCCCTCACGGGATGCAAACGCAGCCGGCAGCGCTGCAGGGAAGCGGGCCATTTCCATCCCTATTCTATCAGTCATGCCTAGGAAATGGGCACCCTGCAAACTGACAGAGACCTAAACGTGCCTGTGCTGCCCTTCACCCCTCACAGTTTAACAGCTGAGCAAAAACAACTGTAGGCTGCAAAGGAAAGAGCTTCCAAGGGAGCTTCCAAACATCTTCCAAGGGAGGTATATTTAAGGCACCTGAACCAAAGTGGTTTGAAGAACAGAGGACCCGCATGTGCCATTACATGAACCAAATACAGGGGGTCAAAACACACATGAAAGGAAAGGGTGGAACACAAACCTCCAGAAAAATATCGGTTCTGACAGCTGATGTCTTTAGATAACCCTCCAAATATAGACACCAAGGTCTGGCCTACTGCCCAAAGAACTCTTCAAGCTCCATGTATCACTTGAAAACAAAAATTTAAAATCAAATATCATAAATACAAGACAAGGAAGGAAATAACTGAGATACTTGTTAATTAAGCCCTCGYACTGCAGAAGTCTCCCTGGAGCTAATTGCCAAAGCAGTAATTGAGTGGAGAGAAAACCACTCAGTACCTGCTGCCCAGGATCATTTCTTACTGAAAACAAAAACATACTTTCAAAAAAATGTACTTTCCACATCAAGTCACTTCCAGATCCTAGAAAACTCAAGTCATAGCTGGAGAAATCCTTTATCTCATTTCCTTAAAGAAGCTGGTGGGAAATTACGGCAAYGTGGTAAACAAATAGGAGGGGAGATAGTTCTGCAATGACCTGGAACCTGTTTTCCAGGCACAGATTCAATAACAGAAGAATCAAAGTGTAAATATCAAAAAGCAACAAACCTGCAGTCCTTCAGACTTCCAGAGAAACAGAGATCAGGTCTTGCTGAAATGGCTCTCAGTCCCCAAGTCACTTGGGCACATATGTTATTTCTACATTTTATACATACACACACTAGGAACACACCTGCATCTCATCTGCTCCATCCCACCACCTCCCATCAGCCATGTAGCATATTTGCTGTTCATCTATAAAGATATTCTGCATTTAGTCCACAAGCAATTTATTTTCTCCACAAAGAAATACCTGTTCCACTATTTTTTTTTTTCCTACCTTTTCTTCTTTTCTACTGTTTCTCCCTCCTTCCTATCMTTCCAGCTACTACCAGAAGGAAAAGACTTTTAAAGCTGAGGACCAAGTCAGACCATATCTAGCACAGGTGATTTGGATTGGTTCTAGGGGCAAATTTAGCAGGTGGTCTAAATCACCACACCTGGAAATGCTCCTCTCTTCTTGAGGCTTGGTTCTGGATATTAGGTGTGCAGCTGAGAAGGGTTTAGCTTCTGACTCTGCCAACCTCTGAAGGGAGGCCCGCGTGTTTTAAATTAAAAAATAAGTAAGTGCAGTGCTCTCATGAACAGTCCCAAGCATGGCAAAGCTCCAGACCTGGTACAAGATGGCAATTAATGGCTACTTGGTTGATAATTACCCACTTGCATTAAGTTTCCCAATAAATATTTTATTTCAGTGAAAAAATAATTCACACTTAATTATGCTAAATGCTTAATGAGTACGGATCTCCTTTGGGCTCTCTGACCAAACCTGCACTTTGGGAGTCCAAACGTGGCACAGAACGTGTAGCAAGGTGTGGAAAAAGGCTGCAGGGGAAGAGAGTGGAGCGCAAAGGGAAACAAATTTGTCCTTTCATTTTTTGTCTTTTTGAAGCAAATCTCAGTTCTAATCTTAGCAGTTGTCTTATGTTTTGACCATCTCCAGGTCATCCTCTCCCACTCATTCTCTCAATTCTTTATTTTGACGGAAATTTTTGAGGGTGGGGAGTAGATCCACATGCAGCACTTGGATGGTTCCTAGCAAAACAAGGCTCCAAACTAGAAGATACAGGGAGATTTTCCCTTGGCACAGAATGAGCCAGGCAAAGAAGAAATTCAAAGCTTCTTTGGTGAGGACCAACCAAACTTGTCAGTGTCTTTGGGCACCCCAGGGACAGACTGGGGCCTTCCACTTCTCCAGTGAGACATTTCCCAACAGAACAGAGGCATTTCTCGGTTTCTGCAGCAAAACTGGTTTGAAGACCCACCTGAACCAGCAGGGCATTTCATTCTAAATGACAGCAAGCTGTTTCCTCTGAAGGATCTTGATTAGCCCCTACTGCCCCAAGGAGCAGCAAACAAGTAAGACRTTGTCAGACCAAGGGCTCCTGCCACCCTCTGAATGCACATGGATCTTCACAGTTCTCCTGAAAAAAAAAAAAGAGAGAGAAAAAAGGTTCATCCAAAGCACCCCATAACAAACAGCTATGTCTGAGATCTGTTTGTTTCCCCCCACCGACACACTTAGATGTGAACTCTCCAGTTAAAGGCGTGTGCAATTTTGTTAAATCTGTGGTTTGGATACTTGCAATTAAAGTCTGAGGATATACTTTTTTCATCAGAGAAAAATTATCTTAATAGCCATAATCAACACAATCAAATATAATCAATCTGTCAAGTTAATCATAATTTAGAATCACTTACAATAATTTTGTACCTTGCAAGTTCCCATCTATATGGAAAAAAATATGCAACTGCAAAGGCTTCTACCTCGATTTCAGTCACTGCCGTGTTATGTATTTTGATTTTTGCTCCTTCTGTATCCTCATTTTGCCTTCTCCCACTGTTTAAACTTGCAGAGTTTTATTCCTGGCCTTTTTCTGCTCTCTCTGCAGTCTCCTGTGCTCTGTGCATATCTATTCCTTTAGGCAGATGATTATGATAATCAGCACAGATTTTCCAAGAATCTTAAGCAGCACAAACCTCAGCATAAATCAGCCCAGCAAACCCACCAGGCATTTTGGAAAATACTCCCCACACCTGTGTGCCAGCACTCCCCACCTACCCAGTATTACCTCTCCGGTAACCTTTCCCTGCATTTGCTGACTTTTCCACCCCCATTTTATTCCAAATACCTGATTTTCCCTGCCTGCTCCCGCTCTGAACGTGCCCCACGATGGAGACCAGCTCATCTCTCCTACCCTCCACCTCCTCAGTCTCCCACTAAAGTCTCTTCTCTGTTGTCACTTCCACTGTACCCTTCTCTTCTTTATTCTTATCCCTTTCTCCTCCTCCAACACACACACAAAAAAATCATCAGGAGCCCTCGCCTGCTGCTGCAGTCCTTCCATTTCTGCCCTGCCCCTGCTCTTGGTTCACGCTGGCAGCTCTCAGCACTGTGTCACCTTTACATCCAGAGCCCCAAACCTTCCCTCTGCTCCTCAAACCCTCCCAGGAGCCCCTCCTGAGCTTATCTCCACAAATCCCACCTGTTTTGCATTTAATAATGCTGCCATCTCTTTGGAAGGAGCCAAGTTCCCATGAAATCCAAGCACAGATTTTTTCCAAAAGACTCATTACATTTCGGCAAATAGACTCCTTTGAGCTATACATGTGAATAATAGTACTACAATTGCAGCTTTGACCTCCTGTGTTGGGAATGCTTCTTAGGGGCAAAGTATTCCCAAAAGGTGCAATTTCTTATTGCCTCCTATTGGAAGGGCACTGGGAGTCTGGCACTTCCCAGACTCCCAAAGTTTCCATGGACAGAAGCTTTTTCTAAGCAGAAGGGCAGAATTCTTAGCTTAAGTCAGCAGCTTGCAAGAACTCACTGACATCAGGACAGTCTCGAGGTGGTTACTGTTCACAAAATCTACATTCATGTGTCTTTCATAAACTATATTGACAGTTTGCGATTATCTTTTCAACAGCTTCCTGACATAGCTTGTAAAATCGTGATTTAACTAGGAGCTAAGGATTATCTGCAGGCAATAATGGGGGGAGAAAGTGCAATATGGAGGATAGGTTTCCCCCTTCTTGAAAGCATTAGCTGGCCTTCAAGAAACAAGTAAATAGCTCAGAATTCATGAGCATTTCTTGGTCCTCAACAGTGGTCTTTAAAGATAAAAAGGCACTTGTGCTGGTTTAAATTATTATGACTGTACTGGAGAAGGAGCCAAGTTGATTAGTAACATATGGAAAGCAACTATTCTTCTCTTGTCYTTACTGCAGTCTACACATAATCAACACAAATTCCACTCATTGTCTGAAGAAATCACAACTTCTGTTCCACACTGTTTGACAGAGACGCATGGCAGGGCAGAGCTTCACTCCRAGCCATGGGCACAACAGAAAGGACAGGAAGAAGGCAAGAGGCCACAAACCCGTCCTGTAAGAACAGGGTCGCTGGTCTCAAGGGACCAGTTGCCCCATTGGGGCAGTACCTGCTGGCTCTGCTCCTCACTGGCATGACTTATTTCACAGAAACAAGTGCTACCCTGGCAGAGAACCCTAGGGAGCTGGTAGCTCTCTCCGCTGAACTCCTAGGAGCGGCAGCGTGGGCAGTTTCACGGTGATGCCTGTTATTCATTATTGTAAGAGCCTGATTTTCTGGTCTTTCCACAGGCAAAAACCCCTCAGATGCTTGCAAACACTAACACGTATTGATCATTATTGATTCTCCCCTATGGTGAATGGGAAGGAAGCCACACTCCAGCGAGTATCGTAGAGACTGGATACAAAAGCTGATGACAGCAGTTTCGCAGCCCTTGGCCACAGCTCCCCTTTTGTTAGAAGGAGTGTTTGAGTTCTTAGCCCTGGTGCCAAGAGCAGACCCGGGCTTTTCCCTTCAACTGGTTTTAATTTGCCGGAACACGTGTCCTAAAAGCTCAAAGCACTGAAGGCTAGAAAGGTCTGCCCTGTACTTACTGATGGGAAGGTGGGTATCAGGAGAGTGTCACGAAAGCTTCAGATGGGAGCAGCTTCCCAGAACATAATTCACCTTCAGCTCCGGGTAGTGCAGCCTTTCCCCTGCTGTTGCCCACTCCTCCCTCCAGCACCAACAGCACTGCCGGGACACGAACCTGTCCCTCTGTCAATAAAACACAGAAGAATTYGTGACGCTGGCAAGAGCATTAGCTTCAGGGTTTATTATTGCCGACAGCCTCTCCTCCTTCCCGTGGAGGACGGATGCAATTATAAATCCAGCAAGACCTAGTGAGAGGTGTGTTACACCTAGAGCCCCCCTCTACCTGTGACATCCAGGTGAGGATGAGGATGATTCTGAACTCTGAGAACGAAACCTGCCAGGAGTGCAGTGGAAATCCAGCAATGCTAGTTCAGACTGTTGATATTCCTGTAGCACGCAACACATCTTCTAATATTTAAATATTACATATTGACTTTCCCATTCATTGGCCATTGTCACCTAGACTGCGCAAAGGAGCGCCGGGCCTCTGATTAGGAAGGTGCTCAGACACTGTCAGCACCAGCTTTCCCTCCCGTGCTTGAATCCTTCAGCAGCTTGACTGGGTGTCGAAAGCCAGGTGAAATCAGAGCACAACCAGACCTTGTCCTAAGCAGCAGGCTGAGCTTTTGCTGCAGTGCTCTGCCAAAGCAAAGGCAGGTCTGAGCTGCAGGAAAGCGGTGCAGCCCTTAACAGGAGCAGGGGGCTGCCACTATGGACCAGAGAGAGYCCCTAGGGAACATAAGGAAGGAAAGAGAATAACACATACGGGGTGGGATAYTCTGATAGATCCACTGATCGTGTGCCATGGGTTCCTCTAAGCATAGGAGAAGAGTTTAAGTCCAAAATGTGTTGAGTAGATAAGCAATTTCTCAGTTCTTCTGTCCTTATCAATCTGAGAAAGCATTTAATGCCGAGATGGAATATCAGAGGTAGCAAGACAGAGCAGAGATAAACTTGAACTTAATTAGAAAATATGCTTCATGTTATTCATCCACTCTCTAGTAACAGCTGTTTTGAGAGATATCTATAGGGATGATCCCCCTGCAATACTGGCTTTTGAAAGCTCTCCAAATCCTGTAAAATGCATTAATCTGCAACATTTATATGAATAGCGCAGACAAATGAATGCAATTACTTTCTCCTCTTTATTTGATTCATTATCTGCATGTGATGTGGATAGCCTAAGCCAAATATCTCACTGATGTTTCTATGGTTCGCTCAAGAATTTTAAGCTATTTATTCTATTTTTGTTCTCCAGCTAATGGGGAAGTCAGGGAAAGGAAACAATCTTACCACAAAAGAAAAACACAGCTGGTTGCYTTCGGCGGCAACCCAGGAACATCAGCACTGGCCGTCTTTGCAATTGTAGTTGCTGGGCTGAAAAAGAGGAAAACCCAGGGAGTGGGAAGGAAGATGGAGGGAAGGTCTTAAAAGTAATGCAGATTCTGCTGCCACGGTCGATCTCTGCGAAAACCTGAGCAGAAGGGCAAATTACTGCGCCTTGTAATTAAGATGGATGTGCGGAAAGGCCCCGGCGGGCTGCAGCAGGGAGCTGGGCCACATCCCTCATGGGTGGATCTCCATGGATGGAGCCCCCATCCCCTGGCAGCATCAGTTAGGAGAGGGGGGAAAGGGAGACGGAATTTTATAAGCTCCTGCCTGCATCTCCTTGGGCAAAGCCAACGTGCTTGAGGCAGCTGCCACGACAGCTACAAGGGCTGGCGCGGCAGAGACCCCAGCAAATCCATGACCTGGAGCCATGGCCCGGCACAGGCTTCCCGGCCTGGCTGCTGGCTTTGACTCCAGCAGATCTTGATCCAACGACCTCGGCCTGGGCCCAGGTCGCAGGGCCTGGGCCCCATCGCACTCGGGTTCCCTCATGGAAACCCTGGCTCCGGGAGCTTGCACCCTCGATCCCTCGGCTATTTCTGGGGCTGGCGCCAGCCGTGTGAGCTCGGACCAAGCCACAAGTTTCTGAGTGACTCATCCCTAACATGGGGCSGATGTAAGCGGGCCTGGTCCTGCTGCCAAGGGCAAGAGTACCCCCTGGTGTCCCGGGCCCAGCCTCAGGCCTGAGGCGGGCTCTCCTTTCAGCAGATAGTCTTCGCTCCTGCCAGCAGAGCCGCCCTGGCCGCCTCAGGACGGCTTCCAGGGCTGGACGACGCAGCCGCGCTGCGCTCGGGGCAAGCCCCGTCACCCAGGGGTGCTCGAGGACRAGGCACGAGCAGACGGACACGTGGTTGAGCTCTTGCGCGGTGCCCAAATGAACCTGCCTCCATACCCAGGGAGGGAAAGCGCAGCGTAACGCAAGGGGCTGCTGTAACCCCACAACCACCCTCACAATAAAAAATGTTTATAAAAATAGCATAGGTTGCTAACTGATTTAACCCCAAACATTAAGTTCCTTGTCCTTGAGGGCCAGGAGACSAGCAGGTCTGCAGCAACCTCCCGCTGCAGGATCATGGTGCATCCTTTTACTTCTCTGGGCTTTTCTTTCTCTTTGAAGCCCCCCTTTCCAGATGAGGTCTTCATGTCAGGGTTGGCCACCACATGCGCACAGTAAAGAGCAGACCTTATTTTGCCAGTAGCAAAGGAAACCTCGTGTTGSTTTTAGCCACAGTCATAACATACTTTTGCTTCGTTTCCTCTCTGGAATAAAAAACTGGAAGGAAATTTAATTTAAATCCCCAGAGGTGCATGTGGTGTGCAGCACCCAGCAGAACGTATGCAGTCAGTAACAAGCCTGAGCAGCGTGGCCAGGAGAGTACTCACAGCCAAGTCACTATCCATCCATCGAGACTTTATGTTCTAGCATCCATCTCTCCATCCATCAAGACTTTATGTTCTAGCAGATGATGTAAATTTAATGATGAAAAATAAAAGCTTAAAATGCTAGGTAGTAGCAGCAGCTTAGGGTGCAAAAAAAGTCACGAAAATCTGTCACCTAAACTTCATTGTACCCTGGAAAAATATCCTCCAGGAGCAAGGCAAGCAGAGCCAGGTATTAATAATGCAGCAGTGCTAGCTGGGGGAAATGGCTGGTTTTAAAAGCAATTCCACCTCTAAGGGTCCAGGAAATGAAAACTCAACAGGATCAGCAACGCTTACAGCCTCCCGCTAAGATGACTCCTTTAGTAAGCCAGAAAATAACCTGCAAACAGCTCATGGTTTGCACTGCTGCAGCACATAATACGTTTCTGCAGCGTCCAGTCTGGAGGGAGAAACAACATAATTATAGAGGAGTTTTGAATTGTGCAGACGGCTCCACCGAAAAATCCACTAAAGGGGGTTTGGAGCTTGCAGAGCTTRTTCTAGATCTACAGGACATGGCACTAGCACAAAGCTCAGGGCGGCTTTCACTGCAGCATCACCTGCTATCGCAGGGCAGCTGCTGACCCTGCTGGGGACACAGACTCTCCACGTTGTGACTTTCATGATGCAGGTCTGAGCGACGTGCTTCTGCTGGGGGACAGTCCGTTTTGCAGTTTTTCTGTGATACTAGCTGCTCCAAACATGTTCTGCTACTAAGTTAGGTGGTTTGGCTGTGCTTAGACTCTCGATGCAGCTCTGTGGCGTTAAATCAGGAAGTGAAATGAAAACTGCTCCAAGAAAGAGAAAAAAAGCTGCCTTCAGCATCACCCCTCACCTGCTTTGTTCCCTGCACTGTTACATGAGGCAACAGCTCTTACCCAGCTACCTCAAAAGAAAATTGTAAGGACCAGGTTGTCGATACCAACTTAAATCCATGTAAATTGCTTTGAGCAGAAGCAGCACTAAGCTGCAGAGCGGCTGCGCTGCGGTGCCCAGCTGTACCCTGCAAACGCCTGGGCAATTTACAGAGATGTGGAGAGGATGAACGAAAGCTCCAAGGGCTGCTTCGCTTTCTAATGGGCTGCGTGAGAACCGTTTAGTGCCGAAGATGCAGCAGAGCAACGCAGGGGAACGCGCGCTCTGCGTGCCCCAAACACCCCACTACCTGCTGCGCTCGCTCCCGTTTCCGCGGCTCACTCGCTGCCTCCGAACTGGGGCGCATGCTCCGCGCTGCCCCACGGCAGGTGGGGCCCGGGGCGAGGGGGCTGCTGAGGAAAACGGCCCAGGGGTGAGCAGAGAGCTTGCAGGGGAGGCAACAAAGTGCTCCTTCGTAGCAGTGACTGTGTCCCCTGCGATGCCTGCGCAAACGGCCTCTGTGCTCTGGGAGCCCCGCAGCAAACGGCCCGTGCGGAGCCTCGGCCACGCTCGGCTCCACGCTGCTAGGAGCTCTGCTAGGGCTCCAGGGAAATAGGGACCTCTCCAGYTACTGGAGGGCCGGAATGTCGACCTGCCTCAGTGCCGTGTTCCTCCGAGGCCTTCCCGGTGAGAMCCACGTGAGCCCAGGCTGCAGTGTGGAGCTGGGCTGCTTCTGCTGCTTCCCTGGGGCGACCATCGCACTGGCAAAGCATCAGCAAYGAGCTTGCTGCCTTCTCACTACCTGCTGTCAGGTGCCCTAGTTCTGGCTAGCAAGAAAGCTAATGCCAGCTGTAACCTAATAAAAAGAAAGGCCTTGGACTTTGCATGCTACCCAAAACCTGTCCGAAAGACACCACAACCCTGCTGTTACAGCATTTGTTCTCCCAGGAATATACATAGCTCTGCAGGAAATGAGGAGGGAGAAGGTCCAGGCTTCTCTCTTGCACTGGCCTTGAAACTCCCAGGGCAGCATTTGGGGGCTGGAGCCAGCCCCGTTCCCGTGCCGCGTGACTTCCGACATGGAGCGGGTCACCGCATACGGCACGCGCCTCTCTGCTCTAATGCAGCCTCTCTCCTTCCCTGCAAAATCCACAGTTGCCAAAATCCGYGGGGAACTGGCTGCTTTCCTCCGTCACCGCGAGGATCCCTGGCACTGCCCAGCCCCGAGAGCACCCAGGGATTTCACTGCCTGCGTCACTGACGGTGCTTCTTGGCAGTCCCCCATACGCCCAGGACATCGTGTTCTGCCCTCAGAAGACCCCTCGCATCTGAGTCAGGGAGCTGGTTCCAAAGCACAGGTTTTCCTGGCTATGAAGGACCAGCGTTTCCAGCTGGCTCTATGAATTTGAGTGCCTATTGCCTGACAAGAGAAGGCAATGGGGAGCAGGAAAGAAAAAAAATAACACAGCAAAACATGAGTTATCCATCAGGACTTACCCATCCAGATATAGGCCAGGCCAGATATGAAGCAAGCATTTGACAGCCACACTCCAGCAGGGAGGGCAAGGAGCCCGTGTCTGGCTTAGGGTGGTGGTCTCGGGCACCTCTGTCCTYGCTCCCTCGCTCGAGACAGAGAGCAGGTCAGGTCTGGAGGGGCCTTTGCTGGGCAAGGAGCAATATATGGCCAGAGCAAAACAGTCCTGCAGCCAAAACACTAACCTCTGATACACATGTTTGTACAGATACACACACAGACAAATTCCAAAAATACCACTACRCATCCCTTTCTTATTCTCCATGTTAAATATGAATCAATTGATCTGGGGAAAAAAATCCATAATTAAATTACCTTTGTGTGCTTTGAACCACCACATGCAGCAGACAAACTCCAGAAAGCAGTCAAAGGAAAAAATCCTACAGAAATAAGAAATGGCTTCCTTTCCTTTCCAGATTTAAAAAGAAACAAGAGAGTGTGTGCAATGCTTTGTAAATATAATGCTCTGTGACATAGGCAGCCGTGATGACTATCTTGATATCCAAGCTAAAAGGACAACCTGACAAGTAAATTGGGATCATCCAGCTCATAAAGTCCTACTTTAACTATCTCCGTTAAGAGCTATGCAGCACACAGACAAAACTTTTAGAAATTTACCCCAAATAAAGGCAGGGAGCAGACTCACAAATGCGGGAGCCGCGTGTACAGTTTGTCCCTGCTCTCCCCCTGCTCTTGCTACTCGCTAATAGCTCCTTGGGAATTGTTTTCCCATAGGGCTAATTGTCTTTAATTGTGATATTCCCGTTATCTCACCAACTTCATTTGCCACCATAACTCGGTCCGATGTGGACACTGGGAGATAAAACATACCCACTGTATTTAATTAAGCCCATGGTTGAAAGCTCTTCCTTGAATATGGTCTTAAATGCAATATTGAAGTGCTTTGCTGAAAACTGCTGGATTTAGGGTCACGATGAGGATAAAAAACAAACAGAGCTACCTCTTGCAAACTCCATTGCTCAGCTATGTTCTTTTAAATAAATTAGAAGCTCGCAAATTAAATTGGGAAATGATGCCCGTATCATTCAACAGCCTTTCTTTAAATAATGAGGCAGGGAAACACAAGCAGGCTGGCTCTGTCCTTCCTGGAGAGGCGCCATCCTTGGCGGGCCCAGCGGGAGCCTCTCCTTCCCACTGCTTCCCGCGGCCGAGCCGCCCTCGCTGCCACCGAAGCCACCCCGGAGCACTCATGTTTGCCTCGTCCTTCACCATCCCATTAAGCTGCACCCCTAACGCAGCCGATGAATAGAGGCACAAGCCACAGAGCTCTGCCACCGAGAGCTTGGCTGGCTCCCGCCCTATTTAAAATTCCTGCCTTAACAGGATTTTCAGGGAAGCAGGCTTAGTGAGGCCCGAGTGCTCACTGACACGGCCGCTTCAATCAATGCCCTCTCTCAGAGGGCTCTTTTTGCCATTTCTGCCTTCACGCTGAGCCCTGGGGGTTATTTATTTATTTCCTAGAATCAGGGATGCTTCCCTAGTGGGGGGTGAAACGGTCTCCGCAGCTCAGGCTTCCCCATGCACAAAATAAGAATTAGCACTAACCTACCCCTAATGTAGGTTGCTCACGTCTTCCATGGGAAGTTCATGTTTTCCATGGCAAGAACTATTTAATGCTCAGCTATTACTATTCCCGTTGACTCCTAGGAAGGAAGGTGGAAACAGGGTCTTCTCCCTTCCCCAGCTGCAAAACAGGGTCTTCTCCCTTCTCCCTTCCCCCAGCTCGTTCTCCCCTTCCATCAGCTCAAAACCCTGCAAAAAGTCCAGTGCAAAAAACTACTTGCTGAAAATTCTTCGTGGCCGAGTCTGCAATTTGGCTCAACGCTGGAAATCAGTCCTGCTGGACTGGGGTTCGTGCTAGCAGCTCTGATTGCAGGAGCAGGCCCTGGCTGGCAGCACCCAGCAGAAGAGCCAAAGCAGCAGATGTGGCTCAAACAGACCAGTGGGTGCACAGGCTTTCAGACGGGAGCTTCCCCTTGGGAATCCGGCCGCCTCGTCCCTTGCCGGCAGGACCAGGGGCCACCGGAGCTGTTCCGACGACAGGAGCTCTCCACTTAGCAATTGATTTTCAGAGACCATCACTGAGTACCAAAACCCAAGAGCGATCTAAAAAGTTGCGGGGAGAGCAGCAGAGAAGCTCACTAATGTATTGTTTTCCAACCGCTAYGATTCTCTATAATTTTAGAGTAATTTGCTCGCATCTGATGTTCTTTCCACACAAAAACACTTTCTTCTTTTATTTCAAGTCAAAAAGACCAGCATGGCAGATGAAAAGCGCCAGTATTTCCTGACACCCAGCAAGCAGCCTCCCCTCTCCGAGTGTCCCATCTGCACTGGATCCCCCCACACTGCGGCCAAGCACTGACTGCAAGGGAAGTGACACTCCATCCACATTTCTGTCCAAAAGCAACGGTGCTCAACAGCCCAGCAAACACCCATCTACACCTTAGGAAGCACCCGGGGCGGGAGGAAACGCCAGGATCAGTTGTGACTCTTCCCTTAATTCTAAAGAAGAGCTGGAAAGATAAATCCTCCAGTTAGAGGTGAAGAWATTCAGCCCCAGAGAGCCAGTTGGGGAGTCGAGCCCGCTTACTGGAGCGCAGTGGGGTAATGAACACACTGCACAGCCCTCACTGCATTCACAGACACTGACCCAGCCTGGATATCCCCTACGCTGGGGCAGCTCGGGCATCCMTGTGAGCAGGGATCTGTGTCTGGCAGGAGATGGGGGGCTGCGAATGCAGCCTCTCTGTCACTTGCAGCAGGCAAGAACATCTTGTTCTCGAGCTGCTCGTTGAGGAGGTTTGAAAGGCAGACAAACCGGCAGGCTGATTAGATTCTTACGGCGTTGTATTCAGGAGTAAGCCCCTTATAACGTGCCATGAACTTAAGCACGCCGGTGTTCAACACAGCACCGAGCTGTCCCCATCGATAGGAACAGTGATAATATTTTAGGCTCAACCCAGCATCAGGGAAAGGGGTAATATTCAAATTAAAAACAGTCCAATCTAAGCGGAGCTTTAAAAAAATTCCAGCATTCCCTTTTCTATTTGTTAGGGAATCATGACAGGAGACACCTGCAGGCTGGAATAGCTGCAGCTGAGAGGAGGCACTAAACCAGCTCAGTGCATCCATCTTTGCTAAGCAACAGGGAAACGAGGGAGCCTGTGGCAATGTGAGGGGCATGGGGAGCAAAGAGGGAAAAGCCGAGTGGAAGAGAGGGGCTCGTGAGGAGCAGCAATGGGACGCAGGAGGAAGATGAAGCTGGACACAGTCCAGTCASGAGATATCCCCCAAAGGAAGAGGCCCATCCCACCCAGCCTCCCGGCCGTGCCAGGATGTATGGGAGATGCCTTCTAGCATTTCTAGCCTCTAAAAGATTTATCAGAACCATTTCTCATCTGATATTACAAAATCGTGATAAATATCTCCATTTGACTAGCCAGCTTGCTCCTCTTTAACACTACTGGCAGCTGTGCACGCAGGCCAAGGGAGGAATTAACAGAGTTAGTGCGCGAGCAGCGAGGGGTGACTCACGCTGAGGTCACGGCACACCAYGGGGACCGGCCCCGGCTCACCAGCAAGGAGACGCTCCCGGGGAGAAGGAGCCAGGCTCCTCCAAAAGCCCACGGCAGCCGCCTAAACAGCCGCAGGGTTTTAAAGGGAGCTTCTGAGCCCTGCCRGTGCTCCCGCCTGGAAGGGCTGCCCAGGACAGGGCTGCGGCTGCCGGAGGGGAGCAGGGGCAGGGAACAAGCCGGGCTCCCCTGTGTTCGCTCCCCACCTGCTGCTGATGCTTCCCCATCCCGGTACTCGTCACAGCTCCAGCCCTGCGGTGGCCCAGAGCAAACCTAGGCCTGAGGGACCTGGCTTACAGCTCAGCTCTTCCAAAACTCACCATCYTAGCTGCATTCAGCCTGTCAGATTGCTGCAGTATTACTGACACCCCACGGTTATAAGACTAGAAAAGAAGAAAATCAGCAAAAAAATCCTTTCCTTCGGCCCCTGGAGGAGCCCCTTGGGGAGGAGGGTCCCCGCAGGTCAGCAGAGGAGGGCTGGGTGTTTGCAGCTGGTATTGCCACAAAGAAAAGCCCAAGGAACTGCACACAGGATCCCAGCAATGAAAGGCTACCAGGCTGTGAATAATAACAGATCCACTAACTAGTACTAGGAAAGACAACCCAAAGAATATGCTTGTTTGCACAGGTTGTAGCGTATCTTATTTGTAAGCCTATAAATGTCCTAATTCGGTTTTAAAAGTAAAATCAATTGTAAATTTATTTAGGCCAATTTACCTGCCGGCCTGTTGTACATCACCGGGCCTGTATTGATTGGTTGAGATGGAGCTCATTCCAAATTGTATTGATTTAATTCATTAGCAAATTTTTAGCAAAACTTATTCTGTGGTTTCGGGCCAGAAATATATAAGGCTCCATTTAAAGCCTCTAGGACTCAAAGCGGGGTTGGAGAACAAGTGTCAAGGCTCCTTTAAGGTTTAATATTTACCACCAGTAACAATATGATTCATCTATTCCGCAGAAAAGCCCCATTTTCCAAACAATAAATAAGAAAAAAAATGGAAGTGAAAAAAAAAAAAAAAGCCTAGATAACTCAACGGTGGGGGGAAAGCACAGCCGAAGATAAGAACRTACATAAATAGCACAGTATGTTGGTCATCGTAAGCGACAGCAAATTTCTTCTTTGGATGTATGGATTTCAGGGCCTGAAATAGCTCCAGGGTTTATGAAACGCCCGAGTCCCGGCAGGTTCCTCTGCCTCCCCAGCACGGCCTTCAGCTGCCTCCGTTCCCGTGGCAACCGCAGGCCCCACAGTTTCCATGGCAACCRCTTTTTTCAACCACGCTGGCGGTTCCTGCCCAACCCCCCCTCAACTAGGCGACTGTTTTGAAAAGGAGGAGAAAAAAAGAAAAAWATATATATATATTTATATATATTGCTAGTACTACGCCAGCCCCGGCACTGGGCCGAAGKWTCCGTAGGTGCCGCATGTCGCCAGTCCCGGCCCGTGTCAGCACCAAGCTGCTTTTCCAGCGGTAAAACCTTAAATTTGAGGCGCTKCCCCACGGCATTCACCATGCTCCCTCCCGCCCTTCGGCCACATCCGCAYGGCTCCCGCTCCCTGACTCCCAAAGCTGCCACCCCCAAATTYGCTTTCGGGTGTAAGGGTTTACTCCATCTCCTCTTCAATCAAGGAGCGCTGCATAAAGGGCAGGGAACYGCAGTCAGGGTGCCCTGGGAGAAGTGACAGCCCCAGAATGGATGCTTCATGTCCCAGCTCCCTTTCCCAGCTTTCCCAGCTCCCTTTCCCGGCTTTTCCGGTAGTTTTTGGTGGTTTTCTGCTAGTATGTGGCAACACATGCTAGGGAAGGTTTCCAAAAGGCATWAGTGATTTCTGGTGAGTCATAGTTAATGTGTCTCCGAATTGATAGCTTTTTAAGGGCCAGATTTTCATAGGCTTKCTCTGATCTGGTTAAAATACATAATAAAAAAAGCCTCTATGTTGAGGATTGCAAAGACTCCAACCAAAACAGTCAAGTCACTAGATGCTGTAAAGCTTTTCCCATCCTTCTCTAACCTGGAGCGGCCATTTCCAAAGGTGCTGACGTGGCCCAGCCGCACGGATAACAAAACTCCCAAAGCCCATACAGATCTGCAGTCCTAACCCTCCACTCTCTCTGCCTTCCCCTGTGCCTGGGCCGGGACTAACTGCACTGCAGGGTTAAAAAACAGTGCTTTAACCAGTGTTAAAAACGTCTGGTCGACACTGACTCTGCAAACACACATCGTGGGGAAGCCTATCCTGGTTAAGAGGCGCCCAGTATCCCACACTCCTACGCATCCACTTGGAAATCTGGACATTAAGACAGATACCTTGAGAGATAAGCCCTCATCTCGCCCCAGCCAGATCCCTTGTGCTGCCGAGGTTAAAACAACACACTTGAGAAACGCAGGCTGTAATCTCTAAGCCTCAAAATCCTCTCATTTATGGAATATTATCTACTCGTTTGTCTTACAAAACAATTGTGAAGATTGGTTCATTAATTAATTGATTAATATTTCAACAGCACTTTCAAGATATAAAGAGCTCCACATGGTTAAGTGCTACATAATATTTCAGGTTCTTTATAGCCTAGGTGGACATTCAACACTCAAGGGAAGCTATTTCAAATGAAGAATATTTCCTCTGTCTTGAAGGATAATATTCAGAACTTGGCCCTTTAACCAGGGCTTACATCATACCTGCACGTGTGCTCGAGTTAACCAAAGAAACACAAAGATGCTGGATAATACAGCCAGAATATTGCAAGTAAAAGAAAGGAGAGGTCTCTCTCATTTTATTTTACAAGATCCTGAGTGTCCTGCAGGATGCAAGCTAAGCATGCTTGCATAATATTACCAGCAAACTTCTGAAAATACCAYAAATTCCTTTCATTATATGTAGAGAGCAATTTTCCCCTTGCGTTGAGACTACAACTTACCWGTTTTATTTCTAATCTTTCCAGACATGTGATTAAACCTTGCCTGTATAAGGGACTGTCTTTAGGAGAGGCCTTTTCCTCGGCAATTCTGCAACAGCCGGTCCCCTTCTCTCCGAACGGCCGAGCATTTTAAAGCCTCCTGCAGAAAAGGCTGCAGAAAACCCTCGAGCTAGAGCAGGCTGCAGGGCCCGGCAGCACCWCTCGCTCCCACGCTGGCAGCCAAGGAGGCTGAGGGCCCTTGGAAAGTGCTCCGGGCGGCGCGGGATCAACCCGCGGCCCCGGCAAAGCCTGCGTGGGAGCCTGGCGGGCGCTGCCGCTGCCTTGGGGCYGGGAGCTCCCCAGGCACGGCTCAGAGCTGGCCTGGGATCCACAGAGGTTACGTTTGCTCCCAACAATTCAGCCTTAAAAAGGCAAAGATGAGGATAATGTTGTTAGCAGCCTTCCTCCACATAAGCACAGAGTTTATGCAGGTCTGCAGGCGAGTAGCTACATTAAATACACTGAATACGCACAGGAGGGGGAAATTCTTACCAGGGAAAGAAGGGATGATGCAATCCTCTGTTGTCAGGATACTGCTGTCCACAAGGAGCGTGTGGATGTTCCTTGTACTGACTGTTGGGATCGGTGACAGGTTCCCTTGGTGAGCTTGGGCTGCATCTTCTTAAGGTTTTCTGATGGTTACAGCATGTCTTGTAACAACTGGAAGCCCTGGGTAGACACATGAGGGGCTGCAATATTTCAGAGGTTGCAATAGCTGCAGAAACAAGAATGAATCAGTGGGTTTTCTACACAGGAGAATTTGAGTAGATACGTATAAAGGATTAAGTCTCCCTATTCCACCATGAGAGACAYCAAAATCTTCATTTATCCTTAAGAATTCCTTACTGAGACGTAGTTCGCAGCCACTCTGCCCTGGCAAATTAACTGTGACATTTTCCTCTGCAATTGCCAGCGGGATAGCGAGGAGGAAGGCTCCGTGAGTGCCCGAACCAGGTGGATTATCCTCCGTGGGACRGAGCCCAGCGCCCTCGCTCGTCTGCTCTGAGCCAGGGAGCAGTATCTGGCACCCACTGCTTYGGAAGCCCTCACCAAAGCGCTACCGACACCGCTTTCCAACTTATTTTATCACTGATTTTGGATATTTCAAATGGCTCAAAGATGGGCAAAATCCAGCCTTGGCAACATGTACTCTCAATGGAGATTTTTGTGAGTAAGGGCGCTCCCATCTTGTGCATTAGATTCTACCTAACTGGGAATGGAAACATCTTTTGCCTTCCAAAAATATTTCTCTTGCTTACTTTTGTAATTACGGATCTATTTGTAATGTTTTATACTACCTGCTAATTGATTAAAGTGATAGAACTAGATTATTTAGATTAGATAGTAAGRCTTTGTAATGCAAAGGCATAGTCTCCATATTTTTAAACTTGCTGGCATATTACAAAACAGTACAAGAGGAACAAGGAAAATTTTCCAAGCACAAGCAAATAGCTAAGGCTTCACCTAGATGAGCACTATGGGAWGAGAAGTGTCCATCTCACACTGCTAGTCATAATTTGGAAAGAGAAATAATGAAAAAACAAGGTGAGACTGCAAAAGCAACAGCGGTGGGATGTTGCCACCTGCATTTCTCCCTCGGTCCTGCCCAGGAGCTGCCAGCCCCTCTGGACTGATGCACCCGAGCACTACGGGTGACCGTGTGTGCAGGAGATGCAGGTCGATCTCACAACCTGCCAGGAAAGCTGGCTGCATGGCCAGCCTGGCCACGTTTTACGCTATTAAAGATCTGAGGGCTGCTTTTAGTTTAATTCATCTTGAAGCAGAAGCGCCATCGTCCGAATACGAGCAAGATCTGGCAGGTGCTCCAAACCTCTTGGCTTAAAAACCCTGGGGAGCAAAGTCAGTGTGTTTGTGAGGTTAGAGAGCTCTGTAGCGAGGACACAGCCTCCGTGTGCACTGCAAGCACCTCCTTGGAAAGCTTTACATTCAATGGTTACCCACATGGGAGCGTTATGTCTGCAGCTCCATTCCTTAGGTGCTGGTGGCCGCTGAGGTTGGGGAATCACACCGTGCTTGACCCCAAGAGGTTACAGAAGGATGCACGAGGTGTGAGCTCACCATCCTTGGGCAAGTCACTGGGCAGAAGCTGCCCTGCACCTTCCTACACCCCTTCGTGTCACRTCTCCTGCTCTGAGTTTGAACCAGGGGTGAATTGCTCTAGCCCTGCTCCCGCACCTCCATCACCCGGGAGTTTCAAAGCAGGAATGGGGCAAACAAGCTGCCAGCTCACGGCTCTCTTGCCCCTCACCTGCACAGAGAGAGCAGCAGAGGAGCTGGCTCCTGCACAGGCTGCCACGGCTCCCGCAGCTACAGCTGATCCCGAGTGGGAGGAATCCCTGCGCGGGCGGCGGGAAGGCGGYGCGTGGGCACGGAGCACACCCCGGCGCTACCTGCCACGCGGGCAGCGCTGCAGCTTGGCGTTTCCAAAATCAAACTAGGAGGCTCGATCAGAGGCGCATACACAGCTTCAGCTGGCTGCACTTGATAACAGCCATGAGTAAGTGTGATTTCTGCTCAGAARGAAGAGAAATAAAAATGACTTGTAAACCCCAGAAAGCTTCAGCACTAAGCACATTTTTGCAAGTCTTGGGTTATCCCAGTCAGATTCTGCCTAGCTCTAGTCAGGAATTCCCTTCTCGTGTTAGGGAAATGTGCAAGAAATGTTTTTTTCTCTTCCCACAGAGAAGGACTGGCAGCAAGTCAGAGGGGGAGAAAGTGTGATTTTCTCAGGAGATAAAATAGCATCCAGAATGAAGGTGGAAAGTTGAGATCCTGAAAATCATAACTCATGACATTACCACCAGTCACTGCTACAGAACTCAATATAAAACAGGAAAAAGAAAAAAAAAAAGAAAGAGGGAGAGGAAAAAAAGCATGCAAAGAATGTCTGACTGGATTAGTCTATTAGTTTACAGTCTGYTATCCTTCCAGAAAGAGCAGTTAATACAAGAGCACAGGGCCAAACCCATGCAGCTCGGTGTTTCTACCAGGGTTCATCAACTCCTGGGGCTTCTGAGAAGCCCACAGAAGGTAATTAGAAAAACCAGTCTATACCTTGCAGCAATAAATAAATAAGGAGTCATGGGCAGTTATGGAAGAAGTTCCCAGATTTGGTTGCTCAGGCGTTTTCTTAGTTTCTYTTTAATTCCAGAGCTTTTGACAGAACTGACAGCATAACTGAAAATGAGATTAGCAATTATATTGATTTTATGCAGCTAAGGCATGGCGATATGAGAACCTGGGTCTAGGATTCGTGGAACATTTGAATGTCTGATGGTTGTTAGGCTACAAAACAGGGGAAACATCTGCAAATCTCTAAATTCAGAGCTATCTTTGATGGCTGCGACAAGCTTAAACAGGCTTAAAATGCAACAAAGGATATTTAAGTTAGGTATTAGGAAAAAAAAATAAGACCTGGAGTGAAACACTAGAATAAATTTCCTGAAGAATTTGTAGAATATTCACTGCTGGAGGTCTTTAGAAATAGCCTATGGTGGCCATCTTTCCAGAAGAACAAAAGATTCTGCCTTGTGATGGGGGACTGGCTTGTCATCTATGGAGATCTCTACCAAACAAGGATACCCTGCATTCCTCAAAGGAAGGGAAATTTCCTTTGAACATTCACAGCCCCTTCTCCAGGGTCCCTTATACCTCACTAGGCCCTTTGGTAGCAGGAATCTGTAACTGATACAACGAGATCTGCTCACTGAACGTGATGTCAAACAATAAGAGCTGCTTCTTCCTTGCACCACGAGCGCTTCCATGCAGTCCTCACCACCGGCCAGGCTGGTGAGCTAGCAGAAGGAAGCCTGCAAGATAAATTCACATCCCGTCCATGACGAGGCATGACGTTGCTACCAAATCACAAGACACAACGGATCCCACCCGAACCTGGAAGCCTTTCCCGTGGCCTAGAAAGAGCCCCTGCACTTTGCAGGTGCCCAGGCGGCAGCAAAGCCCGCACCCCGCTCCCGGCTCACAGCACTCCTGCTCATCCCAGCAGCTCCCCGGGGAGCTCCCCTCCCCTTGCCSGCAAGGACTAACATTTGAGGGATGGGCTTTGGGATTTATTGCTATGTCAACACCCAATAACTTGGGCATATTTTCCGCAGATGACTGCACTTTTTTTTTTAACGTGCTGCTTCATGCCTGCGTGCCACGAGGCATTCCAGGAGGCTTTTGCAAGCTGTCATGGACATCTCCTTGGCATTACATAACCGTCCCATCCGTTTGCTGCTCACGGACTTCTGAGGTGGCTCTGGAGCAAGCTTTGGTTATCCGTTAGGCTGCTTCTTTGTTTTAGCTCAGCTGAGCAATACAAATGGGATCAATCTTGGGGCTGAACCACTGTGTTCGCTGCAGCGAGCTGCTGCTGCACAGACTGGCTACTGGAACAAGACAGCCCACCAGCGTGGGCACCCTCCCTTCACAGAAAAGGGCTCAACAATAACATTTGTTATTGCCCTTGTGCCCTTGTTATTGCCASTTGTGCTCTTCTATACCTGCTTTGTATCTGCAAAAGCAGAAACAGGCCATTTTTTTCCATTTTTCCCATTTTTTTCCCGATGTTTTTCCTCTTGCAAACAATTCCAGATTCAAAATGCTCATCTCCAATCCGCTTGCATTAATCCTAATGAAATTCTGCCCCGGTTGCTTTTAGACAAAGCCCTTGCTCACTCTTACAGCGTTAGCTGGCTAGTATCATGTGCCTGCATTCAGTCATTTCATCAGTCATACAGGTTCACTGTTTCTTTCAAAAATCCAGCAGAACTACTTGCACATTTGAAATGAGTCATGTGTTTGAAATAGGGTCTGTATCTGCAAGAAATCTTGGAGAAAAAAAAAACAAGAAAGAAGCTTTGATAGATAATGAAGTTGTAAAACTAAGAATTCTAAAGTAGTTTTCATTTAAGCCAAACTTTGGCTGAGATGGCTTTTGGCTTTTTTGGGCTTTTCTAGCTTGGGCTATTAAAATATATGTTGCTATTGGTGTTCCTTTCATGCACTAAGTTTCATGCACTAAGTTTTAAGGGAAGAGTGGCAGAAGTATGTGTTTTTTAGCTTAAAATAAAACCTTGGTAAAGTTCAGCGAGTTAAGCCACAAATGGGCAATTTTGTGCAGGTGTAGTATGAATTTTTCAGAATTATTCAGTTATATAAGTCAAAGACAAACCTGAAACAGATGAGCTACGATAAAGTGGAGCTGCCAGAAGTATTTGAGGAGATGCCTTGTGAATGGAAATCACAAGGTTTTACCCAGGTCTAGCAGAAAGACCCAAGCGACACTTATGTCAGTGGCAGAATGATGCAATTCCCCATGGTATTTTAGGTCTCAGCAGGGACAACGGAAGCACAAGGCTCTAGATACATATGAAATATTGTTGCACAACAGAGAATGCAGGCTCACGGGTTAGCACTGATGGGGAGCTCGTTGGAGACTAGCTTGTTCCTGTAAGATATGCAGCATTCCCCATTAATGATCTTAYTGAGAAATTACTCGACCTGTGGTTCTTATTTTGAAATTAGAGCACATTGGATTCCACTAGAGACATAACTTACCTTTCTAGAGCACCAGAGAGCACTAATAGCTCCATCATTTCTCCTCCAGCAGCAAAAATGTTTAGTGTTTTCGTCCCTCATTTCTGTCGTGGCAATCCTTACGGTCTCCTATGGGAAAAGGAGCAAATTTCAGGCTGCCTAGAGGTCCTGCTCATACTGACTAAGACAACACCCAGCTGTGGAGCAGCGTTGGGGCTACAGAAGCAGGAAGGTCATGATCTAGTGAAGTAAACAGCTTTTGTCATCAAAACAATGACTCACAGGAATCCATCAGTAGAAAGACRTGGTGCCACTTCTGCAGCAAAGTTCTTGATGCTTCAACAGATGTCGTTCATAGAAAATGCCACCTTCTTCTGTCTTTCATCCAGGGGGTCAGGAAAGGGTGGAATTTCCTGGATTTCCCTGTAAAAATATAGGGATTAAGTACTGCTTTGTAAAAAATCATCATCTGTTGGTACTAGGAAAGGGAGAGGCGGGCAAATCTCTGAGCATGACATTTTTTTCTCCCCTCTAGCTTGAGTCAGGATTGCTAAATGAATCAGGGCAGTTCCAAAGAAGAAGAGCACCCATCTGCAGCACTAGCTTCCACTAACTCACCCCAAACATGTGATCCAGAATGAATTACGAATGCCGCATCGTGTAGATTGCCACTTCCTAGGAAACTAACTCTGAAGTTGCTGAAACTTCCCTGGCAAAAGCTGAGCTGCTTCTGCTGCTGCCATCACATTTCCCTGCCTACAGTCCAAGAGCGGTGTCTCTCCTACCACAGCCTCAACCAAGGCCTCCCTTCCCAGCTCCCCACTCCAGACCCACGTGGTGCTGGGCACTGGGTGCTCTTACACGGACAGCACAGGGCCAAGCTCCAGGCAGGGTCTATCCYAGCACACGGAAAGGATGGTATGCAAGCTATGGGCACACTGGGGACAAATAATATTCCTGAAGTCTAAGAACTTCAGGGGCAGTGGAGGAGGCTGGAAAAGAGCCACTGTCATCTCATTTCCTTCTTGGTGCTTAAATCAGTGCTCTTCAGCGCTGGCTGGCTTAAAGCTTGGCAATTCCAGCTGCTCTGTAGAGGAATTCTAGTGAGCTGCTGGATTCACTTGCTTAAAACAGAATGGAAAAAGATTTCTTATCTGCCAGAGCAGAATTATCTCAGAAGTGCGAGGCAACAGACTGCTTAAGACCTCTTTCCCAGAAGTAGGCAGTCACATCCAGGTGCTTGATGCTGCACCACCTAATCCTGAGGCGTTTTCCTGAGCGAGCCTAGCCCCCTGGGGGGGTGGTACTAGGAGGTGATTTGTGATTTAAGCCTGCTAGGCTGTTGTTTTCTTTCCATGCTGAGTGGAAAGCTACTGTGCTCATTATTCATGATAGGAAAGGCCTGATTCTCTGTTACCTTGTGCCTTCTCCTTGTCCTTTCAGCTGTGCAAAGCCGATGTGAAACACCACTAGTTTGAATTAATTGGCTTTCCTCATTCACATTGCACTAAGGAAAAAAGCAAGGCTAGACAAAGGGCAGAGGAGAAGCAGACCTTTGAAAAAATACCCATTTTTTGTTGATCAGAGGCAATATAAATTAGCTGGTGAAACTCTCCCCTTATGGGGATGATGCATTTCAGCCTCTTTCAAAACAGCCTGATTAGAAAACATCCTCTGCGCCATTCTAGAGCTGCTATTAACAGAAATTACGCAGGAGGGTAATTTTTCCTCTCTCCAAATTGAGGGCACTTTTGTTATCTGTATTTTAAGCAAAATTTCTCCTTTAAAATCTCTTCTCTCTCTTCTCTTTTCAACCCTGCAGTTTTGGCTAACCTGCAATTTTTCTTTGTTGGTGTCAGTGCCAGAAAGGTGCGACGGCATCAGCATCTCTAGGGGACGCGAGAATCATTCATCTGTGCCTAGTGTCAAAGCATGCAAAAGAGTTCAGCTCACTTCAGACATTTTAACCAGATGCTKTCTTTAACTGTAGGGCATTTTAACTGGCATTACGTAACTCACCAGCACATAACAGCCTTTGATGAAATCTTCACTCCTTTTCCCTAGTCCATTCAGATCCTAGGAGAGCTGAGGAGAGACATTCTGGGGCAAAATGCAAGGAGAAAGGAAATAAGAACCACTAAGAGCCATGTGCAGGGAGCTCCTGCTGCTCTGCTCCCAAGCAGCTGCCCGTGACAGAATCTGTCAGACATGGGGCCACTGAACCTGCTTCTCATTATTTCTGCTCTTCTTTGGAACTGCCAAAGGATTAGGGAACTGTAATTAAAATTAGGGAATGTTATTAAAAAAGCTGCTCTCCATTTTTAGTACCTTCCACTCCATGGAGATTTTCTTTTCACAAAAGCCAACAAGGACCCGTCAATATTGAAATATGGAAGCTATAAAGGGTACTTTTTCTTTTCAAACATACATTTGGTTTTAGGACGAGATGGTAATTCTGGAGAGAGAACAGATACTGGATTGGGGGAAAAAGATGGGATTCTTCCCATCAATACCATTACTCCTCCAAGGTTTTGGGAAATCTTGAAAGCAGACCCACGTTTCCAAAGCAGTAAAAGATTTACGAACCTGCCCTTCCCTCCAAGAGAGTTTTGCCTTTGTTCAATTTGTTAATAAGCTAAATTTGTGAAGTTATTTGTTAAATAAGTGCAGGAAGAAGCAAATGCTTCACGCCCAGCCCGCACTTCTCTGCTGAACTGGGGACTAGCCATTCCCAGCGCCTCTCCGAAGGCACGGAGCCCGCGGCCGGGACGCGCTCTGCCCGCCACACTGCTGGCCTGAACACCCTCTCAGAGCCGGGTATTCCTATTCCTTCCCTTTCATGCGGCACAACAGCCCTTCTCCAAAGAGCTGCTGTGCAAGAAGGTCAGCTGCAAGGTTGTCCTAAGGAGGAAAAACTCACTCAAGTCAGTCAGATGCATCCAGAGGAAACTGCATTTTAAGTCTGCATGAAGATGCATTCCTTGCAAACCCCTTAAAATGCAAACTGGTTTTATATCCCTTCCTGCTTCTGATCTGTGTGTGCTACCTGCCTTAGTCAAGTGGCAGCTTTTCCTTCTACAACTTGAATCCTCAGGGCTCCACAACTTCAAGGATAAAAATCTGCTCTAGGCAGAAACGTAGCAGATCTGGGCTGAGGCTGCTGGGGAACAGCTTCCCGAGTTCTTGGGAAAGATGCTTGTTTATTTCTTATTTTACTCAGACAATTGTGGTATTAAACTGCACATATACTTCCCGTTGTTGCCCATGTCACACAGAAGCTGAGGCTGAGCACTTAGAAGACCTTTTTTTTCGGGAAGCGTGTTGACAATAATGAATAACAACAAAATTAAGCCCAAAGCACGTTGTACCCATTTCCCTAGGGTCACACAGCGTACCACAAGCACCAGTTAGCACTGCTGTCTATTTTACAGACGGAGAAAATGCCTGGAGAAATCTCCCTTGGCAACAGCTGAATGTGACAGGAAGAAACCAGTGGTCTTGCTCCTCCGTTCCTCTAACCATCATCATTCATCTTCATTCACTCACCTCCACACCGCACTCATCCTTCCTCTATATTAGTCTGCCCTACAAATACATTGATTAGCACATATTAGTATGCCCATTAGATGTGTTGCATAAGACTAACAGAACAATGTGAGAGCCAGAAGCATTTGGGGAGCTGCTGGGGGATTTTACACGCGGGGCAATATGGCAGTGGCTGAGCTCGTGGGCGGCGGAGATGGATTTGCAGGGCAGGACTCGTTTGCTTCTGCATCTCCACGTTCATTCGCTCCTGTGGCTCAAACCCTGGCACAGGCAGCGTGAGGAGGTGGTGCTGGGGTCTCCCCAGCTGGAGGTACTCAGAGCAACTCAAACTGGCGGGGCCTTGAGCAACCCCGTCCGACCTTGCAACCGTCCCACCTGATCTCCAGAGGGCCCTTCCAGCCCAAACGCTTCTGTGATTTCATTTTCTGGCATTTTCTCTGGGTTCTCTACTAAATGGTTGGCCTCAAAACATCACAAATACTTACTTTTGACTTTGTTTGCTAATAGTGAAGGTCAAGCATAATTTCGTAGCAGTTACACAGCGGAAAGGAGACGGAGGAACTTCTTGATTGCAGGAGACCATCGCTAGCTTGAAGCAGAGGCTAATTTTAACTAGTCTCTTCCTTTGGCAGCAATTTCTTTTAGATTATAGCACTGTATTTACTGGCGACAATTATAAGAAATCGCTTCTTTTTAACCCTTATTCTGCCTACTCTACAGAAGAGAGGGACATGGTTGACATTGAATAATGTTTTAATTAACACAGATAATCAAATAATATAAAGAAAAAGGGATTCATTTTATTTAGCAGAGCTGCACATGCTCATTTGGACCCTGAAATAGTATATGTGACTTGTCTGGTCAAGGTGTTGTGACATACAAGACACTTAAGCAGGAAGATGATGGATGTGGGAAGGGAAATGGAAAGGGGCAGTTCTACTGCTGTACAGCTCTACCACACCAAGAGTCTTTTGGGGTTTATACAAATCATTTGAGTAATGGAGGATGGAGAGGCTACAGCTGTGAATTTTGTCACCACTGTCTTCCTCAGTTACCCTTGAGATACAACCCTGAGATCTCCTTTAGGCTCAGGGAAGTCTGAGGAAAGCAGGAACTGATGTTGAATAGATAAATATTACAACAGCTCATGGGTTGGGGGACTGCTGCCGCCTTCACTGTAACCTGACTAACCACCATATACTGCAGCAACGTTAAAAAACATTATTCTTGTTCTGGTGAAAATCTCTTCCAGAGGTCTTGGCCTAGTAAACTCCAACAGACCTGTCTCCTTCTGCATCAACTGACAGGCCTACCCCAAATCTCATTACCCCCTTTCCCAGCAATATCTGAAAAGGGGCACTGCAATGCCCGGTATAGTAGCAGCTGACGCTCGAGAGCTCAGCATGACTTGTGCCCACTCCTTGACCTGTCCTTGGCCAAGGACAAAGCTTTTGGAAGACAGTCTGAGGCTTAATTAAACATACATGGTCACTGAAGTGCTGTCCATACAGGAAGGGGCTGACGGAGGTACTCACGTGCTCTTCTCCCTCCCAGTTTCCAGTGCCAGGCTGTCCTTGCAGGTAAGACTTGGTGTCTTAGGGGCTGCAGGAGGAAGGCTTGGCGTGAAGCTGGGTTTTAGTAAAGCTCTCGCCCTTGCCTGCGTGTTCCGGGCTTGAAGCCCCTGTACTTACCCTGCCGTTTAACATGTCTCTTGTGTCTTTCTTTCCACAGTATGTGGCATTCGCCTCCCTCTTCTTCATTCTGGTCTCCATCACCACCTTCTGCCTCGAGACCCATGAGAGATTTAACCCCATTGTGAACAAGACAGAAACTGAATTCATCGGGAATGACACGCAGGTGCGGCACTACAGGGAAGCAGAGACTGAGGCCTTTCTCACCTACATCGAAGGTGTCTGTGTGGTCTGGTTTACATTTGAGTTCTTGATGAGAGTCACTTTCTGCCCGAACAAGGTGGAATTTATCAAAAACTCTTTGAACATCATTGACTTTGTGGCCATACTGCCTTTCTATCTAGAGGTTGGACTCAGTGGCCTGTCTTCCAAAGCTGCTAAGGATGTCCTGGGCTTCCTCCGCGTAGTCCGTTTCGTGCGAATCCTGCGAATTTTCAAGCTGACCCGCCACTTTGTGGGCTTGCGGGTCCTGGGACACACCCTCCGGGCCAGCACAAACGAATTCTTGCTGCTCATCATCTTTTTGGCACTGGGCGTCTTAATCTTTGCCACGATGATCTATTATGCCGAGAGAATAGGTGCTAAACCAAACGACCCTAGTGCCAGCGAACACACACACTTTAAAAATATCCCCATCGGCTTCTGGTGGGCTGTTGTCACCATGACGACCCTGGGCTACGGAGACATGTATCCTCAGACTTGGTCAGGCATGCTGGTGGGGGCCCTCTGTGCTCTTGCTGGTGTGCTGACCATTGCCATGCCTGTCCCTGTCATTGTGAACAATTTCGGAATGTATTACTCCTTAGCTATGGCTAAGCAGAAGCTACCAAAGAAAAAAAAGAAGCATATCCCGAGGCCACCCCAGCTGGGATCCCCCAATTATTGTAAATCTGTCGTAAACTCTCCACACCACAGTACCCAGAGCGACACTTGCCCACTGGCCCAAGAAGAAATTTTAGAAATTAACAGAGCAGGTAGGAAACCTCTTAGAGGAATGTCCATCTGACCGTTAACCTCCATCCCGCGTAGTGATTTCAGATACAGCCAGACCGCTTTCTTAGAGCAATGGGTAGCACATTGATCCATTCTAGTCCCACCATCACACAGTGAATAATATGTGTGAAGTCTAGGTTGCAGGGACAAATGGTACAGTGGAGGCTGATGAGCAAAACTGAGGAGGAGAGCACGCTCTAGGAGCCCAAACTTTGGTCCTGGTTAAGGGCATACAAGTCTCAAGATATTTTTGAAGAGCTGGTACATCTAGTGGAAGAATTGGGAGAGCTCTACAGCTATGTTGCTGGACTGCGTTAACGCACCTCAGAGGCTCCTGAGGTCTCAGTGCTTCATAGAGCAGAGTAGGAGCCAAGTTCTCAGCAATCACAGAATTTTTCTGACAAAACAGGGCTGGAATTCCAAACAGCCAGATGCTTTCTCATTTGTTCCCAAGTGGGACCTTTCAGCTGTTTTAAATGGCAGATATTGTACATCTCATTAAAGAAACTAGGTGCCTAGTAAGTTGGAGGGACAACTATGCCATCATGCATATTCATGAGACAATCCCGTCTCTTTCTGATGATTAACCGCAAAGTAGAACAGCAGCTCAAATTCTTGACACGAATACAAAATGACTCACTCTGAGACAGGACTAGCTGTAAGGATGTTTATTCCATGGCATGCAAACCAATCTATTCTATTTTCCACTAGAATTTAGAGCTATGAAGCGTTTGAATTACGATTTCTAAATCATGCTCCTTTTGCAACCATGGGTTGGTGAATTGTAGCTCTTTCAACCTTCCAGCAGTAAAGGCTGGCTGGAAAGGCTCTGACTGGTCATTACTGGCAGGCTGAGCCTACACAGTGATTGCCTCGTAATATGGGATTCTTATTTATTTTTAATTATACTGACTCATGTCAGCAATAGGCAAAACCAGAGCAAAATTAATCATACTAATTCTACTGGGGGGGGGGAGGGAAATACTAGTCACCATGGAATATATTATAATATCCCATGGCTAGTGGTTAATTATGGGAATATCTCAGTTTTATGAGAATCCTCAGATAGCACACAAAATTACAGGGCTGCAATTCGATTATTTCTACCCCATAATCTACCTCTACCTATGGAATATCACTATTCTGTGGAGTCAATGATTTCAAAAGTAGATGCTGAAAGCAAAGCCAACTCCGTTTTTGGCAGACATTCCAGCCAAGTTGCATAGCAGACACTCTTCAGCCTATTCAAAATAATCCCATGTGTTGCATTGGACAGAACAGATCACCAGTCAAGTGATTTAGCCCAACATCTAGTCAAGAAAAGGTGTTTTGAAAGAGCTAGCATATACCTATGATGGTCTTGTGTTCTCATTGTTTTACTTTGAAGAAAATCCTGATTTGTTTCTCATCACAAGTGAAGTGTTCTCTCTCCATCTCATAGCCATGCATGTTGATGTCATTGTGAGAGGCACAAAGAAAGTGAGACTTTCCTTTGTGTGTGACTTCACCAATGCCAGTGCTAATTTCGGAGGGAAAGAACTGGTGGGATCTTTTCTCTTCTTTTCTCTTCTCTTTTCTTCACTCTGCCTTTTTCTTTTCTGTGCAACTATGTAAAATCAACCCATTTAGAAGGTAAAGAGCTTGCTTTTTTTTGTTTGTTTGTTTTTTTTTTTTTTTTTGTTAGACTACTCCATTGCAACAGGCCAACCACAATTCACGTGACTGATAGACTGTTTGTTCCTTCTGCGCACAAGCGCACGGCCCTATCATCCATTCCCCCCAGTTGCAGATGCTAATCACAAGTCATGCCCAGGCAGCAAACCTCCTCATAAGTAGATGTTTCTGTGGCATTACATACCAAGTGGGAAAGAGGGCACTCACAGTACTGTGTGTCTCCTGCCATGTGCAACATGCCAACTACCCAGCTGTAATGTGCAAGAAATGCAAGTCCCGTGAGTACTTTAGCAGTCAGCTACAGAGTAACTTTCTTTTCAGAATCCCTGGTTTTTAAAATTTCCTTCCATTGATACCCTGGTCCTCTCAGGGAACTAGAGGACTAAGAACTCTGCGAGTTCACTGCAATTCCACACTGGTATCCTGAGAATACGTAGCATTTTGGTTCAATGTGGAACTGTTTCGCCACCATCAGTGCTCTAAAATCAGCTGTTACTACGATATCTATGAAGTATTGATAGTAACAGCAACGTATCTATTTCCGCAATAATTAAAGAGAATATTTTTATATACGTATAGAAGCATATATATTTTCAGAAGTAATGAACGCGCTTGTACTTTGGCTAAGGAAATGGGCTCAGTGACACCGTTACTGGAGTTCTGTTTCTGATCATTATTATGTACCACTAGCAGCAAAAAATACCGCCTGTAGCTCTTAGCTTCCTAACGGGGAAAGATCTATGTGTGTACCAGAGAAAAGTCGAAGATAACAAATAAGGTCAAGACTGAGCTGTTAAAAACAGACCTTAATTGCCTTGGATGTTGAGCTTCGCTTATGCAATATGAAGCACTCGTAGGCACTGAAACTGCACATGATACGAAAACAAAGATTTGCAAGCAGTGAATGTTCTCTATATAGTGAAATATTTGGTTTAGTTAACATCACCCAACTGCAGACAAGCAGTTGACACCGTACTAAGAGTGCAGAGCAGCTCTCAGGCTTAGTGTTTCTAAAATGATGTCCAAGTTGACTGAGGTATTTCTTGTAACTTTTAATTGTCAAGTGTCGTAGGGGTCATAATGTCATATCACTCATACCTAATATAAAAAAACACCCTGTTCAGGCTCATGAGAAAAAAACCTCATGTTAAGGTACTTATTATACCTATTACATGGGGTGGAATGACTAAATGCCTAAGGAAACAGTGAGCAAGTATGAAACAGTGGCACGCAGGCCTACCTCCCTACAGCACTGTGCCCCCTTACTTAGTGCATGAGCCATTTACAGCCCGTGTGGGTCTCAGCCACCCGGTGGGGCTCTGTGGGTGCTCTGCCCTGCACCTCRTTGCAGGCGAAGCAGCCTTGGCTGGCACCACACCGGTGCCCACAGGCACCACAGCTGCTGCCGTAGTCATTTGCAGGGAGGCAAAGATGCTCTGAACTGAGATTCTGCTAGGTTYGAAGCGGGTTTTTAAATTGGCCGCAGCGCTCCCAGCAGCACAGCCCCAGTATAATTTGCATCTGGCAGGAGGGTATCTTTAAATAACAGCACCTGATTTGAATCTGATGAAGCGGTGAGAATGGCAGGTTTTGCCTCTAGCAACACCTCCCCTCTCTGCAGCAACCTTCCTGCTCTCCGCCCCATCCGTGACCATCGTGGGTGGGTGGGAGGGAGACACAAGGGGATGAGTGGCATTCCTGAGAGAGAATGGTGAAGCTACTCCTCCAGGCAGGCTCCTCCAGCAGCATTATGAAAGAGATCTCCCCTACACAAAAGCACATTCCCCAGGGAAATTCTGGCAACCATAAATTCTCAGGATACTGTTTACATCGTGCCTGGAGGAACTGGGCCTGCGATGATACAAAGGAGCAGATCCTACCTGACCAGTTTGATTACATCTCCTTGACTTGAGCTATTTCACAGATTAGAGAGGTGCACTTGTGCCCTCACTTAACGTATACGCACACAAAGACCCAGCATCACTAYGCTGAAATACCATGTTCATTATGTGCAAGTCTTGTCTATTCAAGATAAGGACTTAATTCTGTCCTCATCCTAAAAGGCAACCAAGTATCTGACAGTCTAAGTAGGCAACAAAGAAAAAAACAAAGTAATCCCCAGTATTTCCATTTGGCACAAGACTTAATAATTGCCCAGGATCACTTGAAAGATCTGTGACAAAGCTATTAACTGAACATAACTAAATAAGCACCGATCATAACCACAGACCCCTCTGTTGTAGCCTTTCATATAAAGGTTTCTGAGTATTTCAGTCCATCTCTTAACTCCTCATGTTGTAAGAAAATCAAATAGAAGCAAAACAGAATAAATTCATCTGAATCACTTAAACTTAGCTGGTTCCGCCCCAAACCACATCCTACCCTCTAAGTACGAATAATTTATCTCAGTATATGTAGCAACAAATTTTAAGGTGCAATCTTTTAAGTAAACCTCATAACCTGCAAAACAAATCTTGAAAGCACCTGGTTTGGGCCTTTGTTACAAAAGTGTTACCCAGCTCTTTAAGCTAGGTCATTTGTGAGCTGTGCACTTACCTTAAAATRAATTGGTTGCAGGGTTACATCTTAGAGTAGCCACGGGATGAAGTAGTCAATGTCATTTTCCAGGACTGAAAAGGAATCCCGAACAAGAATGGGAGAACTTCGTTTGATGTCTATAGCACCCTCTGGTGCCATAGCACCATAGTTTTTAGAATGAACATATAACATACAACACACGAGACACATCTCTTATTAAGAAAAAATAAATAACCTACCCCAAACTTTCACGGCCTCTGTACAAACATTTACAGACCCAGGGCACACAATGATTATATTGACTTTAATATTGCCAAAATGGCAATTTCTCACCTCTCTCTGATCCCCTCCACATGCAGTTTCACTCAAGCTATTCTCTGAGGATAGAGGATCTTCATATCAATTTACTGTGCAACCAGGTTGGGTAACTTTTTCACAGTATATCGATGGCAAAGTCCTCTCTCATTGCATAGCTGAAAAATATGGAAGAAACACTATTAGATTCCTAGGGCCTGAGAGGGGAGGAAAAACACCCATGTCATTGGTAATTCCATCTTCAGCTCTAGAATAACTTTTATCCTTTTTGGGGTTTCTCTGTACCCACTCCTCGACAATCCCAATGTCTCAACAGCTAAAACCACCCAAGTCTATAGCTGATACAAGGGAATGACTCCAGTGCAGTCTATGGCTAGWTGAAATGCTGTGCTATCAGAAACTTCATTATTTCATGCACTTTACTGAGAGTGTAGAATTTCTTATTTCAGCTTTATCACCAATGCTTTCTGAAGGAGCTGATCTTTTCTCAAGATCCTATTTTCCTTCCCTTCTGTCACAGTAGGCTAAAAAACGTGTGCTCCTTGTGCAACCCACCGTTTCGAACGTCACGAGTGTGCTGAGCACTGTAATTCCAGCGCCAGTGCTCAGTGGGAGATGGGGACTCCTGGCAGTTCTTGTCACAGGCCTATTTTGCTGCCTGACATACAGCTCTGGTGCTGGGACTTGCAAGGCTTTTATAGAGAGCAAAACGGCATTAAAGCCATCTATATGTAGCYGCTGTTGTAGGCCTTTAATCCACAGGGAGGGGATCAAATGCCTCTGAACATTAAAAGAAAAAAAAAAAAGAAAACTAAAAACTTCAATGTCATAGGAGTTTTGACCTTTTCTATAATATGGGCAGCAGAGAGTGATGCAACTGCAAAGCCTTTAGCTCTGGTTCAGCTCAGAAGACTTTGATGTTTGTATACATTGGACATAAAACATTGAAGAGGCAGCAGAAAAAGTAACAGGGAGACCTTTYTTCTCTTCCCTATACTTAGCCTTCATAGCCTTTAAAACTCCCTAATTTACTACTGCTAATAGCAAACGTTAACTTTATAAGGAAATGAGGTAAGGTCTACATCCTAATGCCAGTGAAGATGGAGGCTGGGTCTTCTGAATCTAATGCAGAGACTGTGAAAGGTGAAAATAGAAGGAGCAAGGCTCAGTTTTCCATCTCACTTGAGAAGCATTTGCCCGAGGCCCCATTGGCATTGAGGAGTTAGGCAACTCCAGAGAGAGATTTCCTCACTAAGATCTGACCTGCCCTCTGGAGGTGGCTCTCTCCGTCATGACCAAAGGCAGCTCCTGCTCCAACCCAAGGTGCTCAAATTAGGTGCCCGCAGTTAGTGGGGAATAATCTGGATCTGTTCCCCCTATGTGGCATTTGTACAACCCCACAGCTGTGCATCACGCACAAAGCAGAATTTATAACTTATACAATGGAACATTTTGTGGTACAATTATTCAGCCGTGATTTCTTGCAGAGATACTAATTAGTGGGTGTCACTTGTACTATGGTGCTTATTTAATTTAGAATTTGAGTCTAAATAACATTCTCTATGCCGAGGCATCTGAATGTAAAAAGGAGGAGCTGTAAGTTCAAGCATGGAGCTTTGGGTTTCCTGCTTGTCGGTCCACGTCCATGCCAGGTCCACACTGGCCGAAGAGCATGTGGTAGCCACAGCTGAGTCTGTAGTGAGGGAGAGAAAGCCCCAGAGCAGTGCAACAATATGGCCAAGTATTGAACAGGAAGCCAAAAGAGGCCCTGTCAGCTCTGGACTGTCCTTTCAGCCTGTGTGTTAGTGAAGGAGAGCAGGGAAGTTACTTTAGCATTATTGCTCTTCCTCTGTTGGTCTCACAGAAGACACTTCAACATTTCTCTTTGGCACTATAGGGGACATCAAAAAGGATCTCCCTTCACAGCTGCCCATGGTCTGGCCACAGACAGGGATGTTTGTATGGAGAGAAAGAACCACACTGAGCTGAAAACATACAGGCCCAAACAATAAAACTTAGAACTTTAATAACTCCATGAGCCTTAATAAGCACAAGAGGATTATAGCACTTTCAGTGATAGGAAAACACAGATACTAACACATCTCCAGCCAAATAAGSCCAGCTTGTGCTAATCCTCCGCCACAGCAAAGATGTAAATATGGTAAATCCTCTTTCCCAAGAGCCCCCTTTGCAAGTGTGTGCTTGCCACTGCAGGTCCAGTGCCACCCAGTGCAGAAGGCATTCCCGGGATACCAAGGGGTAGTCTTGGCACCCCTGCACATGATTGATCCTTGTCTGCATCTGGACTATAACTGGTCTTTGCAGTGTAGAAGCAACTAGAGGCAGCTCCGTGTGAACAGTGCAGCCCTGCTGCAGCCACACTAGAGAGAGAGAGACTCCTTACCACCAAAGACTAGGGACAAAAGATGGTTTTAGGATGTGAGGTCCAGTCTTGTGCCCAGCCCACTAGCTTATATCCCTCTTAGTCCATACCTGATGGAAATTTTCTTCAAGCCTTTTGTCTATTTGCTTGTCTACTTACTAGCACAAAGCTTAAATAGCCAGTAACCCACCATTCCTGCTCTCTCCGCTGTTCGTATTCATCCATGCTCCATATCTCCGACGCATTCCATACTGTACAGATCATCATACCGTATTTCCSAGTCAGCTTGGTACTCTAAGAGTAAAACTCACCTGACTGCACTTACCTGCAACCTCCCCATGACGTGTCGGTGACGCCCTGCGCCCTACCGAGGCTGATGTTACGGGCACCCTCAGAAGCGCAGGCGAGGAGATTGCCAGGGCACCACCAGGCAGGACCTTCCGTAGCTCTTTGCCCCGGGGCTGAGCCCGTGCCCAGGACGGGCCGCGCGTGGCTAGGCGGCCCCCGCGGGCGGCGGCGCCTCGCTCCGACGCGGTGACGCCCCGCGCGCGTGAAGGCGCCAGCTTGGCCGGGGAGCACGGCGAGGTGCTCGCCGCGCCGCCGAGGTGCCTCTGCCGGGGACGCGGCGTCCTGGAGGCACGCGGGTCGACGTGGCGGTGAGTACGCGGCGCTCAAGAGGTAGGTTGGGCGGGCGGGCCCCGGGCTCTGCTCCCGCCCGCGCCGCGCGGCACCCTCCGGCCGTCTCCGCTCCAAGGAGCTTCGCACCCGCTTCCAAAGCACGCAGGCAACTCTGACAACCAGGGAGCTTGGTTGAGGATTCCTACAGCTGACCACCCTTTCTATTCYAATGGCCTTAGAATATCGGGGTGACTAAAATTAACTGAGTTATTGTATAGGAATCTATTAATTCTTTTACATGTTCTTCACATTTTCTCTCTTTTTCTCTCTCTCTTTCTCTCTCCCACTCTGTTTGTTAACATTTACTTGTTTTTCCTGTGCGTTGCTTGCAGCTTGTGTATGTTACAGACTGTCATATTTTATTCTGTGAAGTTTTTCTCCAATTCCCATCAACCTGAGCTCCATATTGGGCATCCGAGGAGGTTACAATACAGTTCTTTAATGCAAAAGAACAAGGAATGTCACAGACTGTAGGTAACTTCATTGAGGTTGTGACACAAAACCTGATGCAAGGTATTAATGCAAAGAGTAAGTACCTGGTATGCCAAAAGAGCTGCTTAGTTAAATTACTACCTTTTTTTTTTTTTTTTCTTTTTTTTCCAGATAGTCTGCATGGGAAAAATTAATTTTCATTGCTCTCCAGCAGAGAAATTCCCAAGCCTACAAATTTAGGAGTTTTTCACTAGCATGTTGATGTGTCATAACTCATTTTCAAAGGCTTAAGCCCATGTTCTCTATGCYTGTATCCTCTATGCTATACTTCCTTCCATACTCTCCAAGCCATAATTTCATCATTTCATCATCCTTTGTCTGTGGCTTAATACATCTTCTCCATGATTCTCTTCCTAATTTAATATAGCTATACCCCTTTCACTCTAAGGACCTGATTTAACAACAACAAAAATGAGCCCTTGCCCATGGGATCCATGTTTCTTAATCCTCCATYGGGCTCTGGAGCCCATAAAAATTGATTTCTGTAGCAAAGATGGCCTGGTGCGGAAGCATAATCGTTATTTTGCTGAATCAGGTCCTGATTGAGATATTTGGTTACAATCTCCCCCAATTACCTAAACACTGCTCTCAAAGAATGACAAAAATAGCTTAGAAGCATTTTTTGTTGGTTTTCTACAGGGACAGAATGAAATTTATTGTTTCTCATCTTAATCACCAGCGGATTCTGTGTTAATTCAGCAGTCGYTACTGCCACACACGGACTGGAGAGCAGCTGATCTGCTCGGTCTGTGGTTCCTCTACCCCGCAGTGCTGTCAGCCTCAGCCTCCCAGAGCCGGTGCAGAAGCGCAGCCGAGTTCAGATGGGGCCCAGCAGAGAAAGTAACGTGAGCTGCACTTGGGCAACTGGGGCCTGGCCCACGAGTGGCCCTGGGCAACAAACGCTATCCAGGAAGCCAAGAGAAATAGCCCGATAATAAGAATGAAATTTGAATTCAAGAGACTCAAAAGAATAGGGAATTAAGTTGTAAATAGTGCGTTTCCACACAGGAACTTGGAGAGAAAGTGGAGGGGCATAAAGTTGATGGGAACTTTTAGATGCTAAGCAGCTCTTAACACCTCCATGGCCCCATGTGAAGGTCCTTGGACTTGCACCTTTTCCCCCCATTATGGCCATGTGCTCAGTGCASGAAGCAGCAGGCAAATGTGATGCTGCAACAGCAGGATGCAGAARTGAATGCAAATAGAGAAATTCCAGTTTCTCTACAGTAAATTCTCTGTCCTCCACACACATACACACACACASAGAAAAAGCTGCAGTAGCCTCAGGGCTGCTCTCCACATTATAGCCTTGTAGCTGAAACAGCAGAGCAGAGCAGTCCTCTCGCCTCATCCTGGCCATGCCATCCCCGTCCCTGTGTCCTGCTATCACTGGCCTGAGAGASAGGGAAAACCATCTCAGCAAAAGGTTTTCCAGTCACAAGCACAGCAGGACACAGTTAATATCTGCCGCGATAACAGTCCTTTCACATCACCAGCAAAGTACAAATGATTCATTAAAAAAAAAAAAAAAAGTTATTCACCCACCAAGAGGACAGCGTAGCATTATTTTCTTCAGGGATTCCAGCTGCATTAAAGGTCTCTGAGGCAAGAGACCAGATCCTTCTTCAGCAGAGACTTTGGGCAGCTGCCAAACACTAGGAGCCACGCAGTGGGGACGGGCTGAAAATGGGCAAGCCCCCTCCGAGCCTTGAAACAAGAAGCAAGGGTGCTCCTTTGTGGGACCTCCTGCAGACTGTAGTCACTGCAACCCCGGGACGGGGACTGCAGCTGCAGGAGCACTGGAGCACTCGACTCGAGCTGGGGSTTCATCCTCAGGTGGACAAGGGCTGCTAGGGTGCAAGAGGGTAACAGGTTGGCTACCTTTGGTCAGAGTCCTACAGAAAGGTCTTAGCCCTTCTACCAACATTCCCAGTTCTGGCCCTGCTCTGCACTGGGCTGCCCCAACCTCCTTCCTGCTCCCCAGGCCCTTCCCTCGGCAGGGCAGTACAGGCTGAGCCTCCAGCCTCCCGAGTCTTTGCCGGAGGGCAAAGGGCTGCTCAGGGAAGCTGTAGGTACCTGGCATGGAGACCGACAACATCCAAGGCCAATAGTCCTTACACCTCTCCATCCTTAAATGAGGGTTGCTAGGAGGAAAACGGTCTCTTTCCTCCTGGAAGAGTCTGCCAGTGGCCCAAAGGAATTAAAGRAACGAGTGTGATGTCCCCCGGTGGCTGCGTGTCTGATCTAGAGCTGAGAAGCCCCTATGACTTTATCCCAGTGCCAAGGCTTGCAGCCAGGGCCTGCAGCCCCCCAGGCAGATGTGCAGGGAACCCAGCTGTGACTTACAGGGTATCTCTGAGCCCTGGGTCAGTCCAAGTGTTTCTGATCTACAAAAGTTCCTATAAGGTCTGGAAAAGGCACCGTCCCTCCAAACTCACAGGGACTGAAAAGGCCCTTCCTGAGTACCTTTCTACTCCTCCATTCTTTGGGAAGTGGCCACCTTGGAGCTCCGTAGACAGGAGCAGGAGGCAAAGGAAGGGAGCAATAAGCACAAGGTGAAGCAATCAGTGGGGTGTCCCCCCCCACACAATTTCTGATGACATTTAAGTAACAAGGGCAGACCGAGAACATGTATTTTGGCAGTTTTGGAGAAGAGTGCTGTATGGTAAGGCAGGGAGGACTGAGGTGGCTTCCCACTGCAGGAACCTCCTCTGTACATACGCCACACGTGTGAGACTAGACTGAGGTCTGGGAATATATCACACAGACGAAGTCCCTCGGCAGCCTGAGCTTGAGAACTCCAGTTCTGGTAGGTCAATATTTACATAGCCCTAGCTGAAATCAAAGGCAGCAGCACTGGTACAGTCRCCAGGACACTCTGCAGCACCTTGTTTATAATTTGACTATGAGAAGAGCCATGCTGCATGGGCATGGGCAGTCTCATGCGCATCTCCACAACGTGCAGAGTACGTCAGTGCAAAACCCAGTAGCTCTCCTGAGGCTTTATCAGAATCCCCCTATTCTGAAACTCTGTGTTTGCTTCAAAGCACCTAGCTCTTTTCTGGGAAAGGAGGAAGCAAGCAGGAGGAAGACAAAAGAATGGAAACCACACAAATGAGGTAGCTGTGAAACAAAGGGCTCACCTGGGAGACTTGCTGAATACTTTTTTCAGCCTCTCAGCCAAAACTCTGCAGGTGAATGCTGAAAGCTGGTGCAGTTAACTAGGTATTCACAGACAGGATGATTATGGAGATAAGGTGCCCTGCTGGGAGTCAGAAGATTGCTCGTGTAAATAACCTCTTACATAGCAGCGGGCAAGTCACTTCCCTGCATGCTAGCTTTTCCCATCTGTAAAACAAAGATGATAACGTTGCCTTTCTTTTGTGAAAGTGTCTGTCATGAAAAGAAGAAACAAAACCACATACATTTGATTCAGATCATGGCAGAAGAGAGGGAGAAGCTCCTGTGAGCTGCTCAGCAGGCCAGAACCAAKGCACTGCCAGCCTTGCACAGGGGAGCCACGGGCTGCCCCTGGCAGGACCCCCTGCCACCCAAAATGTATTGAGAGGCTTAACTGTTCCATCGATGGCAAAACGAAGCATCACCCCGTCCTTTGGCGGGGAATACATTGACTAGTGCTGCTTAGAGAAGACAGGAGACAGAGGTGAGGGGCTCGCAGGAAAGGCTGTTTACACAGTGACAAGGCAGAACTACCTAAATCAAAGAGGAAACAAGGCACTGCGTGCAATTCCTGGTGCCTGAGAAGATGTGCAGTGTGTCCCACCTACACCTGTATGCGTGTGCGTATGTGTGTGTGTGTGCCAAACAACAAGGAAGGGCTTCAGCCCGCTCCTCATTCATCACATCCATCTGAAACCAGAGGATCAGAACTGTATTGCTGGACCACAGCTGTTGCATTTTCCCGTTTGGGCTTGTTTTGTTACTTGGCTTCGAGTCTGCCGACAGTAAACGACAGCATCACGTAGAGTTTAGCACGAGCTGATGTGTGAACCTGGCCCTGATTTAAGCCTATGCCCTGACCCCGTCTTTCCTAAGGGGCCGGTAGGACGACCCGCAGGCTCTGCCGTCCCATGCCCAGGTCAGGAGTGCTGTGCAGCCGCAGCGCAGGACGCTGCCCGCACCACCCTGCTGGCCCATCTCGGCCCTCTTGGAAATCCGGGAAGCACATTTTGACTGGTTATTTTCCTCCCTCCAGCCAAAATACTCATATTGAGCTGTGCCATATCTCAAGTATATTCTCACTATACTAATTTGCACTTTCAAACCTTACATTGAATAGCATTTGCATTGTTTTATAAACGTGAAGTCACACAGAGAAAACTTACTCTTCTCAGTCTATCCTCATGGGAATGCGTGGAGTAAATGGGCGAATCTGACACCTTGTTCTCATTATTTATAGTCAAGAGTAAATTTACTCTATTCCTTTTCCAAATTCACGGCCCGTTGTATTGTTTTCTACACGTAGTGTCCTGTGTCGGCATTGCAAATACCGTATGTGTTTTCAAGGAGAACATCAGAAAATGGATTTCTTGCTTTCGAATCCACGTTCTGCTGTCGTATTTCCATGCATTAYGTACTCTGTGTGTCTAAAACGTGCACAGCCATTCTGCATAACTATCAGAAACAACCCAAAACAACCGTGGGGGGCAAGACCAGCCCTTTCCCCCTCAGCAGCCTCCCCCAGAGCTCCACCCCGGCCCAAACACAACACGCTCCACCACGAAACCGCAGCTCACGGTCGCTGCCCCTGCGCAGCGGCAGCGGCCGCCCGGCCAGCCCGCAGGCCGTGCAGCCCCCGTGCGACCCACGCAAGCCCACGCTGTGCTCTCTAACCGCGGTCTTCTGCTCGCAGGACTAGGAGCCAAGGCAGGCCCGTTCCCCACGCKCCCCGCGGGGTGGAAGTGCAGGCGGCTGCTGTTACCTCCGACGCGACCGCGCTCCCTCTCTCCTCCCACCTAACAGCCTTTGTTTTTATCCCGGTGCAGCGCCGTGGCCGCAGGGGCTAGGACAGACGCGCTACCGGCTCTAGAGTCGTGGTAGATCTCGGTAGCTCTGAAGCCTTAATTTGCAGCGCGAACGCTAATAAACGGTGCCCAGTGTTTCATTAGCCTTCTGCTTATATGTTTGAAGATTCGAAACTGAATGGTGAGGTGGCCAAGGCGGCGCTGGCAAACGAAGACTGTCCCCACATAGACCAGGCTATTACGCCTGACGAGGGCCTGCCCTTTACGCGCTCTGGCACTCGGGAGAGATATGGACCCTGCTTCCTCTTATCAACCGGGGAATATCCCTGCCCGCCTGATGGAGGAATAAGAAAGGGTATGTAGCTGGGGGCCTCTAACCACCCACACAGCTAGCAGCCGCTCACAGAGGCGAGGGACAGGCAGCTGTAGCTGTAGCACGCAGTGGCGCGCTTGTCGGAGAGATGCACGCTTGGGCTGGAAACCACCACCTGATGTCTGCATTTGGAGTTTCTAACCTATTTCTTTCCGAAAKAAAAGCCTGTGGAGCTGTAACTACCCCGCACAGCTAGGCCAGGCCGCTGGGTCTTCCACCTCCAGCTGGTGCAGTGAGCTCCTGCCCAAAACRCGCTGCCGCGTCCTTGAACGGGACCGTCCTCCCAGGAGAGGCCCRTTAATATTGGAGAGCAGCCAAGGTTTCCTGCTCGGAAAGCTCACGGATCTCACTGCACTCTGCAGAGCACAGAGTTGGAGGTGGCAGACAACAACCCAAAGCACAAGCAAAGGGAGATATCCTCAAGGAATATGGAACAATTATTCAGCCACCTTAACAGAGAGAGCTCTAAGGCAAATTCCTTGGATATTCATAGTTCAGCAGAAGCACACAAGAACATCTGCTAGCACAGGTGTCATACAATTGGAAAACAATCCACCCCAAATCATTTTCCTTTCAATAAATGAATCATGACTAGCTATTTTTTTCCAGCTTCTGACAGCTACRGATCTGTCAGAAGCGACTGCATTTTACTTTGATAACGATCACAATCATCTATCTCGCAAATCCAAGTCAAATCAAATTAACCCCCCTTCCCTTAAGATAAGCTAAGCCTTGCTTAAATAATTTACCACAAGGAAACCATACTCACCGAAATTAGAACTCCATACATACGCACAGAAATTGATAAGGAATGGAGAAATTGGAAAAGATATCCCTATCTTCAAATCAGTGTTTATCACTGGTGCGCTGTATATAGCATGAGATATAGTCAATATTTTAAATCTGCACAAATTGTACGTCGTTACCATACGCTGAGTATGGAGCATAGAATTCCCACGTGCCATTGTATGATGGGCAATAGTTATAGTAAACGCCAGTTATAGATAGTGTAGGTACTTACAAGTTTAACGCTTATCATCAACAAAGATATAGTTGGAGCATGACACTTTCATATGAAAGTATATCTTCTAAAACTGACCTTTGTAGCAAAGTGTTTTACTCGATTCTGTATCGGATGAGCATTGGCCCCGTTCATTCAGCCCGGGCGAGTTTGGGTGGTTCCAGTGGATCAGGAGAACACTCCAAATGGCACATCCTTGGGGATGAGGAATGTCTGGTTTTCACGATGCACTGCAACTGCCTCTCGTTCCTGGATGAAACAGAGGCTGGTTGGCTAAAGAGTAATATACGTCAGCATATTGTTGGCCTGTTTGAAACACGTTGAGAGCATCTTAACTGCTGTTCCAACAGAACTTCATCCATAGTTCGTGCAACTCTGTCCACTTGCTGAGCTGTTTCCGTGCATGTCTGAAAGAGAAGGGGAGGGGGAGGGAACGGGAGTGCATGCAGTTCTGGTTTTCCTTCTTTTTGTTTCTTTACCGCTGAGAACAAAGGAGTAGTATCTCTATAGCAACTGAATAAATTCCATGGATGTTGCTACCTTTTTTTTTCGTTGTTGTTGTTGTTGTTGTTGTTCCTTTTTTTCTTTCTTTTCACTCCCCGCCCTTCTCCTTTTGAAGCTACCTTAATTTTGCCTGAGGTCAAAATGCATGAAGTGACAGGGCCGAGGTACGCGTGAGTGTTTGATAAAGACATGGAAAAACCCCTCCCATTGACTTTTTTTTCCTAGGATACTACCATGTTGCTGCCTGTAGGATCAGTTATACAGCCTGACCCTCCTTGAGAAATGATAATGAATTGTTTTTGTGTTAAACTTCTTTACTTCAATGGCCTTCCGAATCATGTTGCAAGCGATACTACTCTCAGCATGTCCGTGCATGCAGATGCTATTGAACTGGCTACAATGTTGACCTCATTCTTAGTCCATTCTGTCATTGATCCAATGCTGTACTTTGCATTTTTCTTTTAAATGAAGGTTACGAAATGTCACGGAGCCTTAACAGCATAGCTGGCATAAGTGGAAAAGCGATAGGATTATCCTCAGTGTCTGCGCCCTACAGCTCTCCTAGTCCAGTGAGACGTTCTTGGTCTCCCATCCCATCTATTTTGTAGCATGGATCAGTAGCAGAGAATGGTCTAAAAAAAAAGCTTTATTTCCGATTAGCCTATGCCATGTTGCATACAACCCAGGTGACTAAGTCTGAAGATGCAATGTCTCACGGTAGCACCTGCTGGGAACGGTGTTACCCTTGCCGCTAGGTGACAACACTCCTGATAGCATCCCGATGGCAGCAGGCAGGCATTTCCATAGTACTGGTGGGCCATACACGCTGCATGGTATCAGTACCTAGGATGAAGGGCAGATGCACCAGCTAGGCTCGCTCCCGGTGCATCACGCTGGCACCCGCTTCTTGTGGCTAATGGTGGATTCTCCTGGCTCTGTAGATGCAATGGGTTAGGCATTTAGGCACTGCTGAAACATGCCAACGATGGAAGATTTTGCTTTTCTCAGGATATTTTTGAGCCATAGGAACCCTGCAGGAGCTTGAGCAAACAAGCGCAGTAGGATGAAACGTTGCATGGGCGCCTCTTTTGAGCTGAAAGCAATACTCAGACACACTGTAGAGAGGTCTCAGTCGGGCTGACTGCATGGAAAAAATAAACCCTGTTGAAGAAGAATATGGCTGCCTCTGCATGTAGCTATCTCACCTTTTCCTCCTTCCTTTAACACTAAGATGCCGAGCGTGACGTGAAAGGCGCAGGGAAGAAGCTCGAGTACTGATTGTATTCTTTACATGCAGATCTTTGCAAAGAAAGTCCAGTCATTGCTAAATATATGCCAACAGAGGCAGTCAGAGTGACCTGACAAGGCAAGATGGAGATGAACATTGATGGCTAATAAACATCTGTGTGGAACTGTGCAGGCATGGAAGACCTTCTCATTTGGACACAGTAAACTCGCTCCATGCAGGTTTTTGCGGATGATTCTTCGTGGGTTTGGAGTTGTACTAGAGATGCAGGCTTTTTCTACGGCCAAAATGTAACAAAACTGTAGAAGATTCTTC
>NW_020455589.1:139188-285559 GCF_003342845.1 Nothoprocta perdicaria
AAAAAAAAAAAAAAAAGCAAAGTTATATATTTTCTTTCAAAGCTCTTTACTTTTACATACGTTGTTGTAGCCAAACTGTAAAACATGATAAAACTGTACATTTCTTTGCTATGGATCGCTTCTTTTTGTATACAAGATACAGAGTAATGGTTTTAAAGAAGTGCAATCAGGCAGCCATCGGTCATATTGACCCCGCCTTCACTGTTCATCGCAGCGACATGGAAATCAAGAACTTTTAATCCGACTAGAAGTGTATAAAAATAAGAAACTCTCTCCTGTCTGTTTTTGTTGGCATGCTTGTGACACATGGGACCTTCCTTCGGACCTGACAGTAACAGCTGGGCTAGATTTCATTTTCCAGCTCTGGTTATGTTGTATTTTATTGATGTATAGATCCAACATAAAGACCCTTCATAAATTGTTCATATTAAGTAATCAGTATGAATTTTAAACTAAAAAAAAGAAAGTGTTATTTTAAAACTGGGACTTATAGTACAAAAATCAGGAAAATATTCAAGTATAAAAATGTCTCAAAGTTTAAGAAACAAGACAACAGCATTGTATGCAATTTAGTACTTCTGAGTAAAATGCATGCACAATGTTATGCAAAACAATTCTAGCATGAAATAAATTTTGTATCATGGTTTCAGTGCCTGCTGTATAGTGTAAAGGGGAATCCTTTCCTGAAGCAACCAGGGGTTTCCAGAGACTCGCTTCTAAAATCTTGAATAAATACAGTGTTCTCAACAGAAATGTAGGAGAAAAGCTTGGTATTGCTGTGGTTTTAACAATGCTAATTTTTGGTTAGTAGATAATAAATGAAGCCTGCAAACACTTGATACAACCAATGTCTGAAGAATTCACACCATTAGTAATTTTCTAAGGGAAGAGTTAAAAAAAAGAAAAGCTATAATTATTTAGGTATCTTCCCTTTCCCTCCCTACCAATAATAAAAGTTTGTCTTTTTAGCTGATGAAACGAATTCAGTTTTTCTTCCTTCTTTGTGGCCCGTCCTTTACGTGTTCCTCCCTGGGCTGCAGCAGCACACACCTGCTCCGAAACCTGATCTGAAAGAAATCCAGGTGCCTGAGTGGCGTTTGATTTGCCCCACACCATGCAGGGGTAGGAAGGGAGAAGCAAAATGGCCCTGAATGTCATTTGAGATCCTAGAAGGACAATTGCACACCGTGTGTCAAGAGCATTCTGGTTGCCTGAGCCTTCTTGCTGAGGCGCTTCTGCAAAGCAAGATGCTGCTCGAGCCTCGTGTGAGACTGTTTAATGAGCTGGCCACCTTCCAGGCAAAAGCTGCAGCATCTGCGACTGCTGAGGGGAACAGAAGGGGAAAGGAATAGCAGAGCTCCAAGGTCTGGAGGAGGCAGAAATTAAAACAAAAAAAATGGAAGCGACTCATGGCTCTGGTAAGTGCTAAGCTGTAAGCAGAAAAGGACTGCGGTTGGACCTTGTCTTTGCAACTCCACTCCAAAAGAGAAACCAGAAATAAAGACCTCAAGCTACGTTCTACAAGCAAGAGAAAAGCTGATGTGATTGTGAACGTCGTAAAAAAAATAAAGAAGTTCCTTTACAGTCCTGGATCCAGCAGTATGTGCTTGATTTCTAGTTCCACTGACTTTCTCCCGAGACACATTTTCCTCCCTGTTTCTCTGCTATTAGTCTTGGCCAATAAATGTTCTTACCTACAGATTGCAAACTAACCAGGCTCCAAAACTGCATAACGAACAACTCAGCCTYCTACCATGTCTTAGGAATCCAGAACAGATTTTTTTTAACCAAAATTTCTATTCGATACTACTGCTCAAGGGCCTGATGTGAAGACTGCTCACAATCCTTAAGACCATAAAGTAAGGAACACCAATAACTCAGCCCCGTAAGCCCCACATGGGTCTTTCCCTCCCGTAGCGCCCTGCACGTACATGGACCTTCACTGCTTGTCCCCCTGTCACATCTACCAGCTCCACTGCTGCTTCGGGGACTTCTATTTTGATTTGAGGTCACCAAGTCTTTGAGAGACTTCTACAAAACTTCCCAAAGCAGAACCGTGCTTCCCACCCAGGAGATGCTCTGGGCTTTAAGGTCCCTCAGTGACTCTCTTCTGCACAACAAGCAGTGTAGAAGCAGCACTGACGACTCAGGAAAAGAGGGAGACACCTGCAATGTTTCACAGGGACCCAAGTGGCACTGAAACCTGGTGCTCAACCCCAGAAGAACATTACTGTGTCCTCATGGCTCTTTTATATCCAAGAAGGATGTGTTGAAGGATGTGAATAAAACACTGATTCCTCCAAGCCTTCCCAATCCCAACACAGGAGGTCTATGTTGGTTGAAAGTTGGAAGTTAGCACACGTGGTTAGATCCTGAGCACCTGCTTCCAGCAGTGTCACCAACTACTTCTGACCTCACATCACCATAAACAAGAGCAGAAACACATTCAGAAATCAACAATGCCTTTGGAAACTCAGCTTTCAGCGACGGATTCCCAGTTATTTTACCTGCACCTGAAATCCACTGGCAATTAGAGTAGTTTAACTTACTAACACAAAAAAAAAAAMCTTTTTTTTTCCCTTTCCTCTGGACCAACACCACACGTGAAACCATCTCCAAAAGGGTTATTTCCAACAGTGAAGACCTCAAAAGTGGTTTCTGTTCTCTGCCTCCAGCAAGGAATCTAACTAATACCGCTCTGATAACGCTCAAGTGCAGCAGTCATTAATCTGGGCAGAGYGATTTTTCACATAAATTGCCTTCTCTCTCCTTAAAGTTTCAGGGTCGAAACGAAAATATATCACTGAAACAAATTGCTGCTGGGAAAAATGAGCAGGCTGAAATACGGAAAAGAACAAGCCGAGCTAAGGCAAGGCCTTTAAACAGGAACTGAGCCCAGAGACACTTACAAAGGAAAACCTGCAGCAGAAACAAGAGCAGTTATTGCCCTGTCACCTGGTGCCTCTTCTTCACCGTTTCTAAACAGGGCAACCTACTGCTCTGCTTTCCATATATATCCTGGAAGCAACTTTTTCTCTGCACTCAAACACAAACCAACTTTACTACATGAAAATATGCATAATTTAGGTAGGTTATTTTTAAGCCACTCATTTATTTGTCTTCATGTGTAAAGTACCTGTCTGTTCRGAAGTCCCAAAGCCCCTGCATTCATCTAGGACTGTAGTAGCAACATCTCTCTCTCCTGGGATCACAAAATGCTTGCTCGTGATCGAGTGCGAAATCTGAACGCAAAATGAATGTCAAGTTAGAAAATACACCGGAACACTGCATGTCTCAAATTTCCTATTTCGTAAAGCCAGTATGTGAAAGCCAAATACATTTACCAACCCACATGGGAAGATTGCTCCTGAGTTCAGGCTGCCAAGGTGGGGTTCTCAACGCTCGGCACTCACCTGAGCATTTCAAAACCTGTAGCTACCCAGGACCAACCACCTCCAGACACGAAGGGGACGGTGCTCCAGCGTTCTCACCAGCATCTCTGTTGCACACAGAGCCCAGCTCAGCGTTTCCTCCTCTAGCAACACACCAAGTCTTGCACAGGCCTCCCACTGAGGGACCCCGAGAGCTGGGGCCGGCGCGGAGGGCTCGGACACGCGGCGGGAGCTCTGGGGGGCTGCAGAAGGGCTGGCAGCAGCACAAGGAGYGGGAGATGGGCAGGAGGAGGTGGGAGAGCTCTGGCAAGGGGCTCCTGCAAATGACAGCGTGAGGGAAGAGCCCTTGGTGGCGGGGAAGGAGAGCAAGGCCAGGGGAAGTAGTGAGGCCTGGCTGTAGGAACCATCCAGGGCCACCATCCTGAAARGCTGGGCCTTGTGCAGGACCCAGGAGAGCTGGGATCAGATCCTTGACTGCTCCAGACAGGCTGGCTTACACCTTGCTTGGGACCATCCCGTTTTCGTGCCTCAGCATCGGTTGTTGTCATTCTCTTTTTCAAGTGTTCCGAGGCCGAATGCTGAAATGCAGCATTTACACAGGAACAGGGAGTGCAAACTCACTGCCCAGGAGAGACACAGACACTGTCTGCAGGAGAGGCCAGTGCCCCTAGAGGAACCCCTTCCGCTTGGGACGTTGAAGCACWGGATTACTAGGCAGGTTGAACAAGCACCCGCACCCTTAACTGGCACCACGTGTTGGTTGCTGCTTGGCAACCCCTCAGCTATAGGTACCAGAAATTTGTGCATTCAAATCAGATAAGGAAAAAAAAAAAAGAAGTGGGGGATGGAGGAGGGTAGGGCTGGTTACAAGAGGAAAAGAGGGACTGGACTTAGACTTGTGTTGAACCTCTTACTGCAGACGTTCATCTGAGAAGGAAGCTAAACGTGCCCTACTTCCAACAGAAAACAAAAATGCCCTTGGAGATTTTGCAAAATAAGTATCACCTTCGAATTGACTCACCTCCAACACCAGCTTTGATTCAGGAATAATTACTTTGCGATAGCTCTTATTTCTAATTAAGCTGAAAAATGGGTTCCCCTGGTACTCCGTGAATTTCTGCTTCCCGCTGTCCCGCAGCGCGGCACKTGGTTTCCCACCAGCGCTGCTCGGACGCGCAGAGACCGTCTCCACACATTCCCAGCTCCGTTTTCCCTTTCCACGTTCCTTTGGTCCTTTCTGTCGTGAGGCAAAGCCTCTAAGATCAGCATTTAGCAAGGATTTTAAAATAGCACGTAAGTTAAAAAGAAGCAAAGAACACACTCCTACTTATTTTTTAAATAAAATAAACCAAGAGCTTGGTTCAAAGGCTCAAATCTCCAATTCCCTTTGGGTCCACTAAGGTATTCAGCAACACTAGTATAAGCCCCAGTTTTGTATTGTGCCTATTTTTAAGTGCAAAACCCCACAAGATGATTATCTGCCACACACTGCAATCTATTTCCAGTCTTTGAAAGCAAGTCTTTTGTTTTCTTAAGTATTTCTCTTCCCTCCTCAGAAATTTCAGTTGCTCTGAGCTATAAATTGGTAGTAAACATGACAAATGCTACCCAAATGCCTGTGATAAAAATCTGGAGCCTTAAAAAAAAAAGGAAAACGGCTGAAATAAAAAGTGCAAGGCTTACCACATGCTTTAAAAATATCAAAATCTCTAATAGAACAGAGACATTGTGATAAGAATGACATAACTCTGCAATTCTAGTAACAAAGACCTGCCATCAGCAGGATTTCCAATACAGGGAGGTGAAAGAGGTGAAAATCCCTAAAAGACTTAGTTCTTACTTAAGACAAGTAAAAGCCTCATCCAGAGAGCCTGGAATTTAATGGCAAGAATCATAAAGATGTGATTGGCTTAGGTCACAGGTCTGAGCTAMATGTTTTCAAAATGGGAAGGTGAACACAGAAACACTGTTGCCCCTATTGAAAAGAACTAGAAATTCTAAGATGTTCTACTAGTAAGAAAGGAAAGCCTGTGTGGGTTAATTACCCGCATGATTAACTTGAAATGTCAGGTAGATGCAGGGAGGGATGAACTCCAGCAACACCACCCTTGAAAGAGGGTAACTTGCCCCGCATGCAATTCCATAGTACTGGAAGGGCTGGAATGCAGCTGTCCCTGTGTGGTTACCCAGTCTCAGTCACCTGGATTTCCAGTCTACTCCCTCTGCTCTGCTTTTTCCCTGTGTTTTACCTCACTGACTATTTCAGGCTTCCTGCTGTGCCTCCTTTAAGTGTTTCTCCACGGTATTCTTTCTTCTGTGCCTTCTGATTGCTGTCCTTTGTCTGCTTTCCATCCTCATCTTTAAGTTTCCCGACTCCCAAAACACAACTCAAGTTAAAAAAAAAAGTTAAAAACTTATTATTTTAACTCAAGTTAAAAAAAAAAAAAAGATATAAATATATATTATATATATATATATATACACACACATACACACACCCCCACACCTCACACACATTCCTCCTCCCACCTCACAGTTTCCTGGTGCTCAGCCGTGTAGTCAGACAAAACCTTGTCACTCCAGCAAGAAACGACCTTCATGGCAGCTGCAGAGGGCAAGAACTAGAGATACCAACAGGGCTGAAGCTGCTTCAATAAGGGAGGGAAGCCAGGGGCAGAAAAGGCAAAGTGAGGGGGTAAAAAGGGAAGAAAGGTAGGTAGGAGCCTCTCTTTCAAATGGAGATACTATCTCCTTTTGATACTCCAGCATTCCAAGCACAAAAGTATTAAAGCAATCAGGAGCCYCAAGAGCCTGAAAGAGAGGCTGCTCAAGAGCCTGAAGGCTCTCAGCTGGTCAGAGACCCACAGCAGCTTTCCAGAGAAGCTGTTATATTCAAGTTCATCTTTTTCCCCTCGTGCATGTCCCCATCTTGGCAGGTTCACTTGTTTTCGTTAACAGGGTGAGGGGAGGTGAGGGGGAAGACTGTGTTGACACTTGCTTACCTTGTATCAGTGTTTATATATTTTACCAACCTTGTCTGTTTATTTGCACTGAATGTGGATGCAGGTACTTAGCTAAACGGCTTGCTCTGTTTCGTGCTGAATATCTGCATAAACAGCTCTGTCCTTGCTTGCTCTGCTGCTCCAGAGGCATTAGCACTGAGCACCAGCTCTGCATTTTGCCTCACAGAGACTGACCTTTTCCAACAGGACACCAAGAAACAGGCCATAAGCCCTGGGAATGTCAGCAAGGAAGGGGGTCTACTCACTTGCCTGGCAGCTTTACACTGTCTGCTCCCCTCTTTACAGGTGAAGTCTCAGTAGAAAGCCTTAGCTGACTTTGTACAAGCTTTGATTCTGCAAAGGAAGCATAGAAAGCATACTGACATATAAAACAGGGTATTAATTATTGAATGAACGAGCAACGATCTGGTTTTGACATTCACCCATGTGCTAGCCACTATTATTCACTCTTTGTACTAGAGCAGCATCTATGGGGCCTGTCCAGCTGCAAAGCTCTCAGGACAGAAACACAACTCCCCAGGCTGTGCAGGCTCCACAGGCAGGCAAAAGAGAAGAGAAACTGCAGTCCTGCCCCTTGCAGAGACAAGGAATAGCTGCAGATCTGTTTGATCTTTCCTGATCAAAGGATCAGGAAATAAAATTAAAGGACTCCTTTACTTCCTCGCCACCCCAAATAATTCTTCACAAAAGCACTTTCATTTTATTCATCTGAAAAAGTGAACATTTCATACAACCAAGTCACATCCATTTGTTACATAATCTGCTGAGTTCCTCTGAACTGCACTGCAGGACGAGGACGCGCCACCAAAACGCGCTCAGAACAGAAGCCCTTCGGTTCGAGGGGACATGTACTAGCTGTCAAAACAAGGAAGAAAATTATTTAGAGGCCAGGATTGCAGAAACAGGAGAACGTGTTTATTCAGTACATGGATTCTGGAGGGGAAGGAAGGTAAGATCTTMAAAGGCAAGGGCCAGAAAAGTCTGCACAACAGCTCAGGGCAGGTATCACAGATGCTCCGGGCAGCAGTGAGGAGAGGCAGCAAACAGCAGCCTCACCAGGCAAGAACAGTGCAAGAGGCAGCAGCCTGGGACAACACATTACTAGGATCAACCACAACCAACACAGGGATTATAAAAAGTCCCAATAAAAGGTTTAATTCCACACATTTTGCGGAGGACCCATTTTGTTATTATTTTCATGTTTCTTGCAGTGTCTTTAATGCAGTTATAGTCAGCTTGAGCGTCTTCTCCATTCAACAGCAAACGCTGCAAATAAGGCCATGGGCTGACTACTGTAAAACAAGTGGGGAAAAAAATAACCTCACAGAGCATATTACTACCATAAATCCTCCTCTTCATGACTGCACTGATACATCATTAGCAAGTTTCCCTGTCCTATTTTCTAGAGTTCTTCTGCTGGCATTTTGCGAGGCTCCTTCCGTGGCAAGCTTGCTTTAAAAATTAAACCACTGCTTAGCAAGCATGGCTCTCGGTAAAAGGTGCATTTAGCACACAGTAGTATTCTCTATATTTAGAGCTCTGCATACATCAAATACCACAGCAAACTCAACTATTGTGGGTGGTAAACATCCAGTTTAAGGGCATCCACTGTATTTGTGTGAAAAGCAGTTCCAGAACTAGCTTACCAAATCCTGTTCGGTCTAAGTGCTTACTAATATTTGGAGGTAACCTAGGCTCTCCCATTCCCTTTGGCTCCCTCTGGCAAGCACTCACCTGGAGCAAGCCCTGYGGGAACGCTCGGCCGGGCCGAGAAACAGCTGCGAGAATGAGCCTCAAACTAGCAGGGCCACCGAGAGCTGCATCTCAGGCTGCAGAGCTGGGGGAAGCCTCGCTTTGAGCCTGGCTGCTCTTCCTTTCCAAAGGCAGCTAGAGCCACTGGAGCCCTGGGGCACCCAACTGTCCTCAGCAGCTACTTACGCCCCTCGGCCAGTTTCCCAGTGTTTCCATAAAGCTCTTGCATGTTTCTCTTCCCAAAGCAGCAGCTTCAAGAACTTGAGGCCTGGCTTGCAAGTTAATAATTGTGGCATAGCTGCATCCCTGAAAATTTATAGTAAACTGATGTCTGGTACAGGAACTAATTCTTTATAATTGCTGCTCCTTTCAAAGTTTAATCAGGATATAATTAGTTTTAGAAGGGCCTCCCTTTCTCCTTTTGTCAGCCTTCTAAATTATATCTCCTTGGCTCTTTTCAATCCTGATCTTCTGTTTAAACTATGTGTGTGCCTATATTTATGTCCACTCACGCTTCCCTGTGATGCAAAGGGCATTCTCAGGTGCTGGGAGCTCACTCCTCCAGTAGAAGCTGGCAGGTGCTGCACGTTCATCATGACATTAAGATACAAAATACTAGAGCAGAAGTAGCCCTGCGTGTTCACCTCCTCACCCTGCTTCCTCGGACAGGATTTAGACACTAATGATGAGCGATGAGGCAGGCAGTTCGCTCCTCCCAAAAGAGCTCCRAAGAACAAGGATTTATTCCTTCCTCATTTGTATCGCAGCAAAGCAAAAGGTTTGTGGTTCTACCTGTGAGTACAATTCCTGTGCAAAGAACCTGTAAAATAATTACAGAGAYGGATATTCAGTTTGTCTTTATGTGATAGTGTTCTGAGCATCGTTCCTTTTGACAGTGGAGCAAACCGCTTGTGCATCTTCAGACTCTCGTGTCAATTATAGGTCATCCTCTGGCAGCCCTGCTGAGCCACCCGTTGCAGCGATGTCCCCATCCGTGACGCCGCCGCCGCCACGCCGTGTCCCACGGAGAGCCAGGGAGTGTCCTGCCCCGCACCCGAGCAGCAGCGGCTCCACGTCGCCCAGCGCCGCCACCACCTTGGGCATGGGGATGTTGGCTTCCGAGCCGTCGCCGCACATGCCGTGCTCGTTCCAGCCCCACGACAGGCAGCGGCCACCTGGAAGAGAGAGGACGCACCGGCCTCAATAGTGGCGGGGGGGACACGGCAGTTWAACCGGGGTTCGTCTGGGCAAGCGGATGCGTTCGGGCATTTTCTTACTGGGCTCTAATAAATTCTGCCAAGGTGGAGAAAATTGTGTTGGGTCTCTCAAAAACGTTAAGAAAACAAAAAGAATTACAAGAAACGTCCTCCATCTTGTTAACAAAGAGTAATATAATGAAGCAGCTTGAAAATCACTCAGTAAAAGCCACTGCTCGTTATTTACATGGTGCCCTCATAAATTTCTCTGCGTTTTAAAGACTTTCCCTGGGATGACCTGGCAGCTGTCCCTTTCAAGTGCCCTTTAGCAGGCAAAACTTACCGTCATGCCCCAAGCCCGGTGACTTTAATCAAGTCACACAGCACGACCTGCAGGAGGGGGAAGCAGAGGGGCAGGGCAGCACAACTGCACTTCATTCTTGCTTTCAAGTTTGCATCTCACCTTTTCCTCTTTAAATACAAAGAGCTGACAGCTCGCCTTGCTCTTACTCGTCATCTCGCTCCTACTTGCTTTGACATTATTTCGCTACTTTTATTATGCACGTTTCCCCTCGTTATTATTTATTTTTGTAACATCTGCTCTCTTACATCCCAAATCATGAGCTGCGTATTATTACCCCATAGTGCTCTTGCTCAAAGCACAATATGTAAATTTTGTTCTATAAATGGCTGACACGAGAGAAAATGCACCAAAAAACCCTCTCTTTTGCTCTGAACCACAAGAGATACTTTTTCCCTATTTTTTTTAATTTGATTGTCACAGACTGTGCCTGTGAATTCCCGTAATGAAAAAGAAACCCATCTGCAAACTAATCATGTTCCTGATGCCACCGGTATTTTTGAGCAACAGCACGGAGAATAACAAGCCTGAGGCACCATCCTGAGACCAAATTATGAGTAGAAAAAAAAAGTCCAAATTCAAAATATCTAACCCCAATCATAACTCTAAAATCAGGTTTTTACTCAAATATTTGACAACAGATTATTCCAAACATAACAAGACCATCTTCTCTCATGTGAACAACGCATGTTTCATTCTCATCTTTTSTTTACGTACTACTCAACTAAAGCGCTTACACTAACGTGTAATATTTAAAGATCACCCTTTGGGGTAAATAAAAGATTCTTGGCATTTTGTTTTCTGTTAGGTTCCGGGTATGGCTATTAATAGAAGTGTGAACAACCAGGAGAAAATAGCATCACAAAGCAAGAGGGTTCATTAAAGAGCAGCTACTGGGGAAACAGATGCAGGGGCCTCCTTAGAGCAGCAGAGCCTCCAYGGACAACACGCTTCTCCATTAACACCATGGCTCTTGGTAACGAGCCCATGAGCAATTAGTACAACTGCTCGTGCAATGGGCTAATTGGTTTGCATGGGACTTGCTACTTCATCTGACTGAAGGATATTGGTGGGTTTTATAATTATGTCCCATTAGAATGAGAGAGGGGAAATCAGCAGGGTTTTGGTCCCCTTGAATGACAAACTGCTGGATGGTGTATTAATGGGATAATAAATATTCAAAGACACAGCCCGGTTGGATATTAGCCTCTCACACAGGCATATATCTAGCTGAGCAACTTTTGAGGAAAGATCACCAAAATTTACAGGCTAGGAGGCCCGCAGACAAGTGCATCTCTTAAAGTAAGAACCAGAGGGCCTTTGGCAGCCTTGGTTTGTCCCAGCACAGGGAAGGGCTAACAGAGATGCCTGTGTGGGAGGCAGCTGATGCATCCAAAGGAGAGGTCGCAGGAACCATCTCGGGCTCCTTTTTTCCCACAGCAGGAAAGGCAAGAGGAGGRCAGGGACAGGCGCGGACACACGGGAAGCCCTTTCATTTTGCCCCTGCCTCCCTTCCTCCCTGGTTCCTCTTGCTTGTTTTCTTTCCAAATCTTCCTATCCGCAGTTTATTGCTGGCAAAAGCCTTAAAACAGCCCCAACAACCCTACCTGCGTTCAGGAGAAAATCATTTTTTTATGTCTGTGCCAGACCTTYCGAGGATGAAAGACCATTAGAATGATGTGTATTAATACAGCTACAAATTGCTTCTAATTCAATTTACAACAAGCACTGCAGCATGCTGCAACTTTAATGATTTGTGTGTGTGGTGGGGTAGGGGAGGAAGGAGAACGTTGCTCTGTGTCAGTGGCTTGAATGGATGAATTCCTTTTTACCAAGGAAGACACATTGCTCTCACCACTTCCCTTTCAAAGCATATTCGAACAAACCCACAAAATTAGCACAGCAGCCCAGTAAAACCCACGGGAACTTCACTTGGCACAGCAATTTAAGCCCAGAGTAAGACTATCCAAGACCCTTTCCCAAAGTCCCCTGCTCCCCAAATGAAGTATGCAGAACTAGTGAACATAAAAACACCCCGATTGTGTTYGAGACCTCTGAAGTCTCCCAAAAGGAAAAGCCCTCCTATTTCAAGCAGTACRACACTGCATTGGAGGGCAAATCCGGGGCAAGCAGAGGTGCCGGCGCCACTCGGCACCGTCGAGCACGTGGCTCTGYGGGCGAAAGAAACGAACGTGAAGGAAGAGCTGGATATTAATCTGGATATTAAACACAAAGCCTCGGTGCTGGAGATAAGCTGGTTTCCAAGTCCGCCTGCAGGCAGAGCCCGTCCTTAGTCCAGCCTTAGTCAGCAGCAGCTCTCCCGGTACCGGGGCCCTGGAGCACTAACTTGCAGCAGTTTTACCCGAGTGAAAACTGCCTAGGTTCAGCTCACGCACTTGCTGATGCTGCCAGTGGCCTCCACACAGCTCCTCGTGGCAGAGGAGCTCCTCTGCACGCTGTGCACTCCTCTGACCGTGGCTTGTAGGCTCTGCTTGGGGATGGAGCCCACCACACAGCAACAGAGAAAGAAACCACCACAGCCTCGGGCATTGGTTCAGACTAACTGCAGAAGTTACCGGAGGACTAACGCTTACAAAAACRGTATTTTGGAGGCACTAGTTTTTACAGCATTGTCTTGGCACCAGGCAAGTGACTGAGCCCGCTCACCAGAGGCAGCAGCGTCCTCGCTGACACAGGGCAGCGATGGAAATTTGGCACCRTCCTCACAGGGCACGTGGAAGTGGGCGCTGAACGGGTCACGGCACCAAGGGCCGCGCGCCCATGTCAAGGGGTCGCCCTGCGTCACATCCAACCAGCCCGGGCGCGGGGCGCTTYCCAGGCTGAATTGTCGCTCCCTGCTCAGTCGTGCCGGGCCGTTTTGGAAACTGTCAAACACATGAAGGGCACAAAACGAAGAGGCCCGGACTCAAGAGCAGCAGCTGCACCCTGCGGTTTCTGTGGGGAAACCGCCGTGCCGGGGAGCGAGCCGGTCGCTCCGCTTGTGTAGCGGGGACGGAACAGCCACCCCAGGGACTGACTGTTTCCTTCTGCTGCTCTCGAAGCAAAGACAAACCGCCCACGCCGTGAGTGAGGCCCGTGGGGGCTGCACTGGGTTCTCCTGTGCAGGAGGCTCAAATGTTTCAGTTCCTTTGCTGCAGGAAACCACCTCGGCCTCACCGCAGAGCCAAACTCGAGCTCACGCCTCGCTGTGGGAGAGCACAGGGTGCYGTGCCCTGGCGTGATGAGCCCACGTGGTGCTCATCACACAGATCACCCACGAAGCAGCTGCACTACACAGAGCCCTCAGCATTTTCAAAAGCCGGGGGTTTTGCACCTGCGAAAGGTGCAAACATTTCAATTCTGTTCTCTGAAGTACGGGACACAAACATCTGACAGAAATTAGCTGCCAAGAGATGCACCCCAGGGCTTGCAACGCGACACCCCTGTGTGCTCCATCGGAGACCGGGGCACCGCAGAGTGACTTTCACCGGGCCAGCTCTCAGCCCTGCCTCTCAGTGACACGGATTCATGGTGGCAGCGCTTCCCTTCGCGTGACTCGGGCCGGGCCATCGTGACTGCAAAGAGATGGAGGCTGCAGCCTCCCGGCCACCTCTGCAGGGCATGAAGCACAACATACCGGCACTATTTTTTACTCTGTGCTTAGAGGCAGAGGTTGTCCCTGGAAAATCCAATAACCCAAGCACATCTACAAGGGGGCTGAGTCATTGAAGTGTTTTTCCACATTGTCYCACGGCCACTTGAAGCCCTGCATTTGGTACCAAATGCCCCCATGTTGGGTTCATAGACTCCCAAACCTACCATATAAATGATGATCCAAAGCAAAGGAGAGCAGAGATTCATTATGACCCAGGACATTAGCTCCAAAGCCCAGACCTGACGGTCACCTTGAACCCACAGGCAGGGAATGAGAGCCTAGTGCCATCTCCCTGCAAGCCAAATCAAGGAGAAAGAGCTASGAAAAGATGAGTTTGGAAATACTTTGGCAACTAACAGCTTTTATAAAGCCTGTAAAGCTTGTATCATACATTGGTCTATTTATACGGACATAGTTTTAAAGGTGATCATGCATGACCCTGACTATATATGGCTGCCAGCCCTCAGCAGCTTATAAAAAAATACTTAAAATACAACGATCAATTCCATAAAATAATTCTGTATGTTCACATTCACCTACGATTGCTTATCTGAAGGCTATTCTCTTCCCTGAGGGACTGTTTGCACTGGGCTAAAATGTGCTCTCTGCCTCATTCTAGGGCTGTTTTTTGAGGATGTCCTTTCCTGCAGGACAAGTGAAACACGCTGGCCTTCCATATGGAAAACTCCTGTAAAATAGCTTAGGGCTTAAATGGGCTTCAGTTTGGAATCTCCCTTTCTCTTCCTCTCCTTTCATCAGCTGCAGTGGTGATGGCTTTAAACCAGCTAGTGTGATAGGAGCCACAGTAAAGCTGTGGCAGAAGTAGCTCTAGTCACCTAGCAGCTGAACTTACCCCGGGACACATCTGGCCCAGATGTGCTGGCTGAGCATCCCCTGTGCTGCCACCGCTGTGCGTGTGCTGACCTGCTCCCATCTGCTCTGCTGCCTCCAAAACAGAGATCCTTGCCACTGAGCTGGGGGCTAAATGGGATAAGTCAGAATCAACKGGGGTGCCACGCTTTGTTCATTTGAGCACCTAGAGAAAAGGCAAAAAGTACATGGCATCCCACATGTTCTGAACAGGGCTGTCCCCTAAAACCAGCCTTGCCCTCTACAGCATACAGCCTTGCCCTGTTAACCAACAGCATTTCTTTCAAAGAAAGATAAAAGAGCCAGTTAGGGGCAGAAGATGGAAATACATTAAAAAAAAAGCCTGCAATTCAGACTTTATACACAGACCTGGGAGCTTTACTTCCAGCAAAGGCAACAAGCAAGTCACGTTCGTGAAAAAGGGGCAGACGAAACCCCTGCTTTCATCACCCAACACTGGCTCCTCAGAGTTTTAACYGGCCTGTTATTGTTGTTCCACTGCAAGGAAAGACAGCAGATGACTACTGAAGAAAAGTACTTGCCAAAAATAAATCAATACATAAAAATCAGTCATATCATAGCCTGCACTGTCTCAATCTCACACAGCTCATGCATTTCTCTTAATTTCAGGAAATGTTTTCAGTGTCTATCACAGGGAAGAACCCAAATGTTCTGATCTCTTCCCATTTCTTACGAGTTACAGAAAGATTGGAGACTTCAGCCATACAGTTCAGTTTTTGCTAAGATTTTGCCAAGTAATGAAGCAGATTAGGCTTGCCAGAGGAGGGGGGCAAACTCCTCTTCCCAGATAACCAATAGCCAGGTAGACCAAAATTTGAGCAATATAATCACTGTTTTTTTAAAGCTATGCTTTTAAGGTATTATATCACATTTTAGCAAGCGTTCTGGAAAAAGTAGGCAGATGGTCAACACTAGATATAAAAGTAGTGATGGGAGAACAAGCTATGTCAGTTATGATTAAAAAATAAGCATCGCTCCATAAGAATTAAAAACATCCAGGAAGAAAATCAAAGCAGACAGCTTCAAAATGAAAGACCCAGAAGGCAGGACTGGATCTGTTTTTCCAAACATCAGCTCAAAAATCACATATGACTGTTGAGTGAAGTGTAGAGAAATTGCTTGTTGATATTAAACCAAGGAAGAGGTTGCCATTGGGATCTGGTACAACACAAAATAACACTGATTTTGACAGACTACTTTTTCTGGGTCAGAACAGAGATCCCAGGTATGAGGCAAAGCACTGCTTGCTTTTACCTTTTTATATTCTGTATAGGTAAGCATGACCGTATTCCTGCTACCTTTTAGCCACTAAACTATTGAATTTTAAGCCCATAATTCCTTCTATAAAAAGATCGTGTAGTTTTAATATTAAGCAGGCAAAAAGAGAACATTTCAAGGATCACATGGGGCGGAAGGGAGCCTGGGTCTGGAGCAGGATGGAGTACGTCCAAGGGGGCAGACCCACCTCTCTCGATGCCACCTGGGCAGCAAGCGGCTTGCAAGGAGTTGGGCTGCAGGGAGGAGAGGGGAGGAAACACCTGCAGAACTGGATGCCACGTACAGGTAGTTCCCTCGGGCACTATTCGAGTTGGYGTCGTTAGTGCAAAGGAGCAACGTCCCCTCCGTGGCACTGGGGATGCCTCAACAGTTTGTATCCACCAATGTTAGCTGCTCCTAAATTCTGGATTTATGTGCATTTATGATTGCACTGAGTTCATCTTTGAAAGAAGGAAAACACAAAGCAGTGCCGTAAGATAGAAATCTCTTACAGTTAATATTAAACAKGTTTTCTGAAGTGTTCTTGCTCCAGCAGATTTTTCTTGATTCTGGCCTAAGTGCCACAGTGAAACAGCATTTGTGCATCAGGTGCAGGGACTTGAGCTTGGAAARGAAAATCTGTCTTTGGCGCAGTGACAGCAAGGACAGCTGATGGGCAGAGGGACTCAGGGACTCAGAGCCAGCTCCAGAAGGTCAGAGGAGCAGAACGGAGGCRGCAAGCTGGGTCCCTGCAACGCCGCTCGGCGCCGTTCCCATCTGATCCTCTGCATAACCTCAGGGAGCAGAGGAAACAACCTGGAACAACGACAGCAGTACCTGGCATCGTTTTGGAAGGGATATAGCAGCCAGAGAGTTGCAGCACCTAAATATTCTTTAGAAGAAAACGTTAACTCCTTCTATTAAGGACATTTGACCAAGCTAATGATGACTCAAGAGCTTTGTTCTCCTTCGTTCAAAGGAAGCAGAGACACTGCTGGAAATAAGGAGTCTCCTCCATGTGTTGGCCCTTCTGCTCTTTCTCACGTCCATACAGAAGGGCAGTTTCTTCCTACCTGTGTWAGAGTCAGCACAAGGCTGCTAAGAGCCTAGGACTGGCCACAGATGGCAAACTAGGCAGAAGAAATGAGCTAAAACGTCAGGCTACGTTCAGTAGCAAGACAAATATTTATCATAGTAACAAAAACGTAACAGCATGAATGACTTTTTGGTTAGTTAGAGAGAAAAGAGTGCAACAGGCCGATATCCAGGCAGCCAGGCTGCAGCTTGCAGGAAGAAAAGCCAGATATGAGGCACCCGCACGTGCACAGAGCTCTGTGCTCAAGTGCATCAAAGGACGCGCCAGCAAATAGTTCTGACCAGCCTACACTTTGGATTAGACGCAAGCTGAATTTGTTCTTTAAAAGTGCTGCAAAACGGAACCACCACACATGAAGATAATGAGGTCAGACAGCGGGGGATGTCTCGTTAGGTAGCCTTAAAACTGTTTTTCTCTCGATTTTGCAGAGTCAGAAGTCTTACATTAACTTAAAACTTCCTGAATACCAGGAATGAAAATGATTTTGTGCAGTAGAGCCAAGAGAGCCGTGCTCTTCAAGATCACTTACTACCAGATCTGTCTATCCATGGGGGAAATAAAATGCCACTTCTCTTGTCTCTGCAGGCTTCTCAGATCTACACAGAATATAAAAAAAAAACATGACTTAATCATTTAAATCACCAAATTACCATTTTAACACTAATGACACACCAAATAATTTTTTTTTTGTGAATACCTGCATTTTAGAGCTCTCCAAATAAATCTGATACAAAAAGGTATCAAACAAAAGATGACAATTTTAATTGGAAAAATAGTGAAAACAACGTTAAGAATTAACTAGGCCATGGCCTAGTCAATTGATCGCTAATAATCACAAATGATCACTGCTGTTTTGGAGTATCTAAATTTCTGAGAAAGCTTCTGTTTTCCTAACTCAAAAATGACTGTGGTGCASTATACACGGGCGCACATGTACACACACATTTCGCAAATCTTTACCTATGAAGGCAAGGTATTTGTCACTTAAGAGAGAAATGGGCACTTTTACAGTAGGAGTCATCTCATCTACGGCAAATGATGTGAAGTGAGACAAATCCTTACAATGCACTTCTAGCCATCTCTCCATTGCCTCTCGATATCCGACTAGCTCAGGCCTAGGTGAAGCTAGCACAGACAAATCCTACCCTAACTGCCCAACCTGAGCTGCTTTACACACTTGAATTTCCTAAGACACCCAGCCCTCCAAACCCAACTGTACTACACACTCAAGCTCCCAAAATGATCTTCCAAAATGTCACGTATGCAGATAAATAAAAGCACTGCTCAATTACCCACTCTCTCTGTGTGGTTCATCCATAACTTATGACCACTGATGACCAGGGTTGYGTGAGGCTCCACTTCCCTTCACTCCAGGCTGCAGAGTTTTACTCTGTCTTTGCARTCTATTTGGTTCAAATACCAAACGTGGAAAGGGAAAGGCTTGGTTCAAAGTACATGAAGCAATTAAATTTGAAGAGGGCTTAGTAATTTTATTCAACTGCCTGATAGATTTTATTCCTGATCCTGCTTAAGCATGTCTATTAATATGGAGAAAAAGCATCACACCTCAAGAGTTTCTTAGGAAACAGAATGATCCCTTTTTATGCCTGAGCAGTTCCTCACTGTTCACAGCTGCCTTTAAGATGCTGTGTTGAACAAGGGTTCCACTCAAGGGTTCCACACCAGGTCTGATGTTCAGCACCTTTCCTCCTTGCCAGGGGGTCTGACTGACAGGGCTGGTTGAGCTAAGTGCTTCCTTCCAACTGGGAATGCCACCTTTGCACAATTGGCACTGGAGAACCCTACAAATATCCCTCAGTTCCCAAACCACTCTGTTTTTGAATAGGGTTAGGCTTTTTTTTTTTTTTTTTTTTTTTAACAAGTTTTAGAAAACTTTCAATATTCTTAGAAATAGCTCTTGCTCTCTTGGACTCTTCTGCTATTGAGATTTTGGGGGTCTCCAGAGACCGGTGAGATGACCACAGCTTTGTATTTGCTTCCAGGCATAATTCTCCTCTGGAGGATCTCACTTGAGTAACGCAGCACCGACCACAACTTTTCAGCTAAGTTGCAAGAATAAGTCAAACCCAGCCTTGTGTCAGCAAGGCCCCAGGAGAGTGTAAAAATGACTTAGCTGACAGTGTGAGGATGCAGCCAGTCCTTCAGGCTGGCTGTGAAGGTAGGTTCAAAGCGCTTCTCCACGTGGTAACCAAAGACCTTAACAGGATTTAATTTTGTAGCGAAGACAAASCTTAATGGAAGTGGCAAGGAGTCCAATTGCTTTTCCTTAGAGACCGCAAAGCAGCCGTGAGAAAAGGGCTTGCCGGTACTTGGGCGCAAAACCCTGATACAGCTAATTCCTCCATTTTCCGCTACTCTTTCCCTTTCCAGAGGCTTTGCTCCTCTTCCCGCTCTCTGAGGTGGCCGCGCGGCTTTGGTGTCTCACGCAGGCAGCCCGTTAGGCCAAGCAGGAGCTCCATCAGACATTTCTGTAACAAAAATGCATAATAAAACACCCCTAACCCCATTTCTGTTCTATTTAACTGCCCCTGGGACGAGAGCTTGCAGCTCCRCAAGCCTTGGGCTTAAGGAAGAGGCCACCTCGAGCCCTGCGCCCGAGGCCGTATCGGGCCAGCCCGCCTCTGAATTTAGCACATCCTTAAAAAACGACCATTCAAATGTAAGGATGAGACATTGTGCACTTACTGAGCTGGCCTTCGCACATGCTGAGTGATGTGAAACCAACCCACCCTGCCTTACTGGGCAAAGAGAATCCTCGAGAGAGCAGCCCTTTCCCCCGTGCACACGAGCTCCCGCGGGACCCTCACTCGCAGCCACCCCCAGGGTGCTGAGCACCCAAGCGTTCTCCAGCCCTGCTCTGCCAGCGAGGGGTTGCCTTTGAGCAAAAACCCTACATGCAAAACCCCTGCACGCGGGGGAACAGAAAATTGAGCCCTCTGAGGGGAAATACTGGGAGATCTGCCTCTCTGCGCACTGCTCTAAGGCTTCCCCCGGGGTGATCTGCCTTGCCTGCAGTCTCGTGGCTACGTTAAAGCAGCCTTTGAAAATTCTCCGGTTAAGCAGGGATTGCAGCCTCCGCAGTGCCAAACCARAAGGGCCGCGCGCAAGCGGCTCGGGCGGCGCTTCAGCGCGTCGCGGGGCTTCCTCAGGGAGTCGGCACTTGGAAACACAAATGGGGAGAAAAACAACAAGGCGTTTCTTCCTGTACACTAGTAAGCACTTGTAAGCACCACGACATACTACGTTCTTCATCTCTCCTCATCCAAGTGACGTGTATAAACGGGGCCTCCATGGTGCACAGCAGCTGAGCCCCCCGCGATCCCGAGGGCAAGATTCCCTGTGCCACGCTTGGATCTCTCCGGCTGAGAGGCAAYGCCAGCCAAAAGGGCAGGGTTTCACAGCGAGGCTCGGGAGAGCTACGAGCTGGGGACGCAGCTCGTGAGGATGCAGCACGCGGCACTTCCCGGCTGCCTCGGCAGGCTGGGAATCACTGCGTCGCTATGGCAACGCGCTGGCAAAGGTTTAGGCTGCGCTTCCCCCAGGAGCTGCCCCACCAGCRTCTCTAATAAAAACAGAATCAGTGATTAGAGCCAAGTCAATTCCCACCACCTGCTTCACACATGGATTTTGAGCCGGGCTCTGTCAGGGCACCCTGCACCCAACCATGCCCTGCACCATCAAGAAGGAATCGGGGCACAAACAAGACCTGTCACCACGTGTTCATCTCCTTTGGCTGCTTAACACCGTTATCCCACCAGCAATGGATACCAGCTTCCCAGCTGGAAAACCTTGTGCGTGCAGGAATGTGCTTTTTTGTTCCTCGGGAACCAAACCCATCAGCTCTTCAGTAGTTACGAGCTCAAGGCCACAGCCCGCGATCAGGCTGTGCCGGTTCCCCGGTGCTGAATCAGCAGCCGCCAGCTCCTCTAACCACCTGCTGCTGTTTCCATTCTCCTGCAGACAGATCCTCCCAAATYCTGAGGCTTCTCAAGTGAAAATGCATTTCCAGACAGCACAAGGGAAAGCAGGACAGCTCTTCGCTGGTAAAACTCCACGTGCTCCATCACTATGATAGCAGAGAACTTGGGTCCAAAGGTGCAGYCACAAATGCTGGATGGATTCTATATGTCAGTGCATCTATCTGTTAATCAGTAAGCAAGACTTTAACCCTATTTACTAATTTTAACCCTATATTTGCTAATTTATTAATCATCTTATTCTTTATAATTGACTAATAGTGTAGAAATTATCTTGTATGCTAATAAACAGTTAAAGAATTATGTTCTAGCTTACAAAACAAAGCTGAAAAGAAATCCATWCTGTGAACAAGAGATACATAATGCATCTGCTGTGTAGTCATACATCATAAATGATTCTTTTTAAATTTTCAATTAGTTTCCATTAATGTATACGACATTCCTCTCCGCTTCGGTATTCCTGGCAGAAGGACTTCAGTGGCTCAGGGTAGCAGGAAGAAAGCAAATTCTCCTACCAATCGCCCATGAATCTTTACTGCACTCAGTCTTAGAAACACAGATATCACAGAAAAGCAAGCAGGGACAACAGGAATGACGTTTCCTTTACAAAGGCACATGTTTCAGCTGCGGAGATTTGGGGTAGAGATGTTTTTTGCCACTTTTCTCCCCAAAGCATAGGAGAAAAGTCCAAGAACAGGGTGGCCTCCCTCTAAAATTTCTTGAAAAATCGGATCCAGAGCCCTCATGCTACACGAGACAAGACATTTAATAGCCTTGCAATTTTAAACTTGAAATGCAAACATTTTCTCAAAGAGGAACGACCCTGCCATTCCCCTCCCCTCGCTTTGCAGTTGATCCTCAGCCCTTTTTAGAAGAGCATTAAAATACTTGGAAAATCGGAAAGCTGTTAAGGCCAGCATTTCCAAAGCCAAATAGCAGCCCTCTGCCTGCCCTGGGAAGGCTCAGCACATGCAGAAATTGGTTTGAAGCTCTGGTTTGCTTTATAATGGAGCAAATTATATTGATGAATACAGATTTGTTTATAAGTTTATATGTGTTGTTTAACTGGGGCTTATAAAAATGTGTTCCATCCACATTCTTTAGAAGAAACATTTGGTTCTGCATAGGATGTTTTCATTTGAAAACATAAAGGAGCTAGAATTGTTTTGATTTTTCATCCTTACTGTTGCTATTTTTGATATGTCACTGGAAAGTCAGTATTTTGTAACAGAGGACAAAAAAGGTCAAAAAAACAAACTCGATTTTTGAAAGGCTACAGTATTTTCCAATTGCTTCCATTTTCAGAGCTTGTTTCTTCCCTCAAGGTACCCATCGCTGTGATATTTAAAAGGATTTATTTGCTTACAGCTGAACAGATGATATTTACTCCCATTGCAGAAGTCCTGTCATACAACCCTGGCATTATTTATCCCCCTCCTCTTTGGAAACATCCTGTACTGGGGACGACCGGTCAGGACAGTCACGAGTTGTCTGCAAAAGCTCATGCACAGCACACATATTGTTCCTCCTTGAACTATACAGAAACCCCTGCAATTTAGTTTTATCAGTAGGGGAAAATGCAACCACATTTCTATGCCTTTTGCTAACTAAGTGCAACTCATYTACTCTTTTGAAGGAGGTTGTTGGTCCCCCTGGGCTCAGGGGTTAACAGGGTGGCATTTCACTGCCCTCATTTTCAAGGGCCTGCCTGTTCCCCGGGCATCTGCACTGGCTCCCAAACTATTTTCAAATGTCCTTCCGTGCAGGCATCTCTCTCCTCAGCACCAGTCAAAGTTATGAATCATCAAATAGATGTTTCGGATGCAAAGGAGGTAGCGCTAGCTTTCACCAGAAAATTTGGGAGACAAAACAGTTCATTTCTTGTGGAAAACAGCCAATGACACAGGGACGTTTGGAGCACAGTACCTCCCCAGGAAGACTTCCTTTGAGTCATGAGGCTTCGGCTGGTTCCTGTGGCTTCACTGCGCAGCAGCCAGCCGGCGGCTTCGCTGCTCTCCTTGCCTCCATTGTCTGCATTTTTAATCCGGGCTTTTGTTGAGAACTTTCCCAGCTCCCAGGCRGACACATCCAGGGGGATCACACAGGCTGGGCCACTGGGGATCCCCCAGGTCCACACGCTGCCCCCGCGCCCTTTGCTGTCCCTTGGCCTCGTCCTTCACATCCCAGCCACCCTCTGGGACACCCCTGGCACCAGACACCGGSTGCAGAGACCAACTCAGGAGTGAAAGCGGCCTCCGAGGCAGCTTCCTGCCTGCTGCTCTCAGCCAAGCTCCCCACTACTCTAAACGCCGGATCTTGCTTCCCTTTCTCCARCACTTCTTGGCAACCACAAATCCTCTTCCTTGGCCAAGAGTCCTAGTGTGACTCTGGGGAGGAAAAAAAAATATCCCACGTACTAGTCACTTCCCAAACTATCATTTCCCAACAGCCCTGGGTTTTCAGGGGTTTTTTTTAAAACACATTTGAAGTTAATTTCTGCAACTAAAGCGCACTGCCTGAACCAGGCAGATTAGCTTCCTCATTGGACACTGAAGGGCTGCTGTGACTCAGACACTACGCTTTAATATTTAAATTCCCACTAGCCAGAGATATACTGATACAAGAACAAACGTCAGAAGGTTAATGTATTCCGAGATCCAGCTCGGAAGAAGGCAGACGATCCCCTTTGAAATCGGCTTCTGTGTCTGTCTATTGGAATTTGACAGATCTCAGCCACTTGAGGAAGACAAAACTGCCAAAGAGGGATCCAGCTGCACAGCGCAGCTCTCCAACCATCGCAAAGAGATGCTGCACTGTCATTTCCTTTGCCCTTGGTGCAACGTGTAAGAAACAGCAAACGCCTTCATTTATATACATGCGACATCCCCAGCCAACTACTGTGATTACTTGTGCCATTTTTACTTTCCAAGTTTTGCTTTTATACCAACATACATCTATTTATTGCTAGAATTTTGCAAGAGTGCCATACCACCTAGTCCCAACCAAGGAAATCACCCTGCTGGGTTGTTCTGCCTTCCTTAACATTGGCTCTGGGCTTGGCAGCCCTGGTAAACTGGGAGATTTGGCAAGCGGGCAGGAGGTGAGCAAAGCAGAGAGGGCTAACGGGGTTGAGTCAGGTGGCGAGAAACACAGGAATGAGAATCCAGCAGCGGCAGTGCAGGCAAGTCTGGACTCTACAGCTCAGGGCAGCAGAACAGGGAGGCCAAAGGGTGCTTGTGCTTTCGTGGTGCTCTTTTTTCCCTTTGTGCTTTTCTTTCATAGGGAAAAAAAAACCTTCATGCTGACCCTGGCCCTGTGGATTGCCCGAGCTGCAGCCTGAGCAGAGCTACAGCTGGGCAAAGGCGGGTCTGCGGCGGGAGGGGAGCCGCTCACACGTGTTGGCGCGCAGGCCCCTTCCGGCAGCGCCGAGGCGGGCGGCTCGCCCCGCCGCGAGCCCCGTCACACCAGGCACCCTGCTGACACGCGGGCGAGCGCCGAGACACCCAGCGCGCGCTGCCCAGTCAGCAGGTTCCTGCCTTACCGCACGATCAGCAAAATAAATAAATAAATAACAAGTCCTTGAGTGGCCCTTCTGCTGCTGCCACCCATGCAGCGGCAGCGAGGTGCTGCGCGAGGTGCCAAGGAACYTGGAAAGCACTTTAAATAACAGGATGGATCTTCTCTAGGACTCCCACGGAGGCTTAAAGCAAGGCACGAGGGCTGCGCCCCAGGGGGATGCAGTTTGCTCCCTCCTGCCTGATGCCCATCGCACTAGCGCATGGGGCAGCACTAGTTCGAGTACTCCTGTCCACCCCCCAAGCAGCACGTGGGGCCCGGCCTGACGCCCAGAGAAATGAGCCCTTGTGGACGCGGGGTCACGGCAAAGGGGCTGGGGCGCACAGGACAGACGCTGGAAGCAAAACTGCTGTCATTTCAAAGAGGAAAGGGATAAGCTCRAGAGACACACGCTGCTCGCGCCTGCTTGTGCACCGGCACATACATATAAATATTTATGACTTCAAATGAAATTATGGATTTAGCAAGTTGTTGGTGTAACAGCTTAGCCATGGTACGAGAAGCTAGGAAGTCTTCACATCTGCATATTTAGGACGTTTTAGGTTTTTACTTGGAAACCTTACCATGCCGATTTGTTTTTCAGGAACAAGAGGGCCTGACAACTTTCAGCCTTGTGCCTGGGCTCGTCTTGCTGGCAGAGACGAAGCAGCATTTGCTTTGCATAATTCTCCTTCGCAGACAAGCACATTTCTGTTTTTACAGAAACACACCAATTATTTTACGCTACCTATACACATACCCCTTTTTTTTTTTTCCAAAGCTACCTCTAGAGCATTTAAATCCACTTATAAATGTTGAATGATCATTTCCCCAGGCATACAAGTCCTCCACTAGCAGCTCCTACTTGTCAGCTGAACTAAGAAGTCTTCCCCTCCAGCCTTGTGAAAAGCCCTGGGTGGCAGACTCTGCTCACTGGCAGTTCAACTCCAGATGAAGGTCTCAGTAATGAGAACTTTGATCCCSCAAAAAGTAGCCCAGCCACTTGCAGCAGTGTCATCACAGTGACACAAGCAGATAATCCTGGAAGAGCCTCAATGGTTCTCAGCCAAGCTTTGCATTCTGCTCGCTGAGCTCTCTGCTCCTGAGCGGAGCACTTCTGCAGGCAGCTCTCGCAGTGTGAAGTTACCGTGCCCTGCAGGTCATACCCGAACAGCACTAATTCCTCTCGTGGCAGTGTCAATAGGACTCCTGCCTCGAGCCTGGGGCCCTGGCCTGCCCTGCTCTGCTAAGGCCTGTGGCCAGAGCAGAACTCAACAGCAACAGGAGAGAGTGGATCGTGAGGAAATCAGCCACCATTTCCAAAGGGAGAGCTAGAAACCCGCTGGCTTCACACTGACACACAGGCCGCTTTGGGAGGGCGCCCAGACCCAGCTGGGCCCATTGGGCCAGGGCAGAGACCAGCCAGGCRCCACAGGCTCCTCTGCTGCTGCCCTCCTAACCTGCCTTCCTAAGCTCCCTCCTCGCCTTGATCGCAAACCTGCTCTCGTGGCTACGCAGAGGGCTCAGGGAAGCCTAACCCGAGGTGGCCAAGGCAGACGAGGGAASCAGTCCGAGCAGAGAGGTCAGGCACCGCCGCTCCCCGCGAGCCCTCCGTGCCCGGGGACAGCGCTCGCTGCCMGCAAAGGGACGTTCAGCAGCGCAACGGCGGCGGGGAGAAGCAGCAGGAGAGCGAGCAGCCTTTCTTCACGCTGCAGGAGATCAGAGATAATTCACAAACGGAGACAGATTCAATTTAATACAGAAAAATCAAAGGAAACTCAGAGAAAAATCGGGGTCAGTCCTGCACGCACATGGCATTCTCATTGATGAGTAAGGAGACCACAAGAGCTTTGCACTTGAGAGGTCTCCAGAAATGAGCAGCAACCAGAAGCTCAGCAGATGGCCTTGAAAACCCGTCCTGTTGGCTTTGGAGCCCCACTGGGAGCTGAGTCCTTTCTAAATAACTGGAACAGTCCCTAACCACCAAGCAACAATGAGCAAAAGAGGTGAATTTGCTTTCACAGCGTTTGCTCTGTTCTTTCCAAGTTTTGCCTGCTCATTTATGTGTCATCAATTAAAATACCATTCCCTTTCCCTAACTGCTCCTGCAGACAGCAGCAGCAGAGAAGGGCACAGACGGAAGCAGCCAGTACCCTGGCCCCGGAAAGGCAGCCGAGGCTGCAGTCGCGTCCCTTGGCACTCAAGGACAGGCCGGTACCTTGGGCTAAGCACCTGTATTCCTGGCCACGGCACCGTCCCCGCTTCCTCCTCGCTCCCCAGGCAGACAGGAAGGGCTCCCGGCAGCTGCCTGACGTCGCTGCCCCCTCTGAAACTATCTTTGGTCTCTGCTACACAGCAAGTATTGAAATCCTGGGCTCGTTAACCTAATAATGAAGAAGGGAGAGAGGGGGAAGAAAGAAGGTGTTGGTGGCAAAATACTTGCCTCCTGCAAACCTGGTATCTCTCACTGAGCAGAAAGGAAGGAATCTGGGGCAGAGAAGATAAGACTTTGCTCGCAGTCTCACTTCCATGTGGAAGCGAAGGGGCCCCTCATTCAGAGGAAAAGGCCGAGGAGATAAAGGTAGCATCAGAGATGGTGGGAAAGCGYCTGTAACGGGCAGTGCAAGGAGAAATCACAGGGGCAGGCAGAGGTGCCCCCAGGGAGCGGCAGCGCCGCAGCCACCGCCGCGCAGAGGGGCTCTGGGCGCCCGCGGCACAGACACCCCCGTGCTCCCACCAGAGCAATGCGATGCCCGAGAGCCCATCCGGGGGCTGGGGGGCGGCYCCCAAACACAGCACACGCATCCATTCACCAGCCCTATTCAAGCCTCGGCTGGGAAGCAGCATTTGTTGAGCCCGAGGAAGCTCCCTCACCAAGAGCTCCTTCTCCCCTCAGGCACCAGGGACGCGCCGCCGCCCCACGGCGCCCGTCGCCCCACGGCGCCCGTTGCCCCACGGCGCCCGTTGCCCAAGGCCCCGCTCGCCACCCGGCTGCTGGTTTCTCTTCCAGGCGACCAAAGCAGCATCTTCATGGGCGCCGCCTCAGCGAGCCACAGGCCTCCCTTCATCCCCTCCTCATTTGCTCCTCCTGAAGGCTTCACACCAATGTCACAGCTCTAACTCAGATGCCTCCTCATTTTAGTGAGTCATAAGGCTTTTTTTTTAAAAAAAGGACTGCACTCAGCAACTTTGCTGTGGCTCAGCACTATTCCCGCCTTCATCTGTGCATCTGCTAAATTGAGAACTCCACAAAAATCTGAGCCTCACACCCCGAAACCCATCTGTCTAACCACGTCTATGGCTAGTGCGTTTGAATGAGTATGTTGGATTTAAAATACAGAAACTTTCGCTCAGTCAAGCCTTACTTAGTAACAGAAGATGTTTTATGGACCTTGGCCCTTCATTTCCTTATGCAATGTTTTATTTAAGTCCGAAATATTCAACTACAGACTAAATTTACTTTTCTTTTGGAAACATTACTTTTCTTTTGGAAAATTTTACCCGATTAGAACTGATTTCTAATAGAGCTTTGGAGAAAGGAAAAGAACAACTTTTGTCTGCATAGATCAGGTGGAAAGGAAAGTCTGAATCACTCACTCTCGTGAAGAGATTTGCTAACTGAGCTCTGCCTCCTGTGCGCTTAGTTGTAAGTGTAGAAACATCCCTTTTGACAGGGTATTAATCGAGGCCCAGATGCTGGGAGGCAAAACCTCCACACGGGGCAGCCCTGGAAGGGTCTCGATGGGGATGAGTCTGGGGCCGGCTCCTCACGAGCCCCCGGGCACTGCAGCACRAGCGCCCGGCTGCTCCATCCTCCCAAGCTTAATTATCCCAGGCATCTTGTCTTAATTAAACGGCAGTTCATCTACGYTCTGATTTAAACCTGAAATGTGAATATATTTTAAATTCTCCTGATGATAGCAACCATACTGAAGAGATACAGGAAGGGAAGGAAAACTACCAGAGCAAGCAGGGCTAGGTGAGCTGTAAGTAGAACTGTGTCTCTAAACACAGGCTGGTAGGTCTCAGGCTAGGATCATCTAAGGTGAAGCAACCAGATTTCCAGAGGGGAAGTTGAGGGGGGGGGAAATCACAACACAACTTCTTCCTTTGAAAGCAGGTAAGTGAATCATAATAATTTAAAGTGACTGTAAGAGAGAAAAACAAATCCAACTTGCCAAGCCGGAGGTTAGCAGAGTCTCTGCAGAGTCCTGCTGTGTGCATCATTATTTACATTCTTCTGCCTCATAGAAAACAGGGATAGTCTGATAAAAAAATTCCCAGCAATCCGGCAAGGTGCCATATGTGCCAGTTARCAGCCCATGCAAGAGAATTAATGGGGAACAGCAACCTTCTCAAAGGAGGAAGGAGAGCTTGGCTATCGATTTACAGAAGCATCCGTTTCTTCAAGGGCAAGAGAAATTTAGCACAGACTGCACAAAGTGGAAAGCAGGAATTTCGGTTCCAGCTGCAGCTGTAGAGAGGGCTCTGCTAAATGTGATCACTGTCACCTCGGCACCAGAGCAGAGCGCCACGCGCCGCAGGCTCCCCAGCTCTCATTCTCCATTGCATTCGACCCCGCGTGGGAAGCAAACGAGACCGAGGAAACCTCTGGAAAGGAACAAGAGCAGGAGAACAAGGGAGGGCTTTGTGCTGTCGGACCTGTCGTTTGTTATTCCATCGCTTGTCCTTGAACCTCCGGCATACGGCACAGGATCCCATCGCGGCAGGAGAGCTGCCCGCCCCTGCCAGGCGCCCGGCTCTTCCCTGTCCCTGTCACACTCTTCCCCAAGCCCAAGAGCGGCTCACAAGGCCAGCAAGGAAACCAGTGCTTGGCACCCACAAGTGACGCCCCGTATTCTCCCATGCACAGAGCTTTCCAAGGCAACATCCTGCCCCGCTTCTCTGCATTGCAACCAACAGAGGCAATTCGCTTGCAGCTTCCACAGGCAGCTACAGCTACTGCTCTTGCTAAGCTCCGGTGATTTCTGCACAGCTTGAACCTCAAGAATTTAAGAGCTTACTGCTTTTGACTTTGGTTCTGTGATGAACCTGAGATCCCACGTTGCAATGCYAATCTGTATCAGAAGCAGTTACCAAAAAAGAAACCTCTTTTTCCAAGAGATTCAATAAAAACAACCATGCTCCTGCTTCCTTCTARTGGTATACACACATCTTGGCACTACTATCGGCCTGGCTTCTGCAGCTTCCATGTTCTCCTTGAGCCTTTTGCTAATCTTGTGTTCTGGTTTCCCTGCTTTCATTTCAGACGGGTTTTATTTTGCCTTTGGGTTTTAGAAAAAAACACATTTCCCTGCACACACAGGTGATTTTCAAGGGGAAATTCATTYTTTAAGCCCAGCCAATGAACAGTCAAAGATATTCCACATCCTTCAGCAAAACAGTCACCAAGTAATATGAGCCCATAGATACTCAGCTCAGATATACACAAAACTCACTAGGTCAACAAACAGCAGAGAAGCTAACAAGGAAGGTGATCTTTTTTTTTCCTTGGATAAACTCTTTAGAAACGGAGCTAGAAAAAGGGAGACTCCACACTGAAGTATCCCAACAAGCACACATAGTGCTTTACAAATCCTGGGACCAAACAGGATGACCAAAGGGTTTGCAAACACAAATACCAATGCAAAATGAAAACCAGGGAAGACAGAAGGGAAATTCATATGCTGAAAAGCCATATATGTCACCCATTCATAGGTCATTCATAGGCCTGGGTGTGACCTCATGCCATGTGCCCTAGGTGTCCCTACTGGAGCAGAAGGGTTGGACTAGATGATCCTTCCAACCTCAACCATTCTGTGATTCTGTGGTTTTGAAACATTATCCATTATTACATGAAAGAAGTAAGTATGAGACTAGCAGAAACTAAGTGCTCCTGTCCTACAAGTATTTCACAGTAAGCAAAGCCATGTTGAGCGTGGAAACCTGGCAACCCAGAGAACCCAAGAGCAAATGTCACTACCTTCAGTGTTTTCAAGAAGAGACATACCTGGCCTAAACACCACAGGAGAAGCAGTTGGAACACGAGAGAGGTTTAGTGGAGAAAATTCCTCTCCAGGAGAAGCTGTGATGGTGCAGTGGTCTGAGAGCATGTACCAATGTGACACGCGCGTGACAGAGGACGCAAGTAAATGCCTAATTTGAATTCAGAATTTAGATACAGCTACAATCCTGTCAGCATTTTCAAAATTAGCCAGCTATTTCTGGCACTCAATTTCAGACTCACTAAAGGACTGCAGCTTTAGCACAAGTCGCTTCTGGTCTCTGAAATCAGGCACCTTCATTGCCCCTAAGAAACTTGGACATCCAAAAACTAATGGATTCCAAAACCAGTTAGTCATTTCTGGGAATACTGACCTGATAAAAGAATGAAGCAAACCAAACGCAGCTTGTAAACAGGGAGCTACTTGTATTGGTCGTGTGAGTCACTATTATTATATTTTGCTTTCTTGCTATTCTCATCCAGTCAAAGCCATTATCTTCAATTAAGAAGGCATATATAGTCTTTGAGATACAGTAAAATTCAGACAGATTAGATAAGGGCTGGAGATCTGTAAAGACCTGGGACGTCTCTCAACGAGTTTGCATTGGGCTCTTGGACAATAAACCTGCTAGACAAACAGGATGGAAGCTGCTCAAGAAGAAGCAACGCAAGACAAGAGAAGCAGCAAGTCCAGAAGAAATGGTGATGATAGAACCACAGAACCTTTAAGGTTGGAAGGGACCTCAGAGGTCATCKAGTCCAACTTCCCTGCTCACGCAGGGTCACCTAGAGCACGTGGCACAGGGCTGCGTCCAAGCGGGTTTTAAAGATCTCCAGAGAAGGAGACTCCACAACCTCTCTGGGCAGCCTGTTCCAGGGCTCTGTCACCCTCACTGTCAAGAAATGTTTCCTTAAGTTCCTGTGGAACTTTTGATGCTCGAGTTTGTGGCCGTCTCTTCTAGTCCTATCAGTGGCCAGCACAGGAAAGAGGTCGGCCCCCTCCTCCTCACTGCCTCCCTTGAGGTATTTACACACACTGATCAGATCCCTCCTCAGCCTTCTCTCCTGCAGGCTGAACAGACCCAGCTCTCTCAGCCCTTCYTCCCAGGGYAGGTGTTCTAGGCCCCTGATCATCCTCGTAGCCCTGCACTGGACTCTCTGATCAGTACGGTGTGGCTGCCAAGTTSCAAGGAAGCTGTGTAAGAGAGTTGGAGATCTAAATTTCAGCCTCAAGATGGTGGGAAAATGAAGTGATACAGTTAAAATATTTAGGTCACATATGAAAAAAAATCAATTGCGAGACTGAGCCCAGTTACTGAGCAGGCCTATTGTTAATGTCCTGCAAGTGTTAACTTGTGAAACTGTATCATTACTCTTCCATTCTGCCTCTGGGATGTTGAGCTTTTATCAGTTCTTCTCCCCATCCTTTCCGTCAAGCAGACTTGCAGGACAGAGTGGAAGGCCGTGCTGTGTTAAATCTTCATCATCCATTTTTAATCCCTTTTGGCAGCAGCTATTCCATTGGATCAAGCTGATTGCATTAGTGGAGGGATCGGCTCCTGTTCTTAARCGAGCTATTTGACTGCTCCAGCTCCCGAGGAGTATCAGTTACTGCCTTAGCATCCACAGATGTTGGAGCACTGTGCTCCCACAAGAGCCCGTGTTAGTACTGGCTGGTTGCTGCTAACTTACCAGCCACGGCATCCTGAAGAGGTCTTTGAATCTTGAGAGGAGACTTCAKGAAAAGTGCACAGGAATCTAGCAGCTCGACATTTAAAAGCAGGCTGCTGCCCCAATTTAAAAATCAAAAGTATATGTGGGAGGACAGAGTTTTTACTGTTACGTATTGGAGACGCCAGACAATAATGAATACCTGAAATACAAAAGGAGCAGAGAAAGAGTGGGCCCTCAGACTGGGGACATACTGTCTTTTAACTTTACTTAGAAGTTTGCAAGCAAATTTCCTATAGGCCTCAAACCTACAGGTGTGGAATGCCCCACAGAAACAAAGAGCACTGAAAAGTATATTGGCCTTTCCTGGGGCACAGCTTACACTCACCACCCTCCYGGTTTAAAATTTAAAAATGGAGATTTTTTGGTGGTTGTTCTTCCCTCCTCACCRTGCTTCTCTGGTCACTGCGTGCAAGTTCACGAGGCTCTAGGGGGTTCGGGGAGTGTGGGGTGAGAGCTCGTCGTGGCCGTGCCCGGAGGCSGCCAGCACGAGGTGCCCCCCAGTCCCCCACGGGCCCCTTCAGCAGCAACGGGACACAGGCTGCGAGACCAGGCACAGGCAGCTTAGCCAGGAGCTYCTCTATCTGACTAAACGGCATTATTGGAACAAAAGAACAGAGAGGGGAGTAGGAAGAGAGTTCTTTCTTCTTGAAACATCTCATTTTCACCTTTTCTTTCTTTAACAAAAGGATACCAACTTACTTTGGAGGAGGTAAAGAAAAGAGATAGACTATAGGAACAACCTCAACTAAAAAAATAACAGGATAAATCTGGCTTACCTCCCACAGACACCAAGGAAACTGACAGTAAGTTACCCCTCCATGCACAGGAATTGAAGTGGAGCCCAGTCTCTCTCCTTTTTCCACACAGGATTAGGTGTCAAGTTAGCCAGAAACACTCCAAAGGAGCTCCAGAACTCCTCCTTATATGGCAGAGCCTTTGGAAGGCTCCCTTCTGCCACCGACTTTGGCAGTTGTGAGGAGAATCTGTCCCATATTTCCCCCCCACCCTTTCGTCACCACGTGCCGACTCCGAGGGGGTGCCGCTCTCCTGACATCGCCGCGCGCCACGGCCTGCGTCTCTGCCCCTCTTGTAGTTCCCCTGCTATGACGAGAGAGGAGGGAAAAGAAACCTCATGAGCAGCCCAAGAGCACAGATGGCTCCAAATGGATTAAATATTAAAAAAGCTACTGACATCAAAAGCCACTCAGCAGGAGGGGAATGTATGGATGGACACGCTGCACTTGCAGCGACAATGAGGAGGAGACACTGACTTCACGCAGCTTCCACCCGCCTTAGTGCCCATGGAACACAGCCTGCCCGGAGGAGCCTGTTCCTCACAGGTGCTCCAGGCTCCAGAAATGCCTGCAAGGCATCCAGGCCCCTCATTCTGTGTAAATGTACGTGTAAGTGCATATACGTATGTGTGTGTACCCATATACACGGGCCGCTATTTTAAGGACTTAAGAACAAAGAGATTTCTTCTCAATTCTAAGCTATATTACACAAACATATATATACACACACACGTCTATGCAGCAGCCCATGCCCGATGCACGTTACCTTCTTTAGACTATGTGCACATATGTGTCTGTGTAAGTGATATACCCACGGGCACACACACACACATATGCCAAATAAATTCTCCAAAGAGGCTACTGCACCTTTGACATTTATCTCCTCCATCCAGAACTGACCAAGCTAATTCACCTGCAAGACAGCTGCTAAACTCACTGGCTCAAGTTCTCATCAACCATTTGTTGGGAGGAAGACACTGGTTTGATTCAAATTCACCAGATTAGCCCTAYGCAGATGAGTTCGCAGCTGGAGCACAGCAACAGGCTGGCCCTTGCGTTCCAATTATGAGCCCAACTGCTTTCAGCCTTTGTCTCATCACTACACACTGCCCCCCAAGAATGTGGTTGCAAAGAGAAGGCCAATTCAATCAACCTGAAACACAGACAAAACGTAGGTCCCTGCAGCGCCAGCGAATCCCTCTGCAGTTTGCAAAGCTGTGACAAACACTGCCCTGAACAGGGAGGCTGGGTTCCCCTCATGTTTCTGTATACTGAACTCTGGACAGCAAGAACATCCCTTGGAAAAGTCACCCGGTAGTAAAACGGGTAGTGAAATATGGCCACGCAGAAGTAAAAGGAGTCATACACAATTAATGAACTCCTTCGGCCAGCCAATAAATCAGAGCAGCAAACCAGGCTCTTCATCACACACAGAAACATTTCTCAGTGCTTCTCATATTGTATTTTGCTTAAGGTCTTCACTACTGCTTGGTTATTTCTTTAATGCCTCGCTATTTACAACAATGTTTTAGAGTAATTTAAAAGATCCTTCTACCTCTGAAGGAAATTACTATCTTGTTCTCAGGCTTAGAGCCTCTGAGTATCCAGCAATTCAGAAAAAAATGACCACTCAGTGATTAACTGCAGCTTTCCAGAGAGGGTCCCAGCACCTCCCTTGAGGGGATAGCACGTGACAAACAGACTTCAGTCATTCAGAGAGCTCAGCACGCCCTGAACATCACACATTTCCCACCCAGCAGTGACCCATGGGGCCTTGGGGTAGGAGACTCAAGGCTGGCTGCCTTTCTGCTGAAATCACATTCGTTGTGGTGCTTTTTCCCCCCTCTTTGGATGTGACTTCTACAAGCCCGTGACCTAAACTAGCCCCGACAGAGCACAACGGACAGTGCTGATACTCCAGGCTTTTTCCAACAGCAGGGTTTACTTGGTGCCAATGTCTAGTGCCAGCTCAGTAATGAGAGGTCACATTCACTCCTTTCTTCCAGATTTTCACGCTCTCAAGAAGGGCAATGGAGAGAGCCCCTACAAGGTGACTCAGGCCCAAGAAACCTTCCTCCAATTACAATTATTGCAGTTATGATTCCCGAGCGGAACCTATTAATCAAAGTCTCGGCACAGCAAGATCTTTAATCTGACATAAATCCTTTTAAGTCACCTCCAAACCTGGGAATAAACCCAATTCTCCTTCTCCCAGCCTCAACAGCAGCCAAACCCACCACCGAAACGCCGGTGCCCTCTCATTCAGCCGCGGGCTGGGGGGTTCAGCAGGCGGCCTCCTCACGCACGCGCCCACGCGCTCCTGCGCTAAAGCCTCCCTCCTCCCTCGCCCACATCACGGAGCAGCCCCGGCAAATCCAGCCAGGAACCAGCACTGCGCCACACTAGCTGCCATGTGAACACAGGGAGAGGAAAGTCCACTCTCTACCTGTACAAAATCTCAAATTAGAAGATAGCCAGAAAGAGGGGACATATCTGCAGCTGAGCATAACACAGGCTGTGCCGCACGTGCACTCAGGCACTTTACTGGTCTGGGTTTTGGGGGAAATAAGGCAGTTCTACGGATTCTTCGAGGACAGCTCAACTTAGTGGCGAGGACACCGTGTGCTGCGCTCGCAGCCACGCTCCGCTGCCTGCYTGCGCTCCCAGACAAGCTGCTTCCTTTAGGCAATACACCGACGAGCGCCGTGCCACGACAGAAACTCTAATTTACCGGTGCKTTTTTGCCCCGAGAAACACCCGAGCCTGGAGGAAGAACCCGGCGCCACGTTTCAGGCTTTCCAGCCGGCACATTAACATTGCAGGTGCTGTCCCGCTACGAGCACTGCTCCCAAGCCGGCGCTCCGGCCGCTCCGTGGGCCACACATCCACCTTTCCCCGATGAGTCACCTCCTGTGACCGTGCCACGATGGAGAGGGACGGCACCCGCACCTCGGGAACACTAAAGCCAGGCACGGTGTGAAAGAGCTAAAAAAGCAGCTCTTTTTGGTAACAGCTATACCTGTTCCCGAGTCCTTGGCCCAGGACTCGGAGATCCAGTTTCTATTCCTGGCATTCCTGCTGACTTCCTGGGAACACGAGCAGATCCCATCCTCTTTCTGTGGCTCAGTTTTAACATTGCTCAGATGTGTGTGCATGCCCACACAGTGAGGCAAAAAGCAGCTAGAGCAGCTTAGCTTTGGACACGGTGCGAAAATCCCACGCCTTGGTTTCACCTCTGGATTACGGTCACGGTCGTTCTAGTAAACTTTGGACCTATCTGTTCTGGGAAGTCTTGCACATGAAAGATGGCTACAAATKTTCAGGGCACGTACGAATGTCCTATTTTCCACTCCTGGCTGGAAAGGCATCTAGAACACAGAGGGAGCCAGGATCTTCCTTTCAAACAGCACACAGTTAGACCAAAACAGATGGCTCCCTTTGCACATAGCCAGGCCATGGGCCAGCCCAGAAACTTCCTGTGAAAACCGTCACTTGGAAAGCCTACATTAAAGTGATGATATTGATGAAGGGCACCCAGTCTTTCTCCCTGCAGCTGCCCATGGAGGACATGATGCATCATTCCCTATTTTGCAGGTGAGAAGCAGGAGAAGCCCGGACCAGGGGTCACTTGCCTGACGTCCTCCAGTCAGGGAACTGCTCCCCGGCCGCCTCAGAGCCAGACCGTCTCAAACCTGTTGATCCCTGGCTGCTCAAAGTTCAGAGCTGCTGCTTACAAAGGCACATCTCCCATATTCAGCCTCAAAAGGGCACAAAAACCCCATTGCATGGCCATGTTTGTGCCTTGCATGTGGAAACGTCAAGGCCAAGGAGCTGATCTTATGTCTATAAAGCAGAGGGGAACTCACGCAGGCTCACAAGGGGGAGTCCCTAAGCRTTAACACAAACCACTGCCTTCCCCACCAGGCCTTCTGGGACCATCCAGACAGACAGTGTCACTGCKCATCCCACCCCCTGAGCCTCCCCTACCGTTTTTTGCCCTGAAGAGAACAGAAAACAAGCCCCAGAGCCAGGCAAAGTAACACACCTCCATGGGCACAGAATATGCACACAGGCGCTAAGAACATTCCTCGCTGGAGCAAGAAATCCGCTTTCCCGGCTTATTATCTTCACACAATTGCTTGTCATTCAGTCATGCTGAGAAAACACAGGGAAGCAGAAAAACAAGAGCTCTCACAAATTAATTAAAATAAACTGGTTGCTGACAAAGTTGAAACCACCCTCTAAACTTAAAGGCACTACCATTAGTACATATTCATGACAGAGAAGGATACAACCATTTTTGAATGGAAGCTAAACTCCATAGTCACCAATACCACTGAGTTTCCTTTCACAAAACCCAGCTAAATAAGAAAAAAGATCACCTTGCGTTTCAGTACAACTGAAAGTTCATGAGAGCGTGTTCTCATTTAAACACAGCCCTTAAAGGATGTTAAAGCACCCTGAGGATGGAGTGTAATCCAATGTCCCCTCTGGTTTCTTAGTGTTGCTGAGAATCTCTCTGCTCTATTGCTGCCACTGAGGTAGTGCTTTTAAAACTCATTTCAGCTATGCAGTGACATGGCTCATTACTGGCTATACGAAGCAGTCGGTGCTTGTTTGCAGTAGAAAAGCAGGTGCTGTTAGTAGGAAAAGACAATAGTATGAAATTCAGGCTTACTAGGTCCTATGGAAAGCTCCAGCCCTGCAGCCACCGGAGCACCACCTTCCCCGAGCCCCTAGCCAACACATTTTCTTATAGTCTTTCTTCGCTAAAACTTCTACTTTCTTGCTTGTGAAGCTCTTCCAGGAAAGGCTCCTCGATGGATCACGTGGCCCTGTTTAATCTCATTTTCCCCACCTCAGGGCTGCTCTCCTGTAGGGCGAAACAAGCCCCAAGAGCGAAAGGGAAGGCTGCTCATTTATCAGTCTGCGCTACCACATCCCCTGACCTATTTTATTACTAAAAATAGTCCCTCTTAGGTCACTGCTGCAAATTGAATTCTGCTGCTTCAGTGCCCACTGCAATCTCACGAAACTGTACGCTGCCTACACACAAAGCACTAAGTAGGTTAACTTATTCACTGCCAAGGAGGCAGCCGGTCTCATGGGAGAGGAAATAAAGTAACACAGCATTTTGCTTAAAATCAATGAAATGCGTTTTCTGCAACACAGTCACAGAAAATCCCAGACCTGCTTATTTACCTGGGCCAAGAATATAAATTAATGCCATCACCTGAGCGTTTGTTTCCCACTTGCTGTATTGACAATATGTTTTTCAATGTTTTGCTTACAAAGCATGCTTTCAAAGAAATTTAGATGGACAGGAAGCCCTAAAAACTTCTAYTTGCAAACCAGCCAAGAGAAAGAAGGGCTAGGAGTTTCTCAGCAAGGCCTCTCACTGAAGCAAGTCGTGGAAGATGTGAGACAAGGCAGCAAGTCAAAAGTTACCCAAAGACAAGAGCTTCCTGCAGGAGAGCGACGCTCTACGTTGTAAGCCTCAACYAGAGCACTTCACGATTATCACACGCTGTGCAAGCCGTTGTCCACCCCTGCTTAACCCACCAGGCAAACCCACCTCTGCTTGAAAGGTACAGACAGACAAACACCCCCAGGCCTGAGCACAAGGAGGTCGGAGCAAACAGATCCAAGGCAAGAAAGGAAACCGCAAGCACAGACAAACAAGCCATCCACGAGCCAGCTGGCACAGCTAACAGTGGTATTGCCCATTAGATATCAGGTCCCACCCTCCCTAAACGCGCTGGGGGCCGCTGGGCCCTGGGCCTCTGCTGCCCGTGGGCACTGCCAACGCCTGGGCAGGTTCTGCTGGCACCTTCTTGGTGTGCAGCAGAGGTCGGCACACCTCCCTGCCCACAGTTAATACCATCCTCCCCTGAGCCCAAATTCAGCTCAAGTTTGTAAACTGTGTGCTCGCCAAAACAGAACACAACCATATCACATGGCTTTCCAAGGTCTTTGGTCTTCCAAGACCRGGCTAAGCTGTTCTTTACAGATCACTAAGATAAAAATCTGTGGTTATCCAAGTGGCTGGATCACTAAAATGGATTTTAAAATGCTCTGGAAATGCACGTGCACCATCCTGCTGGACTCTGGGGAGAGGGAAGGAAATACATAACCTCTTTGAGCTAAAAGGCAAAGGCCAAAGAAAACATGAAAGGCGGTTTGGGAGYGGGTTTGGTTCCCGTGTTTCCAAAACGGCACAGGACTGTTACCTTCCTGCTCGAGCCCGTGCCACGCAGGGGAAGGACTGTTACACTTTGTGATGCTGAGAGGAAGGCTCTGGAGGAGCTACACGGCACCRATGCCACGGCCACATCGTCCGCCCGCGCACACGTCTCCTTAGTCCCGGGCAGCTGCAAAATCAAAAATAGCTGCCATAGGCAAAGCACTGCTGGAGTGGAGATGAGAACGTTGGTTCAGTTATTTCAGGCTCATGATGGTGTCACTGTTGACATGTTTGGGCTCTGAAAGGAGCACTAATGAGCAAGTGGACGCAATTATAAAGGTACAGTATAGAATTTTCTAAAATGGGAATAGGAAATTTGCTCGCCTTTCAAATTTACATGGAAAAATCTCACTAGCTAGTGACAAAATAACGTGCTGATTTGGCTCTTCAGGCTGAATTCCTTGCAAAATACAAGCAGAGTGATCATTTCAAGTAGCACGTGCAGCTCCTACGAACCTTGATTTTCACCCTGACCAAATGAGACTGTTTTATCACGTATCAAAATCCTATGTCGTCATCCCCTCTTCAGGGCTTCAAAAAGACCCGGTTAATAATGAATGAAACGGCGCTGTATAATTTACTTCCCTGCTTTGAGTAACAGCCCATCAAATTGTGCAAGTTGTAGGTGACGAGGAGCTCRCAGCAGCAGCAGAGCCTTCCACAAGGGTCAGGAGTTGCTGTGCAGGCTGTGCAGGCGCAGCAGCACCCGTGGGTTCCCCGGGGACGTTACCTGTAACCCCACAATGGGGCAGCTGGTCCCTGGGGAGCCAGGCGTGAGGAGGAGGCTSCGCACGAAGGCCGCTACAGAACCCACCGCCAGTGCCTGGGTGTTGCAAGGGGGCTAGTTGTGAAGGAACACAGTCTGGTTTTATCAGGTGAATCCCTGGGCATTAGTCATGGATTTGTCATGGATCTCCTCTGCTTAGCCAGCTGGTCAGGCCTTGGTTAACCCCAGGCCAGCTCTCCCTCTCAAGGCTGCAAAGCAGGTTTCTCAAATCCCACGCGGAGCACAGAGCTGTCCGGGTAACTCAAGCTCCTGGTCTTGCCTGAGCTGCTGYTGGACACCACCATGCCGCAAAAAGGACCGATACCTCGGGATGGGTCAGGATCACTGCAAGGCTCCTGACAGTGCAGGTTCACACACAGGAAGACTGAGTCATCTGCATCCGGCCACAGAAGGCATCTCCACAGGTGCTCCTAAAACACGCAGGGTTAACGCTGCTAAGCACAGTGCAGCTGTACAGAATTTCAGAAACTGGTACAACCCAARGAACAGAGGAGCTGGGATCTGGACAGCAGAGTAACAGAGGTTTAAATAAAAAACTGCCAGTGAAGCAATTTTCACAGGCCCTTCGGAGAGGACATTTCCACCATTACAGCATATTTCACCTCACTGCACTTTAAATATTTTATTTGAAGAGCAGAAACGCGTCCAAACGGCAAGGTCGGACATAAACAGGATCAATCATTGAGATTCACTGGTTTTGCGTTCAGAGAAGAAGAAAAACTTGATTCCAGAGAGGTCCTTTAAAGTACAAGTCTTCTTCTGTCACTGGTGTATGAGTAACATTTGTGTATGACCGACAGATAAGCAAGAGTTATAAGGACAACCTTTAAGAACATTATGAAGGACTAAGCCTGTTCACTGTCCTTGGGATGATAAAAGGCACGTTGGAAGCCTCGCTGTGACTCTTTGGCTATTCATCTCAATCCTGGTAAACATGCACAAAGCATCTGCCTCCTGGAAGCCACCCATTCCATCTCTCCACCCCAAAGGAAGCTCTGCCTTTCAACCACCGCGTCCGCACGATGTCCGTACGTGTTTCCACCACGCCGCGGCCTCGCTCTGCTCCATCACCTTTGGGATGGGGGCTTCCACCTCACGCGATGAGGTGAGAGAAGGCAGAGCAGGTGAAGGGAATGGTTATCACAGGAGAACTGCCCACTCGGTTTACCAGGAAGGCAACTTTGTGCTTTTCATGCATCCGTGTCCCCCTTTTTCCTGTGATGCTGCTGTTCCTACCCAGCCCACCGATGGAGCGAGAGCATTTGGACATGCTGGAGGCTAATGGCTCCCATCTACCGCTGCTTTCCTGCAACGCCGCATGTGCTGTTCTGAGGAAACGCCACCCTCTCCCTTCTTTTGTCATTCTGACAACATAGAGAGCCTTGCAGCTTCRCCTTTCCATGGTGAAGCACACCTGGCAATGCTCGAAAGATCCCCAGCTGCTGTTGCACATGAGGCTTGAGCAGGGGCAGGGAGAACAGCAAAGCACAGGGAGGTGGAAACCTTGACTTGGGCGGCCTCCTTGGAGCACAACATGAAGAAAGGCCCTGGGAGCCTCCAGCACTTGGACAACCCCTCAGCCCCTCTGACAAAACATCGGGGGAAACAAGTCACTGAGAAGCTCCTTCTTCCTCCTCCTCCTCCTCGAAACAGCTACAAAAAAGAGGAAATTCAGATCCAGAAATACTTTAAAAATGTATTCTATTATATTTTAGATTATCAGCCAGTGCTTGGCCTCCTCCTATTAAAAAGGCAATGAATATTATTCAAAGTATTAATATTTTAAATTATTTTAATAGGAAGAGAGAAAAATATATTCTACTGCAGTTCTGAAATATGAATGAAAAAGGTCACAGAACGTCCCGCAGTCATTCCCTGTGCACTTGTTCCACGTCTCAGCACCATACCCGTACGGGTGTCCGTGGCTCACACAGGGGGGCACTGCGCAGTGCCCATCTAGCAAACCACGCGACTGCCTCCTCCAAGGGCTATTTTCTTTAGAGGAGCTGATTTGGTCATTAACGTCACTGGTTAYAATTACGGAATGAATGGGTCCTAAACTGGTCTCAAAGCAAGCAGCAATTGCGAAATATTATCACATAATTACCCTTCTGMATAGGAGCAGAGACGAAGTTGAAAGAACCAAACCTTGCAGGCTCATACACCATTAATAAATAAATGAGATTGCCACCTCCTGTGATGAAATTCAAGCTGCTTTGCAACACGCAACAAGCCAAGCCTCTAAAGACAAGCACATCCAAAAACAAACCATAAGGACATCTCAAAAGCTTGGCTCAGATCCCTAGGATCCCATGTGTGTATCTCCCCACGGAAGCTTACACGGTGAGTTTCTCCAGAGAAGTAACACAACTAACGCACACTATTCCTCTTTTAAAGCTGTCAGTGACAAAAGATTCATTAATTCCAAACGAAACCCACCCTTTACATTATATTTAAGGCTTATGAATTGCTGATGGCTTCTGACTAGATTAGGAACGAGTGAACTTCATTTCGGGAGAGACTTATCTGGCACAGTCCCACAGGGCTTTGTAGCTATTGTACTTGCTGGGGACTGCCTAATAGCTCAACTCCAACTCTTCTGAGCCACGAAACTGCTTAAAAGGAAAATACAGCCACAGACAGATTATTTCATCAGGTTTAGCTTCCCCACAGTATTCTAATATAGCACATGCTCTTGAATAGTTTTTTTAGCACTTTCCCCTCAACATAATCTCTTATATTTAGGGATACAGAATGTACCCATAAAGATCTACTCCAAGTGATCTGATGGAAGCTATTTCTGGTTAACATTTGCTTGCTTAAGGGTACAAAACATTTGATTGAACTCCTCTCTTTAGAGATGCTTTTCATTTTTGCACATCTGGCAGGGAATGTTGCAAGTGGGGATACATTAAACTGCAGAAGAATTTTACTTCATCAAGTTACAGCTTTACAGCGCTGCACCCGTGTCAACTTCCTACCCTATTAGTCCAGTATTTAACACTTTAAATAGTCACCCGAAGTTGATTTCAGGTTAGATTCTTCTGACAGCTCAGTAGAGTATTTTACACTGATATTTAACACACTGGATATCACCTCTTTGCCATAGGATAAAATATTCAGTTTCTGCCTGGCTTCTTTCTTTGGTGCCAGCACAAGAGAAGACAAGACATTTCATCAGATAAACCCAAACCTTTGTGTGGAACTCACACAAGTTGCAGATACAGAGATCTCACCTTCATCACTTTTTATGCCAGTCAGGAAAGTAGAATAAACAACAAAAATCAGAAGATTTAAAGGAAAAAAAAACCCTCTATGTTGGAAGGGAACAGCTTCATAAAATCCAAGAAAGCTCATAAAAAAAGAAATATATCTGAAGCAGGATACTGTAAAACCAAGTCCATCTCCCACTGCAGAGCAGTTGTAACATGTGTCTGCTACAAACCTTAATGAAACATCTCCTCAACGTGTAGAGAAAAAGCTCCTTGTTCCATTTCTGCTCTTTAATTTATTGGTGGGAATCCCTCTGCTTAATTGGTGCTCATGCTATTTTGCTTGCAAGGAACAAGCACCACAGAGTACTGAGCACAGGAGCCGAGCGCCAGGGGCCCTGGCAAGTGCTTTTGCCCTCTCCCCTTCCGTGTTCCTTTTCAGCTGCACGTCCTTCACCAGAGGGACTAAATCCCACTGTGCATTAGCCTCCACCTTGTGCCGCTCATTGAGAGCACTATAACGCAGAGCTGGGATTTTACAAATGTGTTCTGATTTCAGGGCTCGTCCAAAAGCAACTCTTGGAAGCCTTCCCCATTTTCCACTGACATTTCACTTTGCCAGAATGGAGTTTCCTTCCCATGGAGTGAGAAGGCGGCAGATGGGAGGAGGAGGAGACCCACAGCAGACACAGAAGTATTACGCACGCCTCACGGCGAGCGTGGCAACAGAACAGGATTTCTTTACTATAGCGCTTAGAAAAAACATTAAGTGGTTTCTTCTATATCCAATAAGTGTAGCAGGGACAGCAGCACCATTTAACTCCTTAGTTTAGGTAGTCCTGCATTTCTCTAGGAAAAGCCTTGCTTTGCAGTCAGCTCCATCAGCAACGCACTGTCCGGACTGAAGGAACTCGTGTGACACTGAGTGACAAACGGGCACCAGRCCACTGCTGCGGCACGTGTGCCGGGCCCCACAAGGCCTGGGGGCAAGCAGGATGCACGGAGTTGCTGCCTCTCTTCATTAGCATGTGCTAAAATGAGTAGCAGGGCCAAAAATAAGCTTGGAAATGGGGTGGGAGTTCCCACAAGACAGCAAGGACATTAAATTCCTATTTCTTTAGCATTGCTTTTTCACTTTGTTTGCTTTTGTGTGTTTTCTGTTTTGTTTTGTTTTTTTGTGTGTGTGTTCTCTTCCTCCTTTTTGTGTGTGTTTTCTTCCTTCCTTTGGGCCAAAAGTTCACATAAACATTACAGCTAAAATTGGCCAGATTCATTAAAAAAATAATTAAAAAAATTAGAAAAGGAACTGGGAAACTGGTAACCCTGATAATATCTTCACTGTTGCAGAGGGACTCAGTGCAGGGAGGCTTGCAGCTGCCCCCCTTCCTACCTGGTATGACTCATGGTGAGCACAGAGACCAGTGGGGTCTCAGTGATTTCTTCCCACACCTGTCACCTGGACAAAAGTGTTATAACCAAAGTGCTCATTTTTTATCCTAAATGTATACATCCACGTCTAGGAACGGGCCAGAAGTACGGCTGAATACTCCAAATCTGTCATCCATAATATATCACCCTACCCGCTCAACGTAAAGCGGCCATTAACATGATGAATTTAGATACAACTGCAATTTTGAAACAGTCCCATCTAGAGGGGCTGGTGGTTTTGAAGTAGTTGATCTACTACGTATATCAGCAGGAAGCAGAGCAGGACAAAAATGAACTATGAATTATTATTACCAGAAAAAAAAAAAAAAAAGGAGGGAATAAATTTCCCAGGAGTTGCAAGTAAGCATTTATTAATACCATATATATATATATATATGCAAAGGTAATATCTATCAGCATTCTTATATCGCAACCCAGTTCAAGAGGCTGCATGGCCAAACCTTTCCCCTTCAGTACATACATGTCTTCTACCAGCAATACATCACATAGTCCTGTACATTCACTTGGAAGGTGGACCCATGGAAGGCTGCAGGATGCCTGTCATCTCCTTCAATTTTAAAACGACCTTGAAACCTCCAGAACTGAGAAAAACAAACAAACAAACCAAAGAGCGACTTTGTAAGCCAGACCAAGCCAAAGCCACCTTTCATATCAAGTTACCTCCATGCTCCCAGAATCAGCCTCCGCTGGGGATTCGTGTCGCTTGTCCCCTTGCCTGTTGCCCGAGCTGCCTCAGCTCAGCAAGATGGCAGATGGTCTCCGTGAAAACCGACGGCACAGCGASGACAGCCTCGGCTAGGGCAAAGCATCTGCTTAGCTCTTCACTTTCCTGGCAACCACATTTGTCACCAAGGTCACCAGGGCTTAAATATTTTAAAAATTAATAACAAAACGCCTAAATAAGGGGAAAGGGAGATGAAAAGTGAAGCGTCTTGCTAGATTTTTCCCCCATGGTTAGTTAAGAGCACCACCTGCGATGAAAATGAACAAGTCCAAAGTGGGAAGCCCATGGGATTCAGAAAATCCGACTCAGAATTCCTGAWTGCCAGAAATGCCCCCTCGCTGAGGGGAAGCACGCAGCGTTGCAGCAACCGAAGGCTCGTGCCTGCGCGCGCCCTTCCTCGCCAGGCAAGGGCTGCGCGTTGCCTTGCAGGCCGCCTCGCTGGCGGCCGCTCCYGGGGCACGCGGAGCAGCCCCGTCCCCTCACAAGGCGAACAAGGGGAGAGCTGAGGACAGCTGATGAAGGCGCTAGCACTGCAGGCTGCATCACATCCAGGCCCGAGAATCAGCTCTGTCTCGCAGATTCCCCCAGGGAACCTGTCCCCCCGGGCCCACGTGAGCACCAGGAATGGCACCGGGAGCAGAAGCGCTCAGGGCAGGCGCGGGAGCAGCTCCAGGTATTGCAATAACTGTGTTTCCACAAAGGGACAAATGCRATTCCTGAGTTTCCCAGGTGCAACCTCAATCAAGGCCCAGCCTAAGTTAAAAACAACCTGTGGACATYGCCTATGCATAACAGCAGGATTTAAGGCCTGCTTTTATGTCATCTTTATCAGCTGTTTTGGCAGCTTTACCTCTTGCACCTATTGCCTTGGGCTAGTGTTTCCCATCATAATCACTTTACACTAATCTAGCAATTGGTTCCAATAGAGGGCTACAGAGCAGAGGGGAAAAAAGGCAAACGGAAAGTATAGCATGAGTTCTTGGCATGATATGAAAGCCTTCCTAGAAAACATTTYATTTAGCAAATCAGTGCTGTAACATATACAAGCAATATTTAAGCCAGAATCAATACCTTATAGATTATCTTCTCAATGTAATTATTCCATTAGATTTGTAGAGGGGGAGCATCCAGGCCAGAACACTTTGCCTAGGGAAAAAGTCACTCACTGCCTTGGAAATCTGTCAAAAAGGACTCATTATACTATTTCTAAGTCATAGCTTTTTTTTTTTTTTTTTTCCTCCTCTCTTCTTTAAGCAACACCAAGAGGTTTTTAGATCATCTGCTGCCATATCTATCACAATCAAATCTGTATATACATTTTGCTCCTCAAAGAGTGATGGGTACCGGGAACTGGATGCGCAGCACGAGCCTCTCGCTTCATTCAGCTTCCTGCTAAGTGCAGTTCTGTTTGACGCTGCGCTATGAACAACTCRAACACACTTGACCTGCTTCCTGCTTCATTTCCATCATTAGCATGAACATATCAGCCCTTCTCATTGCTCACAAGCAATGTTAAACGTGTTGTGTGAAATGTTCCTGAAAGCCCCATTCAGCAGAGCTCTCAACCCTTCTGACTCTCGCCCTGCTCACATAGACCAATACCCATAAATAAAATAAGGCAAAGGCCTTTCAGAAATAATGGTTGCTCCTGGTTGCTCCTCCAAGATTGCAAAAGGCAAAGGTAAAAAGAGCAGAATAGTGAAACTGGGCTCAAAAGCATTTTTTAGTTTTAATTATGGAAGTGAGGTAAAGAAGTGTTTCAGCGAAGAAAAAAAAGCTCAAAAAACCCCTACACCAAGCAAAGAGTTATTTTTTACAAACAGGCCAACTTCTCATCTCTGGCTTGACCTTTTCATCCTAACCATTTTTGAGATACTTGCCTCTCTAAAGCCAATGATTTCTAATAAAAACACTTTGTTTTTCCCTGAAAGGATGCTCTGGGCTTGCAAGCTTGAATAGCTGTTTTAAATAAAACAATCTTGCTTGCCAGCTAATTCCCCAGGATTTTCTCTAGTGCAATTCCCAATACCTTCAACTTTAAAATCCTAACTCCTAAAGCAGGGAAAGAAGGATCTGTCCTTGCCTTGGAAGGCTAGAGGAACAACTTCCCACCCACCTCAGCTCACCAACAGCCTGCCTGGGATCACCGCCGCACGAGGGTCACGTGTGCTGTCCCAGCAGCACCATCACCCACCCCTACCTCACCATCAGCTTCACGTTACTTCATAGGTAGCCTCACAGCATCACCTCCAGCCTGTGCCACTGCTGGCATCTCGGTCTCCAGCTTTAGTTTTGAAAAGATCTTTCTGGCCATAATGATGAAAGAGGACAGCTTGAGAACATGACCAAAGAACACTGTAAAATCCTAGAAYTGGGCGTATAAACTCAAAATGTGCACTTGTGGGAAACCTCAAGTCACAATCTAATAAAGAAAAATAGTTATTTCCTCTGTTTTATTAAATAACCCAAAATCTACCCAAATCAATGAAATAAATCAACATACATTTGAGATGAGTGCTGTTAGGAAGCCACAAAGCAAGCAGAAGGGAAAAAGCTGCCGGTACGATTCGCCCGTAGGGGACTGGTAACTGGGAGGCTGGGCARGTAGGTGCGTTTGGGCACCGAGGGCCAAGGGCTGCTGCTCCGCACAGAGGCCCGCGACCCCCGGCTGCGCGGCGCTGCAGCCGCTCCGGAGCGGGGCCCCGATGCCCCTTGCTGCACGGCAAGGACTCCGGGACACACYCCCCTCCGGAATACACTCCCTGCCTCCTGGCAGCCCACAACTTACAGCATGACATTTCCACGGAAGGACACGCTCCAGATTTAAGCACTGATGTTGTCACACATAGGGACGCCGGATTTATCCRCTGAGGTTACTTATGTGCTACCCAGCAGGACAGCGCTGAGGCCTTAATGTGTGGCACTGTCGAGTACCCTCAGCTGTGCTGGTGCTTTTACTCTCCGAGCCTCTCCCACATGCTCCAGGTAACTCCCTGAAACTCATCATTTCTCCTTCCTTTGTCCCAYCCTATAACTAAAAAGCTTATAACCTTCCTTTCCTGAAGGAGACTATTTTCATTATTCCTGTTTGCCCTCTAGAAAATTAAGACAAATATACCTTACATATATTGGATATTTTTTGTCTACTTTAAAGTAATTGTTCCCCTTAAACACTATGAGGAAGCAAACATCATAAAATCTAAACGGCTTGTTAAATACATGGTATCCATAGCTCTGATCCCTCTGACTAATGAAGTGTCACGTGTATCTGTACTGTGGCTCTTGCTCTCAGGAGTCTTTAGACCCTCCATTATTTTTCTAAGAGGCCGGTGCAGCATCACCCCCCTGCTCAGATACCTGCAGGACATTGCACTCTACTCACTCTCCTTCTGCTTCCCAGTTGCATCCCAYGCTCCCAGGGCAACTGGCTCCTCCAGTGGCTATTCACAGGTTAACACCGCCCTCCTGCCTTGTACCAAGCCCCTGTGGGGTTTGCGGCATCACAGAATTATCCCCACGGATGCAGTGTGACGTCCTGTAGGAATCAAATGAGCATTAGTGCATGGGAGCCCAACTCGAGACCAACACAAAGCTGGCATCATGGTGACACAAAGTAYAAATAACATTTTTGTACAGGAAAAAAACCCACAAGTTTTCATATAGAAAAAATGCAATGGTTTCAGAGCCCAGGCAGGTCTATATCTGGATATTACAGGATGCTACACTGTAAACAGTATGATGAGCACCACATCTCATTACAAACATTACCTGTTTATATGCTAAATTACATAAATTAAGAYAGAGACACACACACACACCAGGTTTAATTATATTCTATAATTGCCTCTATGAGGGGAAGGAAAATGATTGCAACTATTATCAGYTATATTACAGAAATAAAAAATAAGTAAAATCAGGTCCCATGGTGCCAGACAATGCCAGAACACAGTAAGAAGCAGCTTTTATCCCCAAGATTTCATGACCTACGTGCCTGGAAAAGAGGGAAATGAACTAAGTGGCCTGCAGAATGGGCTCGCCCAAGAGCACACAGCAGCACCAGCGCGAGCAAGCCTGGACGAGACGGGGCTGCAAACCCAGACTGTTTCGGGTAGCACAAAACACAGCACAGCCACATCCTACCCTCAACTTGGGAGTCTCCTTCCAGGATGCTCAGTATGATCCCACTTTTACCTAACRATCTGTTTAGCTTTTCACAGTGAAATATCSTTTTTCCCTATAKGCAGTGGCTGTATCTACTGACTTAYGATTTGGTTGAAACTGAAATTTTTTAGTCCCACTAGATGCCTTTTCCAGATGCCTAGGTGAGTGCTGCTGCCTTTCTCTCCCCACCTGCTGCAAACCAGTGGAACASCTGGCAGCTCAGCTTTCCAAAAACCCTTGGGCAAGAGGCTCAGAGAGGCGGGAGGCCGAGGCTCTGCGTGCACAACTCGCCCAACACAGAAACCAACCGTTTCAGGTTTGTTGMGAGCTTCTGCTCTTGCAGGGAAGCAATTGCTTTCCCCAGAGCACGAAGCAGTCTCTGGAGAAGCAGCACGAGGCACAAGCCACCTGCTCCGCACTCTCAAGGCTCGCTGAATCTCAACGTGGCACCAAAACCCTGCACCTGGCTACGCAGGGAGCACTCCTGTGGACATGGACGGGCGCTCGCTTAGCGGTATGGGACAGCTGCTTTTTATGCTGACTATAACCAAAGTGGTTTATATTTTAAGAGCTATTTTAGCCACCTAAGCTACGTTAAGAGCTAAATAGCATACAAGAGCTTTGCCAGGGAGCCTTCACAAGGCCGACACGTAACCCTCCATGGAAAGGACAGCGGTGCTGCCTGCTCCGTGTCCTGCTGGGCACCTGTTAGCAAGTGGGGAACACCATGAGGGCTGCAGTGGCCGCGCTCCAACACGGCCCCCGTGGCGTGGCCGGGAAGCCTGCACAGCTGGAGCCGACTGTGCACCAGCTTTCCAGGCATTACAGACAAAGCAACGGGCTGCCGGGCTCCGGGTGAGCACCAGGACCCTTGCTGTGCACACAGGAGATGCCCCCGTGCTCCTGCTGGGGGAAAAGTGAGAGAATCCCTGATCTTCCCTTGCCGAGACCTGCAGGGCCCCACATCAGACCCGCGGCGCAGCACGCGGCTCTGCCGTGYCCGTCACCCGGTGTGTCGTGGCAACGAGCCGCTCCGGAGCGGGGAGCGGCCGGAGCCCTGCCCGGCTGCGGCTTCCGCAGCCCCTTTGGCGGGAGCCCAGCAGCTCCGCCCAGGCTGTCCGAGCCCCATGTGCCCTCAGGCTGTCCCGGCCACCACCTCAGGAGGCAAATCCACCCCTTCTCCAAAGGGCCTCATATTTATTGCCAAGCCAGAAATGGGTTTCTAAGATGAGGCCTGAGAAGGTGCCTGCCCTGAGACAGGCTTGGGCAGGCGACTGCTTCCCCACGGCAGCTCTGTGAAAAGAGAGGCCATCGGGGAGGCCGCCGGGCTGGGCCGCCCTTTCTGCGGAACAGCACTTCCTACGTGGGGCCCTCTCCCTTGCCGCGTGTTGGAAAGGCAAGGGGAAAACACCAGAAGAAAGCAAAGAACACTAGCAAATGGAACTGAAAACCTGAGCCGTGCAAATGGATGCAGACTGTGTCAAGCACACCATGCAAAAACCCCAGCTGCTACCAAGTCCCCAAACCAGACACTACACGTGGTCAGCTCAATAACTGGACCAACTTCTTCATTTGTGAAGTGAATCATAAATATAGCTCCTACTTAAAAGAACATGCAAAAACCACACATCTGTATTACACAGCCTGAAATAGTTACTTGAATATTCTAAAGTCAGAGGCTTTTCAGTTTACCTTTCACATGAACTTCACTTATTTCAATCTAGAAAGCAACCACTCAAGCATTTTCCAACTAAGAAATTGATTATACAGTTGTCCTAAACAAACACTGCTTGAATGATAATTTATTAAGAAATTGTACACTCAAGTCATCATATTTACTGAAAGCAGTGTGATATCGTTAATGAATATAACAGTTGGCAGCCTGGAACCAACAGTGACAAGTAATCAGAGAAACCTTCCCAGAAAATGGTCTAAAGCAGCAAGTTTTTCCCAAGTACAGGTAGAAATTCGGTTCAGCGATAAAGCATATCACAGGTCCTCGGGGTCAAAAAAAGGGCCATCACATTTCTCTTGTAGTTCAAAGCACAACCAAGYAGCTTTCAGCACTGAGAATTTTCCCACTGGACTCTGAGAGTAGCACAAGGCTTAGACAGGCGCATACAACTCTTGATACTTGCCAGGTTCTCAGTTTACTGCAACTTAGAGAATTTCCCCCTGCTTTTTKCCCCCCCGAGAGCCTGGTGTAGAAGACAGAAGCCTGAGCAGGATCCAAGGAGAGAGAGAGAGGGAAGGTTTCAGCTCGCTGAAAGGAGGAATCCAGAGGAATCCACCAGCAGTACACTTTCACTTTTTCCATTCAGCAAGAAGTGCAGTGTAATTCTGCAAATTGCTCTTCAGCCGACATTCAGCAGCACCGGCCTGCCAATAACACAGGCATGTGACACTGAACGAGCCGGGAGAAAAAGGCAAAAAGCTCTTCTTAGAGCCAGGCACATATATTAAGCTGAAGCTTGACAAGTTCACTACAGGGTTTAATTCTACAGGGATAATTAGAAAACCATACACAATATAAAAGAATGGACAGGAAGCGCAACTAATTAGACACTAAGGTAAAATAAATGTGTGTTCAGAAGGCAGGACAGGAGCCGCAGGTTGCATACCAAACAGCTCGTTTCCCCCAGACCTGTCATACTGCACTTGAGGAAGAAGTGAAGGAAATCACATCCCAAAACATTGGTCAAGGTAAATGTAGAGAGCCCGTGCGGGCCGAGGGTGGACAGGGCAGAGAGCAGCCTGCTTTCACCCGCAGCTCTGCCACGGATCTAATAGATCCTTTCTCCATCCCTTACCTTACCTGTTAATGGGGATAATTACGCTGACCTCCTTTCAGGAGGCGCTTGCCAATCTATAGTTAAATACRTTACTGAGCATGTTGCAATAAGCAGTGGCAAGCACACAGCAGTAACGCCAGCTCCCAGCACGTGCCCCCCAGAGCTAAGGGGCAGCAAGCGCCGGTGGTGGCTGCTGCAGCAGCAGCGAGCACCAGCATCTGCTTCCCACCAGTTCTGTCCTCACTGCAGCAGCTGCACTGCACTAAGGAACTAACTAGACAGACTACCATTTTGAACACTGTTCCAAAYCTCAGCCTAGAAATCCAGGTGCTTTTCATTGAACATTTCCGTGCAAAACAAAAATGCTTTTGAGCAGCTTCAAACTTAGGTGTTACTCTGGATCTGCAGCCTGAACTGTTGCAATGGCTCCATTGCAAAACACGCTGCAGCACTTCCCAACCCAGCTCTGCTCTCACACCCGTCAGCTCCTCTGTGGGTGCGGGGCAGCAAGGGCATTTGTCATCATTTATATTATAAATTTTGGTGATTCTTTCCTGAACACATATAGCTTATATTCTTCCTTGCAGCCACTCTACACAACACCCTTAATCACTCGGTATATTTATGGTGCACATTTCCCTTTCATCTTGAGCTCCTTATAAATGAAAAAAAGGAAAAAAGTCATGACAGGTTTTGATATAAAAATTAAGCTACTTACCAACTACTGCCAGATTATGCTCTGAGCCACATGCAATCTGAAAAAGAAATATGAATGAATAAAAGACAGTCTGCTTACCAGCGGGAAAGATAACCACAATCACGACAGGAAATTAAAATTTTAACTTGAAACAAACAACTGCAGTTTGTAGGATGTAAAAGTCAAGGCTAMAGTCCTCTCACTTTTAAGAAGTTTTAGCAGTAGCCTCACTGAGGCACGTGGGTAGGGGGGATAACCRTTTCCTTTATCAATAAGCAAGCATTTTATTTTCAAACCCCAGTCACYGATGACATTTCTACCCTTAGCAGCAAGGCAGGCAACGACTCTGCAGAAATTTCACTTCCCGAGCAACACAGTCTGGAAACAACAAGGCTGTCCATGTGCAAACAGTCAACCAAAGTTAAGCCTTTACCACCCYGGGGCCATGTGGAAAGAATGGGAGTCAAATGGACTATACAGATCTCCATTTCCTTCATCTATCCTCTTCCTCCAGGTCACCCTTTGAAGGCTGCACTGACACACACAGGCTCAACAGTGATAAATGTGAAGTGATGCTACCCTACCCCTATTTAGGGCACTCAGAAAGAAGGAAGGAGCAATACCACAACCCTGAACCCCTTTACTAGCAGCAGGCTGGTTTATTTTATCCAGTCTCATTAGTAACACACTCCTCTACTTCTTAGAAATACGCTCGGCCRCGAGACATGAAATAGCAGACTATACCTTCAAAATTATATCTACTTTGGTGTATGCATAACTTTATACAGGAAAATCAGTGCTTGTGCTCAGCTCGCTGTGCCGGGGCACCTGCTAGAGCCAGCCACCCAGGCTGAAGGGCAGAGCAGCACGCAGTCAAGCAAGCAAAGCCTTTGCAAGAGCACCGCAGGGCAGCAGCGAGCGACTGCTCCGCGGGGCTGTGGCCAGCACCGCTTTGCGTGCCAGCTGATCCAACGCAGCAGTCGGCACCAAAGCCCGGATCTCCGTGCCGGCCTCCCGTCGGAGCCCTGCGCGGATCAGGGCTGCCTCCCAGCGCCTTCTTGCTGGCTGAGGCTCCTCACCAGCCTCTCTGGAGCTTCGAGGCTGGTGCCATGGAAACAGGATCCACACATGGAAACACACGTGAAGGAAGCTCTTGCAGCRAAAGGCAAATTCTGCATCTTCATCCTCTGCTGAAAACTGCCTAGAGAGAGGTTGCTGCTAACAAAGTAAATCATAAATTCTATCTGAGGAGGGAATAATGCTATCTCAGCCACTCCCCTAGGAAACATGCTGAACACAGGCACAGCTTCAAAAGCATCAGTACAGAAGAACTGCCTCATCCTTASAGCCAGGACCCCCTTCAGAAACACTGCTTTGAATAACGTGCTGCTCACAGGGTAAAAATTTCCTTGCCAAAGAACCATTTTCCTCCTGCACCCAAGAGCAGCAGCGGGGTAGCCAGCAAAGCCAGCAGCCCTGGCTGCCTCTGGGGACACGCATCTGGACAGTCACTCGTGGCCAACGCGCCGGGCCAAGGCGCCAGCTGCATCCTCGAGGGGTAACACACAGGCAACCATGAATTACGAGTGCCCTCGCATCCCTTTCAGCTGGCAAAAGCTGCCCGAGTGGGAATGCCAGCGGAGCTGGCAGGGACAGAGCTCGGGCTACATCCCYGGCAGCTGAAGGCAGCGCCCTGGATTCRCCTGTGCCAGCCGAGCGCAGGGACAGCGCCAGCGTCCTGCTCCAAAGGGGCCTCCGCCAGCATCGCGGAGAGGGAAGAGGCTGCTCCCAGCACCAGCCTCATCACGGGACCCCCTTCCGACAACGTAGGCTGCGCTTGGCAGCAACGTCYCCCCGCTGCCCCTTCGAGTACCCAGGGGGCCCTGTGGGAGGCTGCCAAAGCCCCGGCCTCCTGGCCTTGGCCTCCGCATAGTACACAGTTCAGGTGAGGCTGCTGCTGCTGCTGAGCACACACCTCTCTCTGTCTCCTCTCTTTTCCCCTCCATTAAGGTGTTCCATGCCCACCTGCAAGAGGAATCGATCCCCCAAACTGCAGGGTTTGTCAGCACAAACAGGGGTCAGCCAGAGACTGGCATTGCTGAGCAGCTTTTTTATGCGCCGATGGGACGTAATAAGCTCTGCAGTCAGCACAGGTCACTAGCAGCTGCCTGCTATTTACTGCAGCAACCATAATTTTCTGGCTACTTTGCTTCTGTCCCCACCCCCACTGTGCTGCAGAGAAATTAAATTCCAGTAGACATCTGCATGCTCCTAGTGGAGAGAGAAAAACATTCAAGGATACTTCTAGTTACAAATATACAATGATGCTTCCTAGCGGGGCAATATTTTTTCATTCTGTTTTAACTGGAAAAAAGAAGAGCTCACTAATCTTTGGACAAAACAGAGTCCCTACCTGTGAGGGAAGGGCTCCCCAAAGCTGAGCCACAGCCACCCCCTACCCACACAAGTTGCACTAACGCCTCCTTTCTCTTCAGGGGGCTGCTCGGCGAAGCATCGTGGCAGGACACTGCTGTGTGGATGGGAGACCTCCGAGCCCTGTACAAATGCCTGTGTGCAGGTGCCAGGGAAAGAGGCTCGGGGGCCTATTGCTCCCAGCTTACCTCATTATCCATGCCCTCCCAACCCTAGCCAAATCGTGTGCTTCTTGCCCCAAGCGTCAGCAAGCTTCTCTCTAGTAGCAACGGCTGCGGTTCTCATCTCTCCATCCCAACACAGAAAGGCTCTGGGAGGCAACCTAATGMGCAGCCTCCCACTGATCACAGCCAGCCGGAGCCTAAGCCACGCGGCTGGCGAGGAGAGCCCTCAGCAGGGGGAGAACCAGCGGCGGGCAGGATACCAACGCCACCATCCGCAGCGTGGGCCTGTGCATACCCACGGCGTGTCCCAGGAGGTAAAATCCCTTGGGTATGTGGCGCATGGGGCACAAGAGAAGAAGAAGATCAAAAGCGCGTGCACAAAAGTACTCTGGCTGTTCCAGGCCTTTGGGTAAATCCCCCAGGAAGGCGTCAAGGCTGGAAGCAGGCGACTGCTGCTGGGGAGGGAGGCCGGGAGGTGACGGAGAGGCTCCGGCTCGAGGCCCGTGTGAGGCGCCGGCCCCTCCGCGCCAGCCTCTGCCGGGCCCTGCGTGAAYACTGGGAGCAGCGATCCGCGCTGCCCGCCCCACGGCACCCGCCTACATCTGCATGCAGCATTCCGCTGACGGGAAAACAAAATCCGAGAACATAATTAGCAAAGCTGTCTTGCTTCCAATGATCCTTCTCGAGGAACTCTCTGTTCCTCTTCTGGATCATTTGACTCCTGACTGATAAGGGAGCAGCTTGTGAACCTAGTCACATTCCCTGGCTTGCACAGGACTAAGTGCTGCTTAATGCAGCCCTTTAGCTGCCAACCAGTCCAACCTCACCAAGGGCAGCACACCCAGGAGCCTGTTCCTAGCTGTTCCTTGCATCCATGGAAAAGGAGAGAAGGCCAATATCTCCTCATTCACAAGGCAGTTTTCATTTCCTGCCAATATAATTGTCTATTGTTGGTTCTCCCCCTTATACTTTCCACCACAAGGACAGAATTCACAACAGACTTGAAACTGAGGTCTGCAGCAAAACATCCCTCTCCCAGGCAAGCCTGCAAAAAGCTGACTGCCACAAAAACATCAGTAAAGGCATTGGGTACAGCAGATGAAAATAAAGGAGGATGCAGCCAAGACAAGTGTGAGAAAAACCTCTGGGTCAGCAGGGTCACCCGTGCCCTGCTAGTCCCTTCCCGAGATTCAAAAAGCATCTGTATTTTCCACCCACAGCAATCCCCAAGCTTTCCTGCCCCTCGGCCTCACTAATCTTCCTCTGGTTTGCCAAGGCTTTCCCCTTTTGCAAGCAAGATCAGTGTCAAATTTGTACATTTTAAAAATGATGAAAGGATAAAGCAAAATTAAGGTCACTCAATCCCAATTTACTTCCTATAACAACATCTCCATAGAATTTCCTCTCCCGGTGTAAACCAGAGATAAAACATCACCTCTGATTGGCAAAGAAGTCATCAATCACGTCAGCCCTCGCTGTTAAACCTCCCTATTCCCAGGCGTGTATCCGAGCAGCCTGGATGCCCACGTGGACACAGTCCTCACTACCATTACCGCTCTCTCCACACCCAGATATGAACCAGGGGCCTGGGGCCCTCAGCAGACACAGCTTTACACAACACCCTTCCTCACCATGCTTTGCAAGATGATTTTGATTCAGATTAAGTGACATTAACTTAACTTTGGTTCATCCTTCCACCAATTTTAAAACATCCACACAATTGCCCAGCTCCTAAGCTCAGGCTCCTAAGTTAGAGGAGACAGACACATCTTCTACAATCTATTCGAGCTGGCTTAAGGCCTAAAACTGCCTTGCTTCTCACGTGACACCTACAAACACCAACAGAACAAATGGAAGAAGCCAAAAAAACAGAAGCAAAAACAAAGTCAAACAAGTTGAAAACAAACAATAACATTTAGAGGAAACATGAGAAGGTTCCTACACCAGTTAAGTCACTCTCAGGAGAGGGTGGGCTCCCGCAAAGCTGCAGGCCTGCAGTGTACACCCGGGTTGGTGGGACAAAGTTGTACAGGTACATCATGTACCATGAATTCTGCTGACTGCCCAGTCCTCTACCTGTCCAAAGAAATGGTGCTTGTGCCTTCAGTTTGGCATGGAACTATCTGCTCTTGAATGCTGGATAGCCTTTCTGCAGCACTTAACAGACTTGCTCCCTGCAGCAAACCTGCTGGAGGTAAATGAAGTGTAACCTTGCTGAGCCTCCAATGCAAAGACTAAGAGAAAAGCTCTTCCGAGTCCATCAGGATACTGTTTGTAATGCTTTGGATATTAAAGGCCGGACCTTAATGCAAGTCACAATGGGAGAATTAGGAAAAAAACCCATATCTGAAGTGAGTATACAACTCAAGTGACTATACAACTGAAAGATCTCTTTAAGAAATAAAAGGCAATTTATCATTAAGTCCACCACATTTCCATTTGAGTACGTGTTTCCTCCGTTGCTTTCCCCCTAGAGCCGTTTCGCCAGAGCTAAACGGTCGCGCTCAGACACGAGGGGCCTTCCCGCTGCCCAGCCTTGCCAAGCGGCYGCCGGGAGCAGACGTTCCCACCGGCACCGGCCACCCTCCCGGGAGCCCAGTGCCCGTCCGGCGCTCTCTCTCGGGCTCTGCTTTGGGCCTGTACCCATGTCCCAGGTTCAAGGGGCCACTGGGCTCATTTCCCCTGGGAATGTGACGGCTCCCTCAGCACCCACCGTTCCCAGCCGGGCCGGGCAGCCCGAAGGCCGCGCGGCAAGGCGCCCGCCCCACAAGCCACAGGASGTGGCTGCTCATCCTTTTAATTGACATCAACAGCCAGTTTTTCTTACGACCCRTTTCTAAACATAACAACAAGATTTGGCCGGTTTCAAAGAATAAACAATTACTGGGATACTCTTCAAGGCTAATTGTGAAAAGCGGGGTCTAACAAGCCCAACATTCATAATTCATCCACAGAATTTGCTTTTACACGCTGTGATCAATGCCTACAGGAAAAGAAAACATCTTCCCCTCCGAACCTCCTGCAGTAATTCAGCATTGCATTGCATCTGCCTCGCTGAGACCGGACACCATCCATCAGGCACCAACYGCAGCTCATGCCAGAGGAGAACTGAGCACTCACAACTCCCTGTGTGACGCCGACGAATGCCAAAGAGCAGGTCTTCCTTCCTCAGCAGTAAATGCTTTATTAAGGCCACAGAAGACAAGTTATAGCTGTCAATTCAGTGGCTACAAGTGCAAAAACACTGTCTGCAAATATACATAATTTACAATATTTGCTTCCGTTTGAAGAGGGGTGGTTACTTTCAATCGAGCGGAGTCCCTTGTACCAGCAGTGTAAAGGACATTACAGCTATTATTAAAAAACCAGCCTACAAAGAAAGCAGGATGGATAGCGACGGTTCTGCAACACAAACTCAGTTGGAAAGCCTGAAATTAAGGAGTGGGGAGAGTGAATCAAAACTCCAGAAGGAGCCAATAAAATGCGACTAATGGGCAAGACCAAGACAGATAAAATTTAGTGTGGGCAGGTAGAGCATAATAGATCTTTCCAGTTACCAAAATGATCATTTGTGCTGCTCGCATGCACAGAGAGATTCTAAATGAGCTGGAAGCTCTCAGGAGAAGTGTTTCCCCTCACTGTGGCCTGCCCGCTAGAGATATCTGTTCAATGCATGTTCAGCTCAAAAAGACAAAAAAGACAATGGGATGGTTTAGAGAGAGAGGCGATACTGTCATCTTTTCATACAGAACACGGATGTTTTACAGCTCCAGCCTGATTCAGTGTCATCTTTGTGCAACCTGTCACTGGTAAAAAGAGAAAAAAAAACAAGTATCCATAAAGAGACAGACCAAATGTCTTGATCTAACGAGAGCAACAGTCGCTTTGCCTTCTATATTAGACTTTATTAAGGGCATGCTGATGAGATGGATATCTACCATAACATCACCCAGTGGAGAGGAGAGCTGCAAATCCTCTTTGTGCTTTTCCAAAACCCGTATTTACAGTGATATCTCAGAAACCTTTCAAAGCCATTCAGTAATAGCTTTTTAATTCTTTCAACATATGCCATTTTTATTTGGTATCCTTATAATATTTCCTAATCAAAGTGTCATGCACAGTCTAGTCAAATGTCTGACAAACCTAAGTATATTCAATCAGCATTTGACATCGACACATTTATCAGTCAAACTTTCATCTCATAAAACAATAGGTATCACATTAGTTTGACAAGATCTTATTTTCCATAGCCACATACTGACTGCGAGCAACTACATTATCATCCTTTAAATCTTTATTGAACAAAACCCATGTCAGCTCTGCCATTATTTTGGCCACAGCAAACATCAGGCTGACAGGTCTATCATTACCTGAGTCATCTTACTCATCCTTTGATGATCTTGGCAGGGCACTGTGTTTCATCCAGTCATCCTCATGGTCTCAACACCAACAACCAGGAGGGCACTTTGGCCAACCCTGTTCAAACTCTCAGATGGACACATTCCAGCCTGGATAATTCTGAAATTCTCCCTTTGGAGGGAGAGCAAATGCTGGTGTGGAAGTGAATTTCCCTCTTTTCTCCAAATGCAGAACAGAAATTATTGCTAATGTAAAACTTGCCTTGCCAGAGTTTGATGCCTTTGCCAACGGGTGCATTCTAGATGCTTTAGCACAAACAGCACATAGCTCCTCTACGTCTCATCAGAGCAAACTCATCCATATTATTGTGGCTCACATTCTTTACTTATATACACACAAAGGCACTGTGAAATGCACTGACCAAAAAAATCCCTTTCAGAATATTTCAGAATATTTAAGGTTGGAAGGGACCTCTACAGATCATCTAGTCCAACCTTCCTGCTCAAGCAGGCACACCTAGARCATGTGGCACAGGGTGGCATCCAGGCGGGTTTTGAAGACCTCCAGAGTAGGAGACTCCACAACCTCCCTGGGCAGCCTGTTCCACTGCTCTGTTACCTTTGCAAAACCCGTTTTCCTTTCTAATTCATGGAGTATTCCTTCACTGATAGGTGGTTTTCAAATTCTAGCATAACGTCATCCCATAGTCTAGGCCACTTGATAAAACATAAAATCACAAGAACTCTGAAGTATGGACATCCTTTATCAAAGAAGCTGCATTCCTGCAACACATGAGCAATACTGGAGAATAAATTGAAGCTGGGAGCCCTCCAGACTCCACCGCTAATTACTAAGCACACACCTCATGCATTTGGAATTCCAAACGGTGCTGCTCTGGGGATGGAAGCACCGAGGCAAGTGTTGCTGCCCGTTTGGGCAAGTGTTGCAGCACCTTTTAGAAATCTCTTGAACTCATCRAGCTCAACATTCTACAAAGAGCATAGCTAAAAGCAAGAACAACAACAAGGAAACCTCTTTCCAAATGTTCTTGGACACAATAAAACAGAGGTGTCTCTGTGTGACAGCTAAAACTGCCTCATCTGACTGGAATTCTGAGGCCAGGGATGGCAACAAGGTGCAGAGTCCCTGCTCACACCCTGGTCAACATCCCATTCCTGGATGGGAAGCACCAGCTCGAGGACATCTCACACTCCACCTCAACTACCACATTGTCCAGCCTCTCTGCTGGCCACTCCATCCGCAGGTCATTTCTCCTGCAGGGAGGTGCCACCTCCATCTCCCACATGGCTGCCCTGCTCTTACACCTTCAAAACACTCTAGAACTGAGACTTGTCCCTCCCCATGGCTGCAAATGCACRTGGCCACCCTACGTCAGGGGTGAAAAAACACAAAACCTATTTTTCCAGCTATTTCAATACACCAGAACAGTATCATCTATGGTGGATTTCAACATAAAAATATCTGAAGCCTTTCGAAGTGCACAGGAGCACCTCACTCCAAGTGCCTGCCCAAGCAAACCCCGGACCAGCAGCAGTGAACAACGTGCCTTGCCCACCTGGCACTAAGCACTATAGCACTTAGCACATAAAGAGTGARCTGGGTTTGTCACGGTGCCTTTAGAACAGCACACATGGGAGAAAAAAAAGTGAATGAGACCTCACTCTTGAATGTTACATAATTCAAGAAAAGGCATTTTACCTGTGAATAAATCCCTATTATGCTTTAATACAACCAKTTATATTGGCATCAAATCTGACTTCTAACATGACACCTTTGTCATCTTTGCCATATTGTGATATTAAAAACAAGCCTGAACCTTAYTTAAATAATAAAATAATAATAATAATGCCTTCCAACTCTTTCCTGTTTCTCAAATGTATATTATGCAAGACTTCTGCTTGAGATAGAAATAACTCCTTTTCTAGCTTGCAAGATTAAAGCTCTCTGTAACTTCTAAGTATCACCCAGCATATATGCAGGCAGGCTCTGGACATACATTCATTACTGAATTCATTGTGTTCCTTCTGCCTGAAGCAACCACGAATGGCACAAAGATAAAATAATCTTTAACTTACTTAAGGCACATTCATACATTTGCTTCCTCTCTTGRACTACTACTCTTGGTTTTTCCATTCATTATTTCCTTTTCATCTCTGCTGTTTCCTTTTCTTTCAGCATGTCCCCCCAGGCATTTGGGCATGAAGGACAAACCCTCTGCCTTGGTGAGCAGTGCGGACTACAGGCAGAAGCAACACTCGGCTAAGCTGAAATGGGGAAAAAAAGACAGGGAGAAGGAACACGTGAATGAGCCCGGGATCACTTATAAGGCAAAGCAAGGCAGTAAAATATCCTGCAAGTCATTATACTACCGGGTAATCTATCAGAGGAGATCCTCTATAACTGAAAAGAATGGAATGAAATAAAGGGGAGTGCTAAGCATCTCTCTTCCCATCCTACTTTATTAATCTATAATGCCTTTTAAAAACTCCACCTATATTTTTTTCCTGCATTTTTTTCCCTTTGTCAGTTCCTTACTGGCAGGAAGGCCAGTAATCTCATATATGGAAGAAAGTAAATCACAACTGTTAACTTACCCATATAGAGAGGAATAATAGTATATTCCTAAATTTATCATTAGGAACATACATAAGCCCATACTTAGAAGTTAAAGATCTATTCTGGAGCTTCCCGAATACAGAAGGCACTACTAATTTTAAAGCAAACAGAAATAAGAGCAAGCTGTAAATTATGCTGCACCTTTAAAAAGCAGAAATTCAGAATACAACTGTCATCTGCAGAGTGCACAAACTATGCTACTTAAAATCATTTCTAAAGAAAAATTTCCACGTGTTTTTCAACACAGGCTCCTTCCCGACTAGAAAGGAGGGTAAGAAACATCAAAGGCTAAATTGGTGCTGAGGCTGCCTGAAGGAAAAAGGTTCTTTCAGGTCAGCCTGAAGGGTAATAACATTCACCTCAGCCTTGGCAATTAAGGAAATTGTTTCCATTTCCACAGCCATCAGTCTCCCGAAAACTGAAGGCACAGTGCATTCAGCACAACATGAATGAAATGCCCACCAGATCAAGAAAAAAAGACTAAAAATACACTTGGTAACAAAAGATTCCTTTGGAGGGGAAAAAGTGGAGAAGCAAGGCAGTGCATTAAAATTCCTTCCCTGGCTCCCCTTCAGCTGCTGTCCAAGCACAGCCTCGCTGTTTGGCACGTCCCTTGCATCGCCTCACATCACCTCATAACCTACAACACCAAAAAGCAAGCCCAGCCTTACTGGGGGCTCGGCAGGACTGACCCCGTGGTCAGCAGCAGGAGCAGGGCTCTGGATTCCCGAGGACTTGCGGACACTCCAGGGAACCGCAGGGAGCAGGGCATGTGAAGGCTCACGTGTGACTGGGGTACACGGATCCCTCCCATGTGCTCACAGGGAAGGGTGCATTCGGGAGCCGGCGAGAGGCGCTTACGGAGCTGCGGCGCCTGCAAGGCTCCGGAGCAAGAAGGTACAAAGGCAAAAAGGGAACGTCAGACCTGAAGGGCATTGCATCAGCCCGACACCTTGTAATGAGTCACGGAAAGCTCTTTCCCACTTTCACACTGTTAACCTTTGTGCTGCTCAGGCCGGTTCAACGCCACGAGTGCGGGCCCCACGCAGCCAGCAGCTCCAAGGCCCCGCAGCCCAGCACAGGAGCACACGCACCGCCGGCCGATCCAGGGATCGGGGACAGGCTGACCTTTCCCAGGTAGAAGCGCCACAGGGGATCTGGGCTGCCGAGCCTTCCTGCCCTGCTCCTCACTGCTTCCCTGTGCCACAGGCACCCCGTGGTCCTCCCTGCCTCCTCCCTCCTCAGAGCGACCAGCAGCATCTGCCCCGGTATTTGCCACCACCCCTAAGCTACAGCCAAGGGGAGCACCAGGGTTGATGTCCTCAGCTGCCGCGACGCAGCGACAGCCCTCGCCGCCCACGGGCCCACCAGGGAAAGCGGCTCTTCAAGCATCCAACAGAAGAAATTCTCAAGTTGCAACTTCTTCCATGTCAGGGAAAGCATCTCCGCACTACGGCATCCAAGAGGGAGACCAAACAGGCATCCTTCTAAATTTATGCCTTGCCACATTATAAAGACAAAAGCCTATCTCAGGAACACRTAGTCATGGCAGATTACAGATAATTTCAACATCAACTGTGTAAATACAGTTCCTAAGCAAATGCCACACCAGGCAGTTGCATTAGAAGAGACAATGCTTCCCTCCTCGCTACAAGCCAGCCAGTTTGGAAAATTCCTGCTGCAGAGGGTTGCAGAGGCTCAATTAGGCATCCAGATCTCCTTGGCAGCATGGAGGGATGGCGGGGAAGTCAGTGCTGACAAACTGTAGAAACCCTTCCCATTTCTTGACCTCTATTAGTAAAGGATATCGCAAAGCGGATCTTACCATTCCATCCAGAGGAGCCGTCAAGCACACAGGCAACTCCTGCAACAACTTAAGTGCAAATTCACTGTTCGTTCTCCAGGGGAGATGCTACCACACAAAYAACTGCCCCTGTTATGTGATTAATTTGGGCAGAGGTCTCCCAGTTTGAATCAAGAAAACTGGACTAATCGCCGCTTTCCTGTGCTCGTGGAAATATTTTACACACACAGTAACATACTCAAAGTAGCAATAGAGAAAGGACACACACACMCCCCAACTATTTTAAGCAAACTCTTTCCCCACTGACCGGATGAAGAGAATTAGCAGTTTTCCCTTTCTTTCAAGAGACATAAATTTGTGCTTTTCCAGCTGCCCTTCCAAGTAGGTTCTGGGAGGCTTTTCCAGCCCCGGAGCAGCACAGCAAGAGTGCATCTCCTGGGATAAATCAGGCTGGAGTTGACATGCTACAAAGATAACTTTCACTTCAAAAGAGCTTCTTTCTTGGAAGGCTCTAGTGAGACCAAATTCCCTCCAGCACCAAAGAGCTGAACTTCGTGCTGCAGGGAAGGATGGTCCAACAGAAGGGGCTTGGGATTCGGGGTTCTTGTCCCAGGTCAGAGCCAAGAGGGAGCTCAGGAAAACCAGAGCTGGGGCCTCAGCTCCGTAGCTGTAGAATCCAGCACTACGGCTCCTTAGACAGCTCAGTCTGAGACACTTAGGCAGGGCAAATGTGAAGGTCACAGAAGAATCTAGAGAGGTCAGGAACAATTCATTCAACGTCCATTCATTTAAACATAAATGAATGTTTAATAGCAGTTTTATTTGACAGATGAAATATTTTAAACCTTTTTTTCAACATCTCATTTACAAGAGAGAGGGAAGTGATTAAGTRTAAGGCTCCTAYATCAGTCTCCCACAAAATCATAGAATGCTTAAGGTTGGAAAGGACCTCAGAGGTCATCGAGTCCAACTCCCATGCTCATGCAGGGTCACCTAGAGCACGTGGCACAGGGCTGCGTCCAAGCGGGTTTTAAAGATCTCCAGAGGAGCAGACTCCACAACCTCTCTGGGCAGCCTGTTCCAGGGCTCTGTCACCCTCACTGTCAAGAAATGTTTCCTTAAGTTCCTGTGGAACTTTTGGTGCTTCAGCTTGTGGCCGTTTCCTCTAGTCCTATCGCTGTCCACCACTGAGAAGAGGCCGCCCCGTCCTCCTCACTGCCTCCCTTGAGGTATTTATACACGCTGACCAGGTCCCCCCCCCTCAGCCTCCTCTTCTCCAGGCTGAACAGGCCCAGCTCCCTCAGCCTTTGCTCATAGGGYAGATGTTCCAGGCCCCTGATCATCCTCGTAGCCCTGCGCTGGACTCTCTCCAGCAGCTCCACATCAACATAATATGATTATGTCCATATGAATGAACATAACCGAAACAAGCGCCCTGTCTCAAAGCTCCTCAGCTGGTTCCATCAAGGCCCTGCACCCAGCTGGCAGCTCCAGCTGACATCAAGGGCAGCAGCCTCCTGGGTCCCTCTGTCCCCAGCACCTTCCCATGATCCTGTCCCTATCTCCTCCTGAGCTACTCCCAGCTGACATTCCATCTCCAAGCAAAACAAGCTCTTTAGCGCATTTCAGTGAGCTACTTGCAAAAATTCCAACTAGAAAAAGTCATCAACAACTCTTCTTTAAAAGACCTTTCTGTGTTTCCAGTTCTTTGTCCCACTGAAGGTTTTTGCACATGCTCAAAAGTGAACCAAGTTGAAAACAAAATTCAGAAAGTCTAAGAATAGGCAAAGGGCTCCAGAAGAAACTGATGTTAAAGAAGCAAAACCAGCTCAGTACTAACTTTCATTTGCTATTGTTGTTTTATTGTTTTGGTTTTTTTTTAAATCACAGATACTGGCCTGGATTTTGAATTATGGTTTAGTATAAAGATGATAAACTACTATTTATAATGGAGGACATCTTTAACAAGACTGGAAGGGAATAAGTTAAAAAAAATACAAGAGGTAGAAGCTCCTTTTTGGCAGTGGAGGGAGAAGAGTGAAAAACAAGGCTTTTATTGCTTTTCCTATGTGCATTTATGATGGTCTTACCAAAGCAAGTTAAAGAAAAATCTAAGCAAAATATGTGCAAGTGAAAAACAACACCAAAAATCTCACTTTATAAGCAACATCTCTGCAGAAGAAATCCAATCTGAGCAGATGCCTGCTATGTTTTCCAGTTAGAAGAACAGGAATAGCTCTACCTTATTTCAAATACTGTGGGGTATTAACAGTAAATGAAGAATTTCAAAACCAGGGATTTACATATTAAGCTAACAATGGCATTTTAATCTGAGTATATTAGAAATTCTTTTCTGAAGGAAGAAAACAAATATTTCCCTATTTCTGCCTCCTCACTGAAATTCTGACCAAAGTTTGCAGATGTTTAGAAGTTTTTCCCCTCCAGTCTATGCAAGAAAATGTTCCTCATTATTCAAATATACAACCTAAAAGCAAAATATAAGGAAGAGAAATTACAGTTTATAACAGAGTTTGCCACTCCTACTCATGATTWATAGCACCAAGGCTGAGCATAAGCATAGTAAAGTTTAAGGGAAAGAATAATGATAAGAATATTAAGGAACTGGAAGTCAAGTAATCAGAAATGGCAGCATATTGGGGAAAAAGGAAAACAGCCTGACAATACAGAACAAATCACCTTGCAACTACCCACTATCTGCACAAGTCATCTGGGTACAAAAATAGTGTCTAAACCGTGTAAAGATAAAGTACTTCCAAAACAGCCTATGATAGCAGCTTTGAGGAGGAAGAGCTGCTGCCTGACAGAGGRAGGAAAAAGGGATCTGTACAAAAGTCTGTCTTGCTCAGGGTGCAGATTCAGCCTGGGCAACGCAGAGGAGCCTTCTCCTCTGCACCTTCTCGAGAGGCTGAAAAGGGGGTTCCTGAAACATCTCTCCACAGCTGTCTGCAGGGCTGGATGTTTCTCCAGAGGCATGAGCAGCCAAAGGGTGTTTTTTTAAGGTTGAATCAAAAAAAAAAAAAAAAAGTAAAAAAGTTTTAAAAACACAGTAGGGGCTTATATAGCCTGCTTTGCACTTCCTGGGAAGTGGAAATCACAAGATAAGCGGTGGCATTAAAATGAGCAGCTTCTCTAGCTGAGGGTCTCTACTGAAACGATGGCATGACTGCAGGCCTCAGGAACAAGGTGGGACAAGGTGCCTAAGTGCAGAAAGGAAGAAAAAGCAGCACACAGCCTCACCTGCTCTATGACTGCCCCCTTAGCTCTGTATCTGCTCTTAGAAGTAAAATAAAAGTGGAACTCCAAGAGCACAAGTGCATGACTTAACAACATCTTCACTTATCATTTAAAGACAAGTAGCATATAAGGCACTAGATGATCTTGCCCAAGGTGTGTGGAACAGGTTGTAAATTTTCTTCCGAAAGTGAAGTCATTTCACTTTGGAGTGGAAGCCAGGGAATGCTGTCATCGCCGGTCAGCAAGCGCTTCCTTACCTCTGCTGGGTGTTTATGCTCCCTCTGTTCCAAGTTTGTGAGCTGGAAAAGCTTCCAGCACTGCGTAAACATGGAACTGGACAGGTAAGAAAAATCCATTTAATGCAAAATGTAAAAACAGGGCAGAACTTAAACCATGAGCCAGCTGACCAATTCATTGAGTATCCCATTCCAAACAGCAGCAGTGATACACAGCACTGCCTGCTTCCAAAATCTGCACTGGGAAGTTCACAGGATTTATCTGCAACGACCAGGGTTGGGAAGGGAGTTCTTCATTTGAATTACTGTGATGAATTATCACAGTAGAAGCACTTTCAGGTTTAGACATAAAACTCATGCCTCTAGAGTCCATGTTTTTTTGATGTATTCAGCTCCCTAAACTTGCCTGTGACACTGCAGTAACTGAAGGTGTCTCAGCCGGAGGCATTTATTCTCTTAACCTGCCTTTGAAATGTCAATAGCATCCTCATTCACATACTATGTAGTTTGGAAATACAGGCACCGAGGAAATTTTCTCTCTTTAAAAGTATCCAAGTTGCTTACAAAGTCATTTTTAGCAAGAAATGTCTTCTCCATGCACCTCTTAAAACAAGATATAGACTCTTCTGTGTTCTGTGCACTCCATTTAACTATCTGGTTTGCCTGCTGGCACAATGAGATAGAGTTAGTGGCAGAAAAGGGAAAGAGCTGCACAAGTTCCACACCAGCATCATAACCTCCATCCTGTCAGAACCTCAGGATTGACCCAAGTAGATTCCAGGCATGAGGCCACAATCACTCCTGCCAMTTCCTTCGTTGGTTTTAACCTCATACATGGCAATCCTAGCCATCATGTCAACAAGCTCTTGGATTTGCACCTTTCATCCACACCACTTCTGACCGCAGTGGGAAATGAAAAGACCCTGGCAGGTTTTGGCACCTAAGCACTGAAGGCGGCTTCCTTTTCCCATACTAATACTGGAGGCATTACTACTCCCAAAGGCTCCAAAAACGCTTTCTCTTTTAAGACAGACTCTTCCTGAACAAAAAGGTGACAAATGACTCCCTTTCTGCTTTCCTTTTCACTTTTTGGTTTGAGGCCAAAGCAAATCTCAACCATAAAATAAAACTTAAGTTTACATAAACTAATCTTATTTCTGCCGCCCTTCTCCCTGATCTCTTCACATGAAAAAGGTGCTTTACAATGAAACCACCATGCTTAAGGATAAAATAYGCATTTGCTTCATCTATTCATGCCCCCTGCTTTAGATTGCCACCTATGGCCGGGACACAGATAGCCAATAGTACACCAATAGGACTGGTTAGACGCACAGTAACTGACCAGTCCAGAGACAAAAGGCAAAAGAAGCAGAACTTTATAAGGATCTTGCATGGTTCCTTTCACCATTTTCTTTAAGGAGGAGGAAAACAAGCAAAATCTTACACCCGCTCCTTCAAACACCTTTGGTGTTTATCTTTCAATCCATGTGRTTCTCATTTTTCAAGCCCTTTTGGCAGGTGCCGCGGGTTGCTTGGGGATGCTTGGGTTTTTATTGCTCCCCTTCTTTCGGCTGTCCTGTAATTTTATTCTGAATGTCACCTCCAGCAAGACAGTGTTTACAAGCAAAGCAAGACATGCTCAAAAGGGCCTATTTAAGCCGCAGCACCAAGGTGCAGGAGCTGTTTACTACACGGCACCTTCTCTCCTACATATCTGAAATGCAAGCGTTGTGTAGAAAGCCCCGACTCCTCTGCACCAAATAGCAAGCACATCCCGGGCGCCCTGCTTCACAGGGCACCAAAGCTTTGACCGAGAGGAGGGTTGGCGGCCGATAAAGCACAGGGAAAGCGGGAAGGCAAATCCGGCACCGCTGAAAGCAGCCAACAACACGGACGCGTGCCGGGGAGCGGGTCCGAGGGGGAGCTGCCGAGCAGCCGGGGCCCGGCGCGCGCGAGCACGGTGCCCTGCCGCCGCGCTGCGGTCTCTGCAGGTACGGGAGGCCGCTCCTGACCCACTTTCCTCACCAATCTCCATTTAGCTCTACGCTAGTGATGCTCCTGGCATGACAATCAGATACTGCAGCCTGCAGTGCAGCTCGCTACAACGCACTCGCAGGCTCCTAGGAAATTCAGTGGAAAAGTACTGTAGCACCGGCRCCTAATTAAGCCCCAGTCATTTTCATAAACTTAAAGTCAAGCGCAGCAATAACAAAAAAGTGCTCCCAGGAGATTTAAAATATTTCTTTGTTAAAAAAAAAAATCTAGTAAATCTGCTAAGCATAAAATAAATCCAAAAGATCTTTGCTGCCCAAGGTCTGTTAAAGGAAAAAGCCATCAGAGCTAGTCCCTTTTCCCCAGGTTACCTAATGAATCTTACAACCTGCGCCACTTAGAATCTGTCACAAGTCCTCCCACCTTCACGTACTTCTCACTGGAGAAGGGCTCCACCACTTAATGGCCAGTAAAACTGAATTTAATCTCAGTACAGCTGTTCAAATTATTTTCCTACATGTGCTGGAACCAAATTCCTCCCTCAGACCACCACCACCCACAATTAACTTCAGCTTTTCCCTGMACAAACAGCAGGAGGAGGGAATTTGCTCCAGGACACTCACCATTATCCCAGGCAGCGCAGTGAGACTCCGCTARCTCCACAGTTAAGATCTGGCTTTAGGGATTATGCTGTGACCAAGTCACCAAGGTCAATGAGAGCCCCTCTGATCGGAAACAAGCAGCAACCAGCCCTTCTGCCATCCTCCACAGAGCTGTAACATTACAAGTGACCATCACCTGGACCTCAGTTTTCAGGACCACACRTTTCAGGACTGTAATGGGGCACAGCACCCATCCCCACTTCCTTCCTGGGCACCTTGGGTCWATGCAGCTTCCTGCAGCATTGGCAGGGCAGGCAGCTCTCCCAAGGTGGGCTCCTTGCCTTTCCAGGATTGAACACAAACATGACACACACAAGGGCCTCCCCTATCCTCTCTTTAGCAAGAATCTGGAGTTAATCACAATTGTTACACCAAAACATTCCAAACTATTCACTCCATAGTTAAAACCACAGAATTAAATACAAACCTGAAGCCAGTGGCAACAACTCAAAGAAACGAAAAAGCAGAGCTATAGCAACATCAAATAGTTCATCAGACACGGACACTTCAGGGCAAGGAACAAATGAGAGACATAGACTTTTCACAGGGCAGAAAGCAGGAGGAGCAGCATCACGGTGAGCGCTGCTGACAACCCATCAGCAGTTCCATCTTTTGCAGGAGCTTTCTTTATACACATGCAATGTGGCCAGTCTGGCTGGGGAGCAAGAAATATTATTAAAATTTTCTTGTAGCTTGGCACATGTCACGCAAACTGACAGTGGTTTTTATTTGTAACTATCATAATCACTCTCATTTACTGAWTCAACTCAAGATTCCCAAAAACGGACCCCAAAGTGCTTATGTAAAACCTCTGCAACAACTAGACTGATTATCCATTAAGTGAGGCAATGCCAGCCAACAGCAAGAGAAAACAAAATTAAACATCCATCAGAATGTGCAATTCAGCCAAATCTCATACCACAGGCACCTATAAATATATGAGTCATTAGAATAATGTACAAGGTAATTACATTTCATCACTCATTACCTTGACCCGCGGATGACCTCATCATYGGATGGAAGACGCAATCCAGACTCAGAGTTTTATGGCCGAGGAGCTCTGCAAGGAGCACAGCTTACATAAAGCAGAGCCCTTTAACTAGCAGCTGTGTGGGCACCGAATAAAATCCACACTTTAAATCTACTGTAGACTTTACCTGTTATCCTCCAATGGTCAGTGACAACCCAATAACCAGCAACCCACCTCCTGCACCGCAGTCCTCGCCTTGGGCTGGAAATACCCTCTTAACTTGCACTGCGCGCTTCACATTTAAGCCCAACACAAGCAGACAAAACTTGCACAGGGCTCCTGAGGGCGAGCGCAGCGAGGACACTTGTTTGCAAAAGACCTATCGGAACTCCCAGACACCCCAGAAGCAAAAAAGGTATTTAGAAGAAGTGAAATTTCTGGTCTCTTGGTTGCTACCTAGGCCACAAGCCTCAACAACCRAGCTGGGATTATAATGCTGCCTTGTGTATCAGTAAAGCAGAAGGTAGGAGCGTRTTCAGAGCAATTCCAGGTGGGAATCCCCTAGCCAGCTTTTTCCTTAGGATTAAATTTAACATCTTGCCTGACTTCAGTTTATCATGAGAAGCCACAGAGCACAAAACTAGATGTAGGTCTCAGCAGGTCACTTCTCTAACTTCATCTCAACTCAAGCAAAAGAAAAAAACACAGCTAAGTCTGGGAGTATATGCAGGAACCCCCCACAATTAGCATACAGGACACATAAGAAAACTTGCACTACACAGTTACAGAATAACCTATAAAATCTCTTTTTATGACTCGTTACTTTATGTCCTGGACCATAAAAGTTTACATCTTTTCAGGAGATGATAGAAACTTTTATTTGCTTTTCCTATATGAACTTGGATAYTGTTAATAACAGCATCAAAACACTCACTGAGCCTTGCCATGTTCTGGTTTCCTCTCAAGCATTTGTTGCTGCTGTTAATAAATAAATAGAAAGCTCTCTAGGAATCCAACACACTAATCCGAGTTGCTCCTGTTTGAACATCTGGCAGTAAAAGCAGAATGGGTTCTGGTTTACACAAAACCCTACATATACCCTGATAGATACCTGGCAAATCAAGGTAGTGCTTTAGAGGCTGTAAGATGCATTCATTAAACCGCTTCTTAGCCACATAGCATGGAGTCAGAGCAAGGGAGATAAAACAACACAAAAAGGAACGCCGGTTTCAATGGTTGCTTTCAGTATCGCTGTGTTCAGCAGGCTGGCTCCGGTGGTTCATTTGCAAATCCACATAGCCCCTGGAGTGGGATCTCAGACCGTTTAGCACCGTGGCCAACTCCCAGCTCTTGGCAGGAGGGCTCCTTCCCTGCATGAATCAGCAGGTGCCCATGAGCCAGCGACCCGCGAGGCAAGGAACCCACCCCACGAGCCCAAGGCACAGGCRTGCGCAGGCTCCCCAGCCTTCACACGCCGCCCCACAGGCGCTGCCGGCAGCACAGCCACGCACGCGCATCCCTCTCCACACGATCCCCGCGCTCCCGGCACCCAGCCAGCGCTTACATAATACAGAGCTTTATTTGCACCGTAAGAGTTTTTCACAAACAAAAGCATCACGCCCGTTATTCAGCGCTTCCCTCCCCAGGACACGGCGGGAGGGCTCCAGGTAGCGCACCCCTGCGGGCGGCTGCCCAGCGAGCTCCACGGGTGCTGCCTGATCACGCTCTGCAGTGAGACCAGGAAGACGCAAACAAGTTACACTGGAAGCAGCTTCTTGAAGCCTGCTCCAGAATTTGAACTGCTCTCCCTAATATGCGCAACATTCCTAAACATTCCATGGTAGCAAAACAGGTGACTGCTGCCCTAGTAACGTGGACTTGTTCACAAAAAACTCTGGCAAGTAAATCATGTGTTCAGGAATACATTGCAGAAAAGCATATACTAATAATTGCTCATTTTATTCTTTCTGTGTCCGTCTCCCTCTCGCTGATACACAAGAGATTGCAGTATTCTTACTGCACAGCATCGCTGTGCTAATATTAAGTAACGACAGATTTGCTGACCCAAAAATGTCTTTTTTAAAGAGGCAGGGGGACAGCTACTACAACTACAAATCCACTGCCCAAATCCAGGAATCAGCCATTTCTCCCACTGACCTCAAACAGAAACTGCTAGCAAAATTATAACCCGATCTGTGGGCTGCAGCTCAGCAGAACACCTGGCTCTGCACTGTTTCTTCCGTTTGAATTATGCTCAGGGCACTGCAAAGGTACCAAAATGTTAACCCTTTTCCTCAGATTAGTCAAAATCTACATCTTGGGGATACACATTCATGGTTTGAGGCTATTCATAAATGTACTATTCTTGCTTCTTGCAGCATTCATCTGTAGAGGGACTGAAGCTCATTGAATACATAACAGCCAAGTTATCAAACTGCAGCAATACAGTGGAGAGGGAAGCATTTCTTTTTTTTTTTTTTTTTTTTTAAATGTAAAATGCATTTTAGCATTATTAGTTACATATGGATGATCTATGTTTACACAGCTCAGAGCTGGATTTAAAGCCAATTTTAACAGCCAACTGTTTCAACGTGCTTGTAAACAAACATACAGCATTTCTTCATTAGCTGGAATTTGCTGCAGTCTGCCAGCCATCTGTACTGCCTTGCACGCTGCTCTCTGCTCAGAGCGCCACTATCCAGCACTGGGGATACAGTATTGCTCTCTTGGGAGACAACTTGACTACACTATAAATAGTTTAGTGACATAAACCCCTAGTTCTAACATGTGTCCTAACACCTGCATTCACAGGATGCACCAAGTTGTTATGTTTCTCGTCTGCTTTTGGTTCTCCAAAGGTTTAGGGGGATAAAGAAGAGATCTTGGCGCACTCAGAGGCGCAGAGCTAAAACTGCAGCTCCAGCACAACTTTATGCCACTTCTGCACCCTCCGAATCCCGGGATGCAAAGTCCAAACGCCCCAGCATAACCCTGGGAATATCTGCAATGCAGGCACCGCGGTGACTGCAGAGAGCAGAAGATCCAAGCTATCTTTAAACTACTAGTTTGGGTGCTAGCAGCCGTCACGCTGCTCCAGGAGGTGCAGGCTGAGCCTTGCCCTGGGGGGAGGCAGACACAGGGCAGAGCCAGGCCTGGCTCTGCGTGGCCCCTGGGGAGCCCCCAGAGCCCCCCAGCTGCTCTGCTGCTGCTGCAGCTCGGGCCCTTCCCCTTGGCAGGCTCCGCTGGGCACGGCAGCGCCTCGGTGCCGCGCTCCGGCTGCCCTGGGCCCGCAGCTCCCGCTGCTTCCAGACCTGAGCGCGCAGGGGATGCTGTCCTTAGAGGAACCCAAACCCAAAAACCCAAGTCCCCACTCAGGGGCTTGGAACCTTCCTCTGCCAGCCTCTCACTTATTCTTAGAAGAACTCAAGGTGCCTTAATCTTAAAACTTTACTGTCATTCCATTTTACAATTTCTAGCTGAGGACAGCGAGCAGGACTTAACTGGCAATCCAACCACACCAGTCAAAGCTTTGCCTCCTGATAAAAACACATAGCTAACACGCAGCTCAGCAGAAAAGTTTGGCAGCTTTCAAAAGAAAATYCTCTAGAGAAGCCTTTTTATAGCTRCAGCTTCTAATAACGCTGCCACAGGAGAGCTTGCACCTTCCCTGGCTTGTGGCTCCCTTTCTGGAACGCGAACGCCCACGGCCTCGTGCCCACATCATCTTCTGCAGCATTTGACGTGCTTCAAACCAGCGGAGTGACAGACCCAAGCACAAGCTGCCCRAGGAGCCCCAGCCCTGGCCTGCCTCTGCCCAGCTGTTTCCTTCCTCACAACATGAGAAAAATTAACCCATACCGGGTTAATTTTGCTCTGGGGCACATGAAACAAAGCAGTTCCTCCAGCTATTGCTTTTCCCTTCTGTATCTGATACTTAGCAGGCAGCAGATTTAAAGAGGGACTGGGGTGAAAGGAGACAATTCTACAGATATGCTCAGCTCTCTGTGTCAAAGAACAACTAAGGGCAACTGGGTATTCAAAATCTCCCACATCACATCTCAAAAAAGCAGGCTGGCCTAGAAGCTTCAAGCACATTTAACTCGAGAGCCCTCGACAACTTATAATGCATCGGCTATTTATCATAAAATTAGGTGTTTATTTTTGTACTTCACCTTGGAACAGCAATGAACGGCTGTTTTGTCCGCATGAGAAAAGTTTATCAATCTTACCAAGCATATCCGTTATGCCTGATATTGGAGTTTGCCTCAGGTACCTTATACAGACTGCAGACATATGCAGAGCTCGCTGCAAAACCTACCTGGTTCACATTTGCTTCAATGTGAAATCAGCCACCCGGATTTACCATTTCTGGGTAAGTAACCATCCATTTAAAAGCTTTCAGTTGTCTAGGGTAATTTCTAAGGGACTCATTTCTCCTTTGCTCATCTTCACAATTGCTACCCACGTTTCAGTGCACTACGGATACTTTCCCATGACATCCAAGCACCCAGCTCTCTGGCTGGAAAGCTCCCTGGAGGCCTGGGAGAAGCTGGAGAGCTCACAGACCTGCAGAAGGCTTCTCCTGAGCGCGAGGCTTCCTCGCGGTGAAGAGAGCTGGCAATTCTGCACTGTCTCACTCCGCTGGCTTCCTGCACAACAATTCAAATKAATAGGTATCCTGGGGAATAACCAGCCCCGCTGCAGGCTCATTTGGAAAGGTCTTTTTACATTGCCTTTGTCTTTGAAGAACATCAAATGTTTCCAACTATTTAAGTATCATCCTGAAATGGTGCCACTATTACAGTACCTACAAGAAGGGGGAAGGGAATGACAATAGCTGACACTTCAAGTGACAAAATAAAGATAAAGCTGCTACAGCTTTCTCTCTGTTCTCCCGAGTCCTGCTGGTGGATCTCTTGCATTGACTTACGCTGCAYACATCTCTGGAAAAAAGTATTTTCGTTTGTATTTGTGTAGTACGTAGCATGAGAAGACCCTGCATAGATCACACTAGCCACTGTGAGAATACAAGTAAATGAAGGAAGATTTATTTGGGATTGTTAGAAAAACTGGGGAAAACTTGAATTCCTCTGTTCAGTCCCAGTGATCTGCATCGTTTATTTGGACTCCTTACACTTGATCTTGTGACCTTCCACAGCACTATTTCTATTGCAGGCAAATTTTCATGCTCTCGCAGCACACGCGACGTGGCCRCAGCGCTGCTTTTATAAAGAAGGCACGAAGTCCCTTGTTGGTGTCTTGCAGACTTCAAACAAAAGCCAGAGCCTTGGGCACTGCTAAAGCTGGTTTTTAAACACAATTCCTTGTGAGGCCTTCAATTCCAACACAAAGTAAAAAGTAAAGGCATTAAGAGCATAAAAAAGAAATACGGGAGAAACAAAAGCAGTACTTTTAGCACAGTTATTTCTGGATAAAGCTGACTTAATGTGTCAAAAATAATACAGGTAATAAGACAAAAAAAAAAAAGAACTAGCTTTGAGTTTAAAGGTTCATATACATAAGTCTGAGAAAGACTAAAAATGAAGGGAACTTCTTCAGACAAGCAAAGATCCTTAAAAAGAACCGCAGACAGCATCCATGATTCTAGATGACTAATGCTGTAACTCAGAAGAAACACTCAAATAAAAATGATTCTCATGAATCARGACAGCCTCTTCCAAGAAACACTTTAATGATGATAAAGTCATATCGGTATCACCTCTAAACAACCTGACCTCCTTTTGGCTTTCTGATTTCCCTTGCAGAAAAATAAATAAATAAATAAATTTAATTCAGCATTGCAAATATTGGATTTTTGGTCTTCTGATGGAGACAGACCTCTTTTGGTACATAATTTTAGAAGCATATCTATCTGTCACGCAGATTGTACATCTATTACTACTCACAGGGAAACAAAGGGCACACAGAAGAGCCTAAAATTACAACAACTTTTATAAATTGAGGAAATTTCAGCACACACCAACATGACAGTTTTATATGATCAAAGAGCAATTTATGCTTGAGAACAGTACATAACTGGAGAAAGAGCAGAACAAGCTTCCAAAACCCAAATGACTGCTGAAGTATCAAGACCAAGGGCACCGCTTTTCAGCGTATTCTTTAACCTCACTGCATTTTCTCCTTTGCAAACTTCCAAGCATGGGGAGAGTAAGAACAAAAAAGATAACAGCTCATGCTAGTGCTTCTGGGTTAGAAGAAACCRCCACCACATGGAACCAAACCATGAAGCAGGTTTTTTGCAAGTTAATTGTCCCTGTTAATTGTTAACTTTTGCAAGTTAGYAGTCCTCCCATTCACAAGTTGGCACTGCAAAGCTTCTATCTCTCACTAAGACAATTGCCTTATTTTATCCAGGTAGGTGCTCTGAGGCTCTGACTCTATATGCRTTTTCTGCATGCATTTGGGTAAACATAAAATGTGGTTTACATCTGACGGGGCAGGGAAATCACGGTTTAAATCCCAGCTCTCTCACTGGTTGCCTTCCTAGCAAGAAGCATCCTGTCCACAAACTGAACTTGACTTCTGCTTAGTCCCTCCCATTTAAATAAAGCCGAAAACTCGCTCCCTTGTCAGTTGTCTCTATTACTGCACTGGATTGAAGCTTCATGGGTTTTAATTTCGAGCATGTGTGGAAAGAGTACTGGGGGATAGAAACAGGATCTTTGGATCATAGGACAGTTCAAACTGGAAGGGACCTAAGATATTAATCATGATAAAATATTATCTGCATACATCAAGTGCACCAAATACACATGTATTCTGCATGAAGAGTGAACACTTAAAGCTGTTCATGTAATGTTATCATACACATTAAGGTACTGAACACAACCTCACATGCTTCTATTATATTATGTTTCTATCCATGCTGAGACATATTTACATCAAACAAACAAAAAAGACAATTGTGAAAGCGGAAATAATCCCCAAACCATCAGCCTTTGTTGATGTGTCTGCATACTACTATCCAAACACTTTCATATTAAGTTTTAAACTTTTCCAGCACCTGCAACAGTAATGCCTTAATTATTGGACTTTGTCTAGAGGATGAAGCAACTGAAGAATTCTGGAGTCCTGCTATAATGATCTCCCATGAGCGGGCTTTTCAACTCCGACTTCTGTGAGGCARGTTCCCTTTTCCGCAAGTGTCTGCTCAGCACAGCCCACACCTTACACTTCCATTCCAGCATCACCAGCACTACTCAATAATAGAAGCAGTCTCCCCCAGTCTGAGGATGCGTGGGTTGCTTTCGGTCATCTTCTCCAGAATGAAGCCAATTCAGAACGCAGGACAAGCAGGCAAGTTTCCCACCTGAGTGGCAAATTACGAGATCACAGCAGTCAAACAGAAAGCTGGAATGGAAAATGTTGAGCTGCCCGTGCACACGCGACAGCAGCTGCAGCAACATTAAAATATACTAGTTAGGTTCATCATATTGCCATTAAAGTTCACTTTTCTCTAATGGGTTGTGTGTTATTATGCTGCAAACCTTCACAAGAATCAATGACACTTTCCAAGCATTAAAGGCACATTAACAAGACATAGGTCACGAGAAATTCAAACTTCAAGTACTTACTGAATCCCATAGATCAGAGAGACCAAATCAGTATTAAAGGAGGAAGAAGGTTACGCTGACTGAAATAAAGCTCTCTGAAATGATTAAATAATTTTTCAGACACTGTGATAACATATTCTAGTGGCTTAGATGTCACTGAAAGAGTCATTTAGACAAAATTTCAATTTTAGCCATTTATTGGAACGCTTAACCCCCTGGCACTATCCCAGAAAATTTCTTAAGTCCAATGCAGAAATTTTCACATCAGCCTGAGCAGTGACTAATAATGTTCTACCCCAAACCACATAAGTTGTAAACTGCGAGAAGACAGGCAGCAATTCTGCACCACCTTTTAAAGTAGTCCCCAGTCCTTTTGTGTTCTTCAATTACATCAAAAATCGACCTGGCAGCAAACCTCAACTCCTCTCACCAACTATTCCACTGAACAAGTTATTAGCCAATTCATTTGCTTATCCTTAAGCAAACAAAACCAGGATGCTTATTCTTGCTCATAAGCAAATATTTAGTTCTGTAAAAACATTCATACTGAGCCAAAATCTGTTACACTTAATCATCATCTTTAGCTTTACCTGCCTTCTCAAATCAATACCAATCAAGCGCACTCTGCAAAGCTGAATGCAAAACTGGGTGTTTGATCAAATGACAGCCAGAACACTTATCCAAAAGCATTTTTTAAAAAGTGTTATCTAAAGCTAAATTAGAAGTTAGCTTAAAAGCCATCASAATTCAGAGACAATATAAGACTGCAATCTTTCTCTTTGATTCAGGCATTGAGACTTCAAGTTATAGGTTTAAGTTTTTCTTTCTTCTTACAGATACGCTTTTGAGGTTTGCTTGTTTTAGTTTTTAATAGAAGCAGAAGCTCACATATCCATAAGAATAAGGGGTCTGAACCATTAACAAATATGACTTTCCAGAATGGCCTGCCTCAGCACACGCACTCAGGCTCTCACAGGTGATCACCTGTGAGTACCCCAGATGACCGATATCCTCATAGTCCCATCAAGTTGACCCAGCAGCTCCTCTGCATTTCAGTCTCCAGTTAGGACTACTACACATTTGCACTGCCTGCAAACTGATATCAAAGAAATTCACAAGGAGTTTTAACAGAAAAGGATGCTTGTGAAAGGTTTTTTTCTGCATCCCTCTTATTCTGCTCTGCTCATGAGGGACCTAGGGCTTGTTGCTTGCATGTGTTTTTACCTTTGGCTGTCAGGGTGCTTTGAGCTAGACTGCTGCAGTCCCAAGGCAGCTCAGGCTCCCCTGTGGTGGGACACGGCCCGGTGCCACAAGCGAGATGTGCTTGTGCTCACTGCCCACCTGGCTAATGAATTGCTTKTGCACAGTCACCTAGAACTGCTGGTGCAGCCTTTCTGCTCTCCTAGGTCCACACAGCTCTCAGAGTATATCGTCCTCCTTCTAAGCTATAGGGGTGTTCAGTTCTACCTGCATCCCCCCCGCAGTTAAGACAGGCTTTTACAAAGCAATTTGCAAAGGACCAAAGGAGAACATTTGGGGACTTTCCTACACACAATTGAGCTTATGCTATGAGGAAGAGGTGTCGAAAACATCTTATAACCACTTGAAGCCTTCCGATCACTTCAGTGCCTCTCGCAGCACARTCTGCTCCTGAGGAGAAGGGAATGTGCTGCATTGGCAGCGGATGGAAAAGCTTAGTTAAACATCAGGGTGCTTTGCTGCAAAACTCAGCTGAAAAACTTGACACAGATCCAGGGGAAATAAAACCCTASTGCATCTCACCTTGAGGCATTAGCTTCAGCTGGAAAAAAAGGGGGAATACAAAGAAAAACATGAGGAGAGCCCTTCAAATTTCTGTCACATGGAAGACTTTTCTTTTCTTGCCAAAAGCAGTGCAAAAGCAAGAGGCTGGACAGCATACRGAAAGCGTGTCCTTGAGATGGTGACTGACAGGCCCCAGCTCTATCCCCACACAAGGTCCACAGAGACTGTAGACTTGAAAGGTTAAGTGCTAAGTTTGCKCAAAGTCTTTGCTCTGAAAAATACTTAAGTATCAAACACTTGTGACTCAATACACTAAAGSAGGTAACAAAGCTGCAACCACCATCCTCCTCCCTCGGGCGCTGTGCAGGGGCAGACGGCGCCGCGGGCTCCTTCCCGTGCACGGGGCACTCCGGCTTCCTGGCAGCCCCTCCACAGGGCAGGTCTAGGCAAGGATGAGTCTCTTGGGCAAGAGGAAGCAGTGGGGGAAACCACAGAGACAAAGCACGTCCCCAGGAAGCTCCAGCTGAAGCCAGTGCAAAGATGATGGTCCTGCAGAAATCCTCCATACGGGATCACAAGCGGGAACAAATGATCTGAGCTGCTGAGGTGCAACTCGGATGAATACATGACAGCTATGGGGATTCTTACACAGCTTCTCTAAAATCAACATACTATCCTTCAGTTACACCTAGCTATATACAAATTGCATGTAACAAATGTCTAATGCACACAAATACAGAGCATTACTTTTGTCCTTTGCTGTGAATTAAGAACTCCTGAATGAATGACTTGAAAATAGCCTCATTAGAGAGCAAATCTAGAGTTTGCAGATTTACTTTTGCTAGCTCAAACATACAGCTAATTTAGCAGCACGGTTCCAATTGTCTCAGTATTTCCAATTCATTTTTTTTCCCTGAATATCAGCCAACATATATAGTATTGAGGCTAAAAAAAAGAAAATAAGCCAAGAAAGGAAGATGGAATCCAAGAGTGAGTTATTTACTATTTTATACACTGTACTCAACAAGCGTGTAAGCACATAGCACAAACATCACAGTGAATGCCATTTATCTGATATGAGTTATTAGATTTCAGAGTTTGCTCCCACTTCCTCAAAGAGCATCCCAGTTATTGCATGTTCAGCCCAGTAGCTGAACTCAAAAGAAAACAGCAAAGTGTTTCTCTCTCACTGGACTGAGAGGCAAAGCGCAGGCAGCCTCACTGCATGTGAGGAGGTTTTTCCTCAGTTGTGTTTTCTGCTGCCAAAAATATAATAAGCAACAATATAATTTGGAATCCCCTTGGAAATAAAGGTATCTAACAGAAGCTGTCAGTAAGTGAAGGAGGAAGAAGGAAGTGCAGGCAAAGAAGGTGTAAAGAGCAACCTGAAACGTATGTCTGAACCGAGCAGTGGTACCTCAGCAGTCCCTCAAGCACTTAGCATTACTAAATTTGAGGTCCTCCAATAAAATAATTTTATTATGATTATCTCTGGCATGGCAAGCTAAGCATGAACGCAACATAAGAGAACAGAAGCTCTTCTCTCGGTGGCTTTCTGCCAGTTTGGCTGCAGAACGAGGCCTGCCTCGTCGTCTCTCAAGAACCTGGACGTGATCAGCCTTAGTGTGGCCCTGAAGCCATCTGACCACCAGATAACTATAAATATCTTTAGGTACCCCCAGAAGAGTGAAGGGGGGTGCTGCACTGCCCTCATTTGCTGGGGAGAAGATGGGGGCAGGACACAGATGATCTCTTATTAAAGATAAACATTACATCGACGTCATATCTTGTTTTCTATTTCTGGACAGCTTTTCAACTCAATTAAAACAATCCTATCTTAAGATGACTAAATAGCATTCACTGAAATTCATAAATACTATCTTAATCTTTTTCGGTTAAAAAAGAAAAGCACATTTTGCTGCTGTTGTCAGAGTCATCTACTTAGAGGGTTTTCCCAGAAGTAACAGCTAGATGAGAATTACAAAAAATGCAGTGGTTTCTATTCCACTTCCTGTTATCTACTCACGTTTTGAAAAATTCTTAAAATTTTTAAGTCATGAAGTCATGAAGATTTTTTGATAATAAGCAAATTGTCTATTCATTTATAAATATACAGATATTTTCTCCAAAAATAGTTGCTCCTCTTGAATTTTAACTGCTTTATAACTGGAAAGAATACATCTTTAAGAAAAATCAGRATATACTTATCTAGTAACGGTTAAACTTTAAAAAAGGATCAGAGGCAGTTAAAAAGTGGCTATTTAATACTTAGCAATCTAACACTTCAGCACACAAATGTTATGCCAAACAATGCTCTGGAAAAATAAGCACAGAATAAGAATTCCCCACTGTCTCCCCAAACACTTGTTCCCAGGAAAGGGGYCATTTGTGGTAGCTCCCTGACTGAGAAGGGAATGGGAGAAGCAAAAGGGACCTTTGCTGCAAACAGCAAAGCTTCGGAGGTGGCATTTTCAGCGTGGTGCCTCTGAGGATGCTAACAATTCCTTCCTCCTTGATAATGAAATAGACATTTTTCCTTAGAACATTTTTATTTGGCTTTTCTTTGATAAATAATCMTGCAGAGCATCAGCAAGAGGATCACAGGGCTCAGCTATCTTGGCCAATATCTGATTACATGCCACATACACCCAATTTAGTGAGCCCTCTGCAATCAACTGCCAGGCAACTAAGAATAACCCCTTAGGCAAGTTTTAAAATAGGAGACAGTTTAGCACTTTTATCCTTACAGAATTAGATGCCTCATTTTTCCTTCCTTTCCTCCCTCCTCCAGCTCTCACAAACATTTTCATTGACTGTTTGCTGGGCAAACGTCTGGTGACAGCACCTGGGAGACAACGTATAAACCACACACGGAGTTCAGGCCCAGGTGAGGCTGTAGCCACGTGGCGACAGCAATTTGAAAGGACCAACACGGAGCAGYGTTGGAACCACTGGGGTCTGACCCATCTCAACCATCCCCGGCATCACTGGGCCCATGCACAGCTGCAGAGCACACAGCAGGGAGCAGCTCTTCAAAAGCAACATTCGCTCRGTGCAGCAGAAGCAAATGGAAACATCTGCATCATATTTTTATACCAGTAGATTTCTTGAYCTCAGGTTCCAGGGTGAGGCTGAGCAGCCAAGTAAAACAGATGATTAATCTGACCCCAGATCATCATTTTTACATTATTTTTCCATCCATGAAAGGAAGAGTGGATGAGAGTCCCTTACAGAGAATGCTGTAATTGATAGATCTGTTCCAGTTCACTATAGTTGCTATTGATTTTCTCTCATTTTAGCCTGCATTGATTTGTTAAATCCCTTCTTCTTAACAGTTCTAAYGACAAACGGAGAATGAAAAACTGGCATGTTGAGGCTTTTCCTCCAACCTCTTGCTTCAAACCATAATTCCATGTAGTTTGGGAACTCATCCATGCAAGTACTCTGGGTTGACCCTGACTCATACTGGGACACACTTCATAGGGAAATCGTGGTTGAGGCTCGGCATGGATCCMCATGGCAGCTGGGAGAGCTTTCATGAAGCATGACAGGATTTCTGCCCTTAGAGGAGCCACCTCCCAAGGTTGCTGCTCAGACAGGCTTTGTCTGAGCAATTTTTTCAAGCAAGTTTACAGCACTACACAATAAAAGGCTATTGCAGGACTCCACTGGAGCATCCAGGATCCAGGCYGCCCTACTGACTAGTTCCTTACTAGAAACCTCAGAAAAAATATCCTACGAACAAATCCCAGCCCAAGGAAAGTTCTCAGATCCCTGTCAAAGGCAAGAAGTCTAAAAGACCCCATAGGGACTTCTTCAAATTCTACTTTTTCCCCCCCACACTCTGTGAGGGCTATAGAGTGTCAAACAGCAAAGTCCCAATTCAGACAGACTTCTTTAAGAAAAAGCATTTCACTCTCTTGTAAATACCCATTACAATCCAACCATAATATGAAAAAGGGTTCATGATACATCCACATTGTCTAAAATATCAGATGAACTGTAAAATTGCCCAAAGCTGCTAAATACATCAGTGGCAGCAGTGTGGCTATAAGCCCTGCTTTTGCTTTCTCCCTAAATTCACACAATCCATGCACAGGTTTCCTGCCCTTCTCCAAGGCACGTTAGAGCTGTAGGATCACCCAGGGCCTCCTAAAAGCCAGCCATCGAGCTGTGTGTGCAGGAACCACACGAGCTGTCTGCACCTTGCTGCTCCAGAGCACTGGCCAAGAAGCTCCACCACCCCTACAACCACTGCTCGTAGGCTGCAGTGACAAGAGCCCAGTTGTCCTCCTAAGCTGCAGACAGCAGCCGCTGCTTGCCTTGCCAGTAGGACCTCGCAAGCCCCCAAAGCCTCAGCAGAAGAGCAGGCCTTGCCTCTTGCTCCACTGCCACCTTTCCTGCTGAAGGATCCCCAGCTGGAGAGATCAGGGAGCTTACACAGACATTTAGTGGAAGCCACGCATGATAACTGCAATGTAGCACAACCCAGCGCAACGTCACCTACCTGCAGCACCAAGACATCAGCAACACTCCCTTCACTCGTACCACAAACAAGAGAGCCTAAGGAACAGAGGGCTGGGAGCAACATGGGACTTGGATCCCAGCTTTGCAGCTGAATTAYTGAGTCACCTGAACCCATTTCACTTCTTTATGTCTGCTCCCACCTGCTACTCATCTTCCTGATTGGCTTCAATCACTAAGGTCCACTTCTTAGAACCTTTCCAGGGCCCCATCTGTCTTTTATTTAGGACTTTTAAGGCAAGCTAGGAAATCACAGGCACAGGGAAGACATTAACTCAAACATTATTTTTCATACTACACCTTTTCTGAACTATATTTTTGACTTAGTAAGAGTTATTGAGCTTGGAAGGAAAGGAAAAATAAAGAGACTTTTTTTTGCACTGTATCTTCTTCCCAAGCACCCAAAGATTTTTAATGGGCTTAGTGCTTCAGTTAACATGCATAYGTTCCCAAACACTGAGCAGTAAAGATCTGCTAGCTCATCCAAAGGGAACAGGAACCAACAGTTCCAGAGGAGCTTTTGAGTGGTCTCTACACACAATGTGATAGCAATTTCAGCACACAGAAGGAAGACCCTCCCCTCTCTTGGGGAAGAAATAAGATAGGCCATAAGTACAGAGACAACAGGGAGCACGGAAGATGATTTGAGGGAGAGTCCAGTAGAACTTAACTGGATTTTAACATCAGTGCTTTGTGCGCCTTTTGTCCTCAGGTCCCTAACTCTTGAGATCAGTTTCTCCACTTTAGTTTTTAACAATATCAACACAAGTGCAGAAGAAATCAGCAGACCACAACTTGGCCCCAAGTTCAATTCAATCATTTAAAATAGACAGGCTAGACCATTTTAAATAGATAGACAGGCTGTGGATAAGGATTATATTAATTTTAAGTCTCATTTGTTAGATCAACTCTCTGTATTAAAACACAAATCAAAGTTGTCAATCTGTGGTAAACACAGAAAAGAATTCACCTTCTCCACATCCATTTTAAATTCAGTTTCCAAGTTGACAATAAATGGAAAAAGGATAGTTTGTGGTAGAGAAAAACAGCTAAGACATCTATTCCACATAGCCTACATATTGCCATATAAAGAGCAATTTTAGCAAGGTTAAAAAGAAAAAAGTTAACTCCAGCTTTATTTTGTAACCTTGAGGTGAAGCAATTCAGGCTCTTGTCATCTGCTTTTTCCTTTCCTCATCAGTACAGCTCCTCTCAGGGTAAAAACAATGCTTACTCTTGATCACGCCCTTCCTAAATCATCTTCATGCTGCTAGCCCCGTGAAGAACAATGCCTGCTCTGGAGCACTGCCATTGCTGATCACTCAAACCAGGCCTTGCCTAGGTCTGCAAGGMAGAGCAGCACTGAGGGCAGCAGAATGAAGATGAGATTGTTTTTGCCCTTCCTTTTCACRGAATTTATCCGATTGCATCCCTTTCATTTGCCTTCACGGATGATTTGTCCTGCCAAGTGCAYGTTCCTCCAGGCAAAAGCTAGGGCTGCCTTGTGTTGGCTTTGTGTTGCACCAGAAACAACTGCGTACTGCAGGCATTGCCCAAAGCACAAATGAGAAACAGGATGAAACGGATGTAGTTGTGGTGGTTTTTGCCCATATCCAATGACAAAAAGATGAACACCAAACTAAAGAGGGCGGGAGCAGCTTGGAACTCATTGGCATCAACACTGTGTTTAGATAGCCTGAGAGAAAAGTTGCTGCATTGCTACATTTTCATTGTTTGTCTGCAAGAGGAAGGCCCCTGGTTAAATAGTTACAGAGGGCGCCAGATAGAAGTAGCACAGCAGTGGGGCAGGGTCTCACCTGGTCTGCTGCACCCAGTTCCTGAGCACAGTGTTGGCTGARGGCATCCAGCATCTTCAGCTAACGGGAACTCTGCTTATACCCAGCAACAAATCAGGTTCTGAACGCAAGAGCCTTTTACAAATTTGAAATAATGTAAGCGCTGGAGTTCATGTGATTCAAAGAAAGGCAGTGAGGGCTCTTACTGCAGCATTTAGAAAAGTTCTGTTAGGAAACTCTTCTGATTATCTTAATGCACTCAAAAAAATTGTGGGGAAAAAAAAAATGTCCTTCCTTACCCGAGATGCTCCATCAAGGCAAGGCACTGAGGTAGGGATGTTGCATAACGGCTCCGAAGGTTGTTCAGATGCTCCGCACGCCTCCTGTCCATCGGGAGCCACCACACGCCTTCCAAGCTGCCCATAGTCTGCTCTGCCCCAGGTGAATACTCTGCCAGWTTCTCAACACAAAACATATTTCAAAATTATTTATTCATCAGGGCCCTGGAACATCTGGCTAAAARCTCAGAACTAGAACAAATCATAATTTAATGTATTTACTTCTTGGGCCATAATTTAAAAAAACTCTTAAAACTAAAAACCTATTATGATACACTTCTACTCTGTTACTCAAACTCCATTTTTTCATCTTTGGGGCAGCTTGGGCTATAAGTGAAACCGCCTCAGGAAAGCTGGATGATGTTTTGCATACAATGCTTGCTTCAGTTGTACAAAAAGCATTTTTAGCTAACAAAAGCTCACACAAATGAGTTTATTCTGAAGCCTGTAAGATTCTTCTTGCTTCCAAATATCTGCTATAGAGACATCTATGTTGTGTCCTATATTTAGCATCAAGTTTGAATTTTCCTTATAGGAGATACCTTCTGTCACAACCTCTGTTAACAGAGAAATGGTTCTCTGGACAGCAACTGGTTAGTCAGGAGCACAACCACAGTTGTCATTAAACATTGGAAACAACTGATTTGTTCTCACAGGAATCACACATTGGCCAAGAAAAGGTTATTGAGAAGCAACATCTCTCATTCCAGTCAAGAAAACCTGAAGTGACCTTGAATTACATACATACTTAAGCTGAGCCTCCAACTCCTCTCTAGACCTGAACTCAAGCAAGTCCTCAAGTCAGTCACAGGCTAAAAAGTCATTTTTTTCCACAATTCTATTTCAATCCAGCACCTAAGCTCAAACACACACACGCTTCTCTCCTCATCAGTCAGTACAGACACACGTCACAGACTGTCCAGGGAAGACACCCAGGGCTTGKCTTAACATGTGCTGTAAAACAGACAGGTTTGGAAACCTCAACACCTCMTTTTCCCCCTTTTTAAAAATATTTTTAATATATAAAAAGTATATGCATCTTCCATAGAAATCTGCTAACAGTTTTTCATTCAGACCTTTACCGCATTTCCTCAGTTTCATTCTCAGTTCACCGATAATGCTTCCCTGAAATAATTAAGTGATAAAATTAGTTGCCCTCTCCTTTCAAGGGCACAGAGATTTTCCTCCTTTGGAGCTTCCTGGCACTTCAGGGAAAAGAAGAGGCCAGTCACATACTACTTGAGATACAAGAGGTGTCTTTCAGTACAGCAGTTTCATTTGGTTAGGTTAAAATCATTAAAACAACTTTATTAAGTAAATTGCCAGCTGAGATGAAGAAAACAGTTTGCAATTGCATTTAAAAAATGAGCGTATTTAGCTTATGCTTCGGATAGACCTCTGCTAAAAACACTGTAGCTGCATAARTGTGGCAAAAAAGCTCCTGCATCAGTATGTAGTAACAAATTAAAATGAAAGTTTCACCTCAGGACCTCTGTATGAGACCAACTCACTGCTCCTATTCAGAACCACATCAACAGACTAAAAAAGGATGGGCAGACAGCTCTACTTTCTATCAGCTACAGCAATAGAAGCTGAATTTTATGGACTTTGAAGCCAGAAAGAAGATCTGTATCACCTAGCYACATCATCAATATATCTCAGGCTCTCAAATTCTGCCCAGGCATTGCTGCACGAATGCCAAGGACTGCAGCTGAATATTCATTTCCACTTTCAGGAGCCAAAGGCATGGGCTGCAACAGGCAAAAACATCGGCAACCCAGAAGGCCTTGGAACAGGTTGAACACAAAGACACCAGGATGTTCAGCTACAACTAAGGGCCTTCCATCTGCAGGTTCTGTTCTCTCTCTGGGCAGACCCAGAACCACCTACACATGCAGAGCCAMCAAGAACCTCCACATGAGCCACCCACAGTGCAGGGCTGCTTACAAACACAAACCAGTTGTCACAAACTCACTTTTTTGTTCCCACTACAAGGGAAACAAGCTTAGAGCAGCAACTGATCGGCAAACATGAAGAACATCCATTCAGAAGAGTAAAAATCAGATGAACTAATTTTGGCTTTCAAGAACAAATCTGTTGAAGCCTCAAGATTAGGTAAGGAGCCAACTAGCTCAGGTCTCATAACAGGTACTCCAGTTAGAGAGAATCCAGGTCCCAGAGCTGCTGCTGCTGCTGTTGGGGAGCATCCCCGCCCCTGCACTCAGCCTCCTGCTCATTCTCCAACCATTCCTTCTTTTCAGCACAATACATCTGTTATGGGATCCTTGGGAAAAGTAACTTTTTTTTTCCTATTGTCTTCTGTAAGAGATCCTAACCGGAGATATCTAGAAGAATCTTTCTAAAACACTCATYATATTTCAGCACTCCAACAAACTCTCATTCTGAAGTGGAAATTTCAGGCTAAGGCAACACCAATACATGGAAAATTCCAGCCAAAAAGGTTAAAATCTTGTCAAAATCCTGAGCAAAAAAAAGACACTGAATTATGACAGAAAGTGCTAAGCAATTGTAATGAAATGTATTGCTCCTGTGCCACTTATAATATAGATGGTATTTTAAAACCTTCTAAAAATATTTGAGAAAAAGACATTAGTCATATGGAGTAAGGAGGTTGCAGGACGAATTACTTAAGAACGAAGGGTGATATAACAAGGAGTTTTGGTCTAATATTAGAAGAGAACAGTTTTTAATTAGAAGTCAGGAAAACATATACAGTGATGAGTCAACTGGACAGAGAATACATCAACCATGGAAGTGGCAGGGGCATCAGAAAATGAGGAATTTCATACCAGACTCYATGCAGTAAAAGGGCATAAAAGGCAGGAGCTGTTTCTACAAATTSGGAGCAAGAAAAAAGCATAAAACATTGGAAAGCTTTTCCAGTTCTCTGAAGATACTAACGATGCTTAGCAAGACCTTGGGCTTCCCATGTTCCAAGCAGGACTGCCCCAGTTCACCCACTGCTCAGCTGAGCACCCGCGTTGTCCGACCCAACTTCATCACGGGTGTCCGTTTGAGCACCAGGCAAACGCTCCAGCAGGCAGGGCCACGGCTCTGCTGCCGTGCGGCAACGAGCAGAGGCAGATACAGCTCCTGCACTTGCTGTCGGTGCAGGTAAGCAGGCTCTTCCAAGAGCTCACAGAGCAGAAGATTAAAACAGAAAAAGTTTCCAGCGTCCCCCTAAACACAAACATGTATATATAGCAGRTAACAGTATGCTACATTCTACAAGGTCACCCAGACCTAGGGGCGGTTTCCTCCTGCTCTTTGAAGTACCAAGAGAGCCGTGCACATCAGCACAGAGAGAGCAGCCAGTCGCCTCACGCGCAGCACCCGAGCCCCCCAGGACCTGCACGGCAGGCTGCCCTCGCTCGCCCCAGTGCCTGGGGCGCCACCCCGGCAGTCCCGCATCAGAAAGGCTCCTCTGCCTGTGCTCCCAACCTTCCTCCTGGCCTAATGCGACTAGGAAGCACAGCCAGCTGAGAATGGCCTCAAGATTAGAAAAACCGGTCTCAAAATTACAAAATTAGAGCTGTGAACTGCAGATTTTGCAAGTCTAGCAACGCTACATTAAGCACTTCCCGTTTGCTTCCTGACTGCAGCTTTTACTGTGCTGCTTTATGCTGTTACTGAGGATGTACAGCATGTTATTTTATCCCTTTTTAGCACTTTCTCATCCATCTGCTGAGCCATATAAATATTTAGAGACAATTATCAATGAAATATCCATCTTGGCCTTAAAAATAGGTCTGTTTCACTGTTAAACAACAGGTATATAGGGGCAAAGCAATTTACCTACTTTCACATAGATTCAGCTTCATCTTTATACCATTTTTCCTGCTCTAAGATAATATCCTGATTGCACTGGTTTTATCTCCTTGAAGCATCTATTCAATATCCAAACATGCTTTGAACTACACTTTCATAAATACTAGATGAAAGAGTTCATCTGGGTTATCTTAATTCATGGCTGCATTAACAATTACTTTGCAAATGAGCTCTGGATATTCACAGTGAATGCTTAATCTTATTCAAAACTGAATTAGGAAGAAAATCCCTAAGGCCTCCCCTTTCACATGAAAATTCACAGGTGCACACATTAAAAATTGGTATTTACAGACCACTTGCCCTTCTCCTCTGTCCAGCATAGCGCAAACCAGTACCTTTCTCACCAGGAAAAAAGGCAACGAGACACCCTTCTAAAAACACCTCCCCTGATCCAGGTTGGCTGAAGACCATTTTAATCAAGCATTACAGGAATCTGATGGGCATCACCAATACCTCTGCAGTAGCTATGGATTTGTCAACTGGGATTCCTACATGCTTCAAGGAAACCTAGAATTTCTGCTATTCTGAGCTACACTGGAAGTCTACAAATGGGCAAAGAAGTTTATGAACAGGACACACCAAACAGGCACCTAAAGCATCTCACACCGCTAGTATTCGTGTCTCATGCTAGGAACAAGTGGCTTCCCACTGTGATCCATCTCTACTGCTTCAAAAGGGAACAAAAACAGAGGAGAACAAAAGGAAAAGGGGGGAAAAAAAATCAGTTCAGGAGTCAAATGCACACCGTGAAAATTTCAGCCAGACAAGAGGAAGTCCATCGTGCATTGTTAATGTAAACAGACATGCTATAGGGAAGGTTATCCAGTCTCCTTTCAGAAATTTCCAAAAATAAAAAATTACATGTATCCCAAGACTTGCGTGACAATGCAATCTAATGGAAAATGCTCAGTAAGATAAGTAAAGCAATTAGGATGAAGGACCGTCTCCAAGAAAAGATGCTGAGACTACAAGAGCTTTTAGAATAGATAAAATCTTTAGGGTACAGACTGAGAACTCCTTAGRTAACAGTTCACGCCAAGGCTGCCTGAGAAACTTGGGGCAGGACTGGCTGTTTTCAGTCCAGACCACCTCCTGCCTGGTACAGGAAACACCCATGGTGAAGAGGAAGGTAAGCTCCTCTTTTCACCTGGCTGAAAAATGACCTAAGAAAAGGGAGCTTGGCAACAACAACAAGTGCAAGAGGCAGTACTACATTAAGCCAAGTTAATATTCTGTATGGTAGGATAGAGATAGCATGTCATGTGAAGCTGCAAGTTAAGTTTATCATGCACTTCACCTATATATCCATTTCTAACAGGAATGTCAACATCACTTAACATGCGAACAGCTTGGAATTTCATTCATTAAAAAAAAAAATCATTTTTGCTTCCATAGTTCACCAAGTTTTGCCACAAGAAGGGTAATGTTTAGTTACCAGGATTATTCAAACACTTCATTGCAAGCATCGCTGCTTTGAAAGACTGGGCAAAAATGTGTTGGGACTAAAACAAATTCAAAGCCTCTCCAGATACTCTGGCAGCCCTGCCTATGTATTTCAGTTATAAAGGGGAGGAGGGTTGATTTATTTTAGAAGACAACTGGAAAACTGAAATGTCATATGAAGCTTTATGTGAATAAAACGAAGAAAATCAAAGTCTGAKAAATTTAATGTTTGTACAGTTGTGTTTATACTGCTGATAACGAAGAGATATATGGCCTTGGCCCCCCAAAAAAGGATTTCTGCCTTCTATTACCACATAAAGTGCATACAATCAAACAAAGCTGAGCGGGAAGAGTGTTAAACCACCTATCACACTTAGTATTCATCCTGCAAGATGAGAAAATTCCCTTCTYATTTCTCTCCACTCATGATTAGAGAGTCATGCCTGCCTCACCAGCTGTGCCTCTGGCTCATTTTAAATTCAAACTACGATACATATCTCCCTTTTAGACTTTTAATAGCAATGCCTTAAAATGCAGATTGCTGCCTAAATTTAGTTACATGATTAAAAACAAATCTAACTCATCTCTACCCAGCAAACAGAACTGCAGCATTCAAGGTTCAATAGAGGGCTCAAGTCCTCATCTAAAACCAAAGTCCTAACAAAAAAAGCATAGAAGAAAAAGACAAATCAAAGCACAATTTGGCGATGCCTCTAGAAAAGCAAGGATGCATAAAACATTAACCAGCTATGGAAAACTATCTGCAAATGTATCATAGTACAGTATAGGGTTTTGTTCTGTACTCCTGCAAATAAATTGAACCCTCTGCTACTAGAGCAGAACGAGTCATGTGCTTTTACTGCCACGCTGTATTTATACCTGTGTGCCCCTCTGCACCACTTGCTTCCACACAGGCCTCCCTACGCTGGCATCTCCCCTGCTGCTGCAGTCCAGCACCTCTCCTGATAACGTTCACCAGAACATTAATATTAAAGACTTAGGGAATAATTACTAAATATCATCTTGAAAATGCAACACCACTGAACTATTGCAACAAAGTAATGCTTTTATTCACAGTGATTTTCTGTGATTTTCTTGCATCTTATTTCCTATTTCTTGTCTGTAACTGGACTGCTCAGACAATTCTTTCCTCAGACGCAAGGCCTAGGTCTTATTCCATTAGGCTTATCACAGTACGGTGCTACAGAAATAATCTTATGCAGAGATTCAGAAAGGCACGTTAAGTATATCTATGTTTTCTAGATTAACTTGGAAGCAGCATTACCTGTGTCCCAACTTGGCAAGCATTTGTGAATCTGCAAGCGAGCACTCACATTCCCCAGCTGCAGAGAACACAAGTGATCCTGTTCATTTCAATTTCTCATCACCTTCTGAGACTAAGAGAGAACAGGCACCTGTCTAAAAGAGATAAACAAAGGGAAGGTAATTAAGTTTCTGAAGCTAATATTTACCTTGTCAAAGGACTTGAGGGCACACTGTGGACAGACAGATGTAGAAACAACAGAAGAAATACCCTGTGAAATGAGAATCTACAGAAGAACTGAGTTTGCCTGTCCTCTTGCCCACAAGACGCATTCTTAAGAGCAAACATATTCAGAGATCTTTTGGACAGAGATTTCACTAGATAACAAGCCTCAAACATCAGTAATTCTGAAGAATAAGCCCCAGGCATGATGTCTAAAGAAAAACAACATAAAGAAAGAGCACATTAGATGGCCAGTTCTGGGACTTGCTAAGCAGTTTTAATTTTCTCAGCCGTTCCCAGAAGCAGTTAAGAGAGATGTATATCCTACGGGAATTCAACCATAACTATAGTTCATTCTTAAAGAGTAAAGTACCAGGAAAAGGACAACGTCATGAAAACAAAAACAGCACCTTCGGGGCCTCCCAGGAGACTGCCCTGCTTTTTTGGACAGGGCCAGCACCATAAGGAGAGCAACCACACGCCACCACGGGGAGCTGCTCGCCTCGGTGAAGGAGCAGCCACATCCGCAGCAGTCTCACTGACCCGAGCAACAAGACAGGCCAGAGGATGGGAAGGAGAGCTCACATCTAGGGCATGAATAATTAGCAAGAACATGACGGACTTGGTTGAGAATATCCCCATTTCTCCCGGCTCCCGAGAGATGTTAGGAGTTTAAGAGCATGGAAAAAATCACGCGATTTCACCTCAAGCTACATATGGGAAAGACATTTCCCATGCAGGAGATGGCTAAGGAAGAAGGGACAGGTCTAAGTGGCTGCATAACAGCGGAAGAATTTAAATGCCCCTAAAAATTTCCATCATCCAGTAGAATTTGTTAGCCAGCTATCAAGTTTCCTGTCTCCCTATTCCAGCTCATCCCTCCAACTCACTGGAATTCATAGATTATGAGATTAACTGTGAGCTACYGCCAGCACTTCAGAGCCACAATTTGGCACGGAAGTTTAGCAATGAAAACGTTTCTGCTTACGAAAGTATTCTTGCGTGAATGCAATGCAAATCCCTCCTGTAGAGGAATTCATAGCATCACGTGTAGAGGGAATTGCATTTGGGTAGCCTAGTTGGGATGTTTCCCTAAAAAAGCTACAGCTTTGCATTAGTGCTTTACAGAGTAATGATGGAACAATAACAAAACTGAAAAGAATACGAAGCTCCTGGTGCTTCATTGTCTTTTTTGCTCTGATAYTGAAACCGACGTTGGCTGATAGAAGCAATGCCAGCACATTCATGTATGCTGGGGCCCGACAGCTCGCACACGCACCACAGGTTTGCTCTAGCCCTGAAGCAGGAGCCAGGTGGGGAGTCATCCGCTTGCTCTGAAGTGAAAAACCTTAAAAGGCAGCCACCGAACATCCAACTGAACGTGGCAGATTTGCATCTGCCGAGGACCAGCTCATCCCAGCGGCTCGGATCTCGAGGCTACTTAGAGACAGCTCTGCAATCAGAGGAACTTTTAAATAACTGATTTTGTCATGGGGCACAGCCACCATGCATTTCAAATACTAGTTTCTGCCTGTGCATGTTCATAGTGTCTTGGATTTTTTTTCCTTTCTTCTAGCTACCTTAACAAGCAAGAAGAAATGAAAAAAATTGAAAAGACAACCAGCCGTAAAAGGTTTTTTCCTAAAATGGCTGCCTTCACCCTCCACACAATGGAGATGGTAGCAGCTGATTTACAAGGCAAGTTACCATTTTTTGCAATAACAAACTTAAATCTAAGTTCCAAAATCCAAACTTCACATGCTCAATTGTGAAAAAGAAAACCAAAAACAAGTAAAAAACAAACACACTCCTCATGAAGTGTCCACACACTCTGCAAGCACCTCAAAACGTRGCACATGAGTTCTGGTATTAAAAAGCAGCCTGTCATTCTCAACAAAGGTAAATCTTGAATTTAGTAAGAGCCAGAAAAGCCTATACAATGATATTTCAGGAGTACTATGGTGGCAGGAATACAGCTATTGGTATCTTAAAACTASTTTGCAACATAAAACTACATGAATAAAATGAGGAATTTGAAAAGTTTGCCATATAATTATGAGCTAGTCTGCTTGCAGAAAGTGAGATGTGATACCGCTATACACTACAGCAATACCAATAAACATTATGCATGGAAACATATCCCCAAAAGTAACCTTTTCCACCTGGCAGGGCACGCAAACCCCTGGCTTACACCAGAGCAATAATAGTATTTGCAGTACTATTTTCTATTCTACAAAAGTTTTGCAAAAAATAAAACTATTTCCAACAGATGGCACTGAAGAGACCAAGTCTAGACTTTGAGAAAAAGGAAGAACATCTGAAGCAACTGAGCTCTTAAAGGCAGCAAAGCATCTCCACAAGTTGAAGCACATCCTAATAGAGGTAAATGCAAGTTCTCTTCATGTGCAGGCCCCACTCAGCCACACACATATTCACTAAGAGACAGAATTTGCACTGAAATTCAAATAGGATCTACAGGAAAGAGAAGGAGTTGCACTTGAGCTGCCGCTACTGTGCCTAGTGCTAATGCAGTCCTGGCAAATCGTGGCCCRTCTCTTATCGGGGCTTGGCATCATTCCTCCTCATCATTCCTCTCYGACAGGAGGTTTCCAAAACCACCACAAACACACAAGGAAGACTGAAAAGTCACCTTCAAAGCTTCGTCGAGGGAGGAACGACCTATTTGTTCTCCAGCACCACTCTGCCCTGGGACTGAGCCTCACTCACCAGTGGGCACTTGCTGCTGGGCTGCAGAACTGCCAGAGGCCACCTCAGTGTCACTTCTCGTTGCAGTTGCACTACTGGCTATGCAAAAATACATTACCAAAAAGAAAACAGATCCCAAGAGTCACAACAACATAATTTAAAGTTCAATGCAAAAATAATATACCTCCCTAGTATATAGCAGAAATTCATCACCAAGTTTGGATTTCAGCAATATTTCTAAGCAAATAAATATTTTTACAGACTGTATTAAAAAAAATCATTAATCTTCTATTTAAGGAAATTGAGCCACAGAGTAGCATAGAAAGAAACAGAAAACTCATTTAACTTAAATTTTTTTTAGGAAACATCCCCACAACATAAAACGACACYGGCCACTAACCACTCTTGTACATTTTGACTCAAGGACTAGTTTAGAGGTCAGACATAATGTTTTCAGAGAAATGAAAGAAAAGAATCCATCTAAGTCATCTGAACACACATGGATATACATTAAACAAATTAAAATCTCWTGTGCTTGGAGCTCAGTTTTCATACTTACATCAAGACAGACAGATACAACTTCGGGTTACAGGAGTGCAGAGCTCTCCCTAGCAGCTCAACAGATGTGGGCAGCTCAGCAAGCACAAAAGCCCAACTGGAGGCCTTCCTCCTGCCTGGAGCTGGACTGTTCTATAGCTTCTCGCACCTCAAAGCATTTAAGCAAGAAAAGCCACCAGCCTAACTACCAAATAAAACAAGTACATATGCTCTCCTGGCAGGTCTCATGAAAAAGACAGCAAAGTCCTTCCACAAGCCTGCAAATCAGGTCCTCTCTACTCACAACAGTTGACATCGCCTGTACTCAACAGCGGTTACTCAAATTCACAATTTGGGAGCACCTCAACACAAGAACAAGCCAGTGAGGGGGTAGATTATTTTTCTGTTGTAGAAAGAGCGAGAACCCAGAAAGTGCTGTTTTTCAGAAGCTTCCACTAAGCTGCATTTGGGCAGCTCACCATATGCTCCTAGAAAACATTCTCTCTACTCCAATAATAAGATTCATTACTGAGCACTAACCCTGAATAATTAATTTCTAAATTAAAAAAAATAGAAAGTGTCATTTAAAGATTATGGAAAGGATATTCAATAGTCTTAAAATGCTGCAAAAATTAAACTAGATCTTCAGATCAATGCACATAYGTGCACAGATCACGTAGACATAGGCAGGTCCTCTCCAAAGCTGCGTTTAGTAACAAGATCATTATGAAATGCTTTAATAGAACACATTTTTAAGGTTTAAATTATCATTTGAAAAAGTGAAAGGCATACCAAAAGACCATTAAAAAAGTGATGAATATATTTTGTATATTTGGCAGTCACTTGCTAAATAGATTAGACCAGCTATTATGCAATAGTCTAAATGGTTATGTAAAAACTTCCAGCTTTTTATTCTAAGCCAAGTGCGTGTAAAGCACCCCTACAATAACTAAGTGGTCAAATAATTTGTCTGAGACCAAGTTATAGTCCCTTTGCACAGCTGCAAAGTTTAGGAAGTTTTCATTAATTGCCTGTTTCACATCAATCCCTTACATTACTAATGGCTTTGGATTGCCATCATTTCAATCCACCTCGTCATTATTCAGCTCCACGCCACTACATCATATGACACGGTCAAATTTAACACTCAGAGAAACTGTCTTTTTTTTTTTTTTTTTTTTTTTTTACCCAAAAAGATCACAGTAGCAGTCAGGGTGAATAAATCACTATGTATTTCTCGTTAAATGTGACAAGGTTGACAAGATCCTTTTGTTTTCACTAATTTATCAAAATTTTCCATATATTACTGGCATTTCTTTGCTGTATATTTACCACAGCCCTGAGACTGTTAAAACCATCTCGGYACATGAGCTCCTATGCTGTCCAACTGTTTTTCCCCAAGGTTGCTCTGAAGTCTGTACTGAGCAGCAACGTTACAGCCTCTGGCAACAAAAGCTCTCATCTCACTACAGGACATGCCACTGTGATTCCTGTGGTGGCAGGATGCTCAGGCCCCTTCCCCTCACAGCAGCTCATTTGCTCTAGATGGGTTTTTAATCATACAAATCAATAGAAATGTCTGTGTGAAACTTTACCCTCACCTCTGAATGAACCTTTACATTCATTTTACAGCTGCCACAGGGATCTGCGTGTCACTGCTGAGAACAYAGGCCTGAGGACACCAGCCCAGGTCTCCCGGCAGCAGAGCCTGGGCCTGCCCTCCTGCCGGCGCTTGTCACCAAGCAGCGCAGCCCCACACCCTGGTGCCGCTGCGGATGGACAGCGGCTCAGGCTGCAGGGCACCCACAGAGGACCCTAGGGAGGTCACGAGCTGAAGTCAAAAAGAAAGCGACTCGAGTCACATCATCTCTGGCCCAATCTGTCGGAACAACAGCCAAGCACTACCAATCTTTTTAGGTGTTTATTCCATATTTGCATCTTTTTCTTGCATTACTCACTAACATGCAGCTTCAAACTATAAGGGAAATGAACGATGCAGCAGATACTCTCTTGCCCTTATCCTTTTCAGTCTCAAACAAGCAAGGCAGCAGACTGGAGGTCCCACAATTACCAAGATCTTCTGACAACAAATCTGCCCATAAATTCTGTGAAAACCAGTATTATTGTGGCCCAGGCAAGATCCCCCACCCTCAAAGACAATTCCTGTAGGACTGCACTGCAGGACATGCAAAAGGCTGATGTTAGTAAAGAGTTTTCTATTAATTAGAACAGTTCTGCCTGCTGGTTTCATGCTCCTCAATATTTTCCAGAAGTCAAGGTTGTACTTTATTCATTCTAGCCTGAGTAACTGTACCTATAACAGACCTTCCTCCTTAGGTCTTGTAAGAACTCACAGAAAGCCCTAGAGCAAACTCATAGCACCACAAGGGCTTAGTGCAAGCAACCTATTCTCCTATTAAATTCCATCCAGCCTCTCACCTTCACTTTTTTTTCACTCTGACATTTTTCTAATTTGTCTTACAGCTGGAGGCTCAGCACTGGAATAAGCTATTGAGTGCAGAGGTGGATCTTCCACTTTCTCAGAGCATCCTAGCAGAGCTGCCAGAACCACCTGGACCCTCTTYAAAAGAAAAGGAGCCCAACACCCAGGTAACTCCAGTGCATCCTAACGTGCTCACTGTACCTGGAACACACCATCCCAAAAGACACACACACACACACACGCATCCTACCTGAAAGTCTTTCTAGAGGTTACATTTTTGTAAGGCACRAACTACTGAGCTGCACACTAGCACATCTTGGTAACATTAAACAACTCATTTGGGATCAGCCAGTAAAACCTCCCCTGTAGCTGTGATTCCTGGCTTTGAAGTCCACATGCTTTCAGTTGAGAATCTTTACTGCTTTGCCTTACCAGGCACATCAGTAATTTACTATGACATCAAGGAACACAGATTATGGAGCACACTTTCCATTACTTCATAATGTTGAGCTACTGTATCATATGAAGGAGGTAAGAACAACTTTCTAGAGACAACAGAAAAGCGAGTTAACCACATTTTACTTAGAATTCACTTAGCTCAGATTAGATCAACAAAGACTTTCCTTCCTTAAACACTTGCTACGCACTTGCAATGTGAGGGAGTCCTATCAATTTCAAGTTTTTGAATTACATAATTTACAATATTTTTACATGTTCTCCCCAAACGCCATCACTGGAAATACAGCTCTTTGACATTAAAAAGAATGATGGAGGCTCCAGATTTAAAGTATTTGACTGTCACCTACTGGCACTAAGCAAGTGACATATCCTTCCCACTAATCACCACATCGTGTACTAAACACCCATTCGAGAAAGCWTTAAGTGGAAACAGCTTGTTACCACAACAGCGTCATTAACTCAGACTCCACTGACCATTTTCAATCGCTTTATGGGGATAACATCACCACAAACAACACAAAAGAGGACAGCGCTTCACCACAAGGCCTGATATGTAGCTGCCTGAAGGATATTTTTGAAGAACTCCATGTTAAATCCTGTAGGGTTCATGGGAAGCACCAGCAAAAAACAAGCTTTTTCAGTTGCTCATATGAGAAAGGAGCACAAGAGGATGATGTGGGTTCACGGAATGAACCACGTTCTGGGAAGAGTGAATTATGAACACTCTACCTGATTCAATACCTTTCTTTATAGATTTTATTGAATCCTAAATGCACAAAAGGCATACCTCATAGCTGTGGATGTCAACAAAGAAAAAAACATTATTTTAAGGCAACCCCTCCCCATGCTATCAACAAGAAAGATGTCACTGAGCACACAGTTTCTCCATAGGAATAACGACAGAAACCCATGGACCATACATGAAAACTGTCAGCCACATCCTTGAATGCAGCAGTGGAAAATGACTGCAAGAAGGATGATCATGAAGCCTGKACAAATCACCCTCCCACATTTTCCTGTGTAAGCAACATTTATATAAAGAGATGGGCTAAACTCTTTGACATTGAATAAATGATACTGATACTGAATCAACTGCATCACAGAGCAGCTTTCTACTGAAGTCCAGGACAAAGTTGAGGGGACCCTGGAGAATCACAGATGAGTACCCACATTTCTCAAAACTGGAAATACACCAGCCCTCCACTGTGCAGACCAGCACTCGTCCTAATTAGCTTTGGCTAGACAAATATGCATATATGTACATGCACATATGCATAAAAATTTACACAAAACATACCAGTCTTGCTCAGAAAAACAGTAGTTTCTCCTGCCACATTGTGCCCTATGGCAGCCTATTGAGTTGTCAAAATTTGTACAGCATGAAAACAACCACATACTCTGCTCTCMCATATTACCAATGCAAAATTCACATTGACATGCAGCACATGCAGCACATTTTGGCGTTCAGTTCCTTCAAGCCCAATAGTCAGCTCAACAACACACACAGCAAGAATAGGTATAAGTAAAAGTAATTGCTCCAGGAACAAGATGCTCCTTAATGGCAGCTTTTGCYTCATTAACATTAGCTACTGAAACCACAATGACACAGAATCTGTCATTTGGATACGATCATTTCCTAAAATAACTCCTTTAAAAAAAAAGTGTAGAGTGAAAAGTGAATTAAACAGATTTTTTAATAGTAATAATATCAAAATTAGGTTTTTGGCCTTTGTTTTTAATACAGCAGGTATGAAGAGATAACATTAAGTAAACCCAGATTACCTTCAACAAAGTCTCTTTAAGCTCTTCACAATTCACAACACCATTTCCCAAATGCACAAGTCCTTTAGATAGATCATACTATAATGGTTAAGGAACTAAAAAGACAGTTCCCATCAAGTACATGCATCATTGGTACCATACACAGGCCATCAAAAAAGCAGCAGMAGGATTTATTTGCATTTGTGGGAACTGCTGAGAATTTCAAAACCTAGGGAGCTCTCATTGCCAGCACGGGCCAGCCTGCAGACTTCACTCAGAGCAGAGCTGGAAGGGACATCTAGTGGGCTGAAACCACACTGCTCGGGTCACAACAGCAGCCTCTCRCCACTCCCAGCAACAAAATTCACATGAAAAACATAAAAAATTCATATGAAAAATAAAGATAGTCAGAATACTTATACAATAAAACAGGTCAAGTTAGAAAACTTATTTATTAGACACCCCACCCTAAGGAAATAAGTTGTTTTGAATTGAAGCTGATGATTCATCTCCAAGTCTTTTAAAGACCTCTCTTGTTTTAACTAGGTTCACCTTCAAGTCATATCAGTTCTACCCTTTCCCAGGGAAGCCTGATTTACATCTTCAGCAATATAGGCCACGACTCAGCTCACAAATGATCTAAGCAATAACCCCTGCATTCACATTCACCTTTGGGCACTTCTACTCAAAGAGGTTTTATCACTCAGAGAGGCCCACAAATTCAAGTTGACGCTGTTAGGTGGAGCAATGCAAAAGAGATGTTCATTATTATTAAAAATAACATCATTCACACTGCAGCGGTGCTCCTGGTGTCATTGCACAGTGCACTGAAGRGCAGCAAGGCCCTTTGCAGAGCAGTCGCCTGAAGTCAGTAATTCTTGTGCTTTGTCCTGCCTGCAGCAGGAAGGACACAGATTATCTGCCCTTCGTATAGACAGCAATAGCAGTACTGCCTTGTCCTAATTGAAACGCATGTCGATAAAGTCACACAACATAAATGCCAGTAAACAATGAACAAACCAAAGACAAGTCCATATCTTATCATCAGACACCCAATTAAAAAAAAAAAAAAAAAAGCAACAGCAGTCTTGACCTTAGTCTTTTTTGGCCAATTCTCATTGACTAGCACTGTCGCTGGTAGCAGAACTATGCTATTTATTTTGAAGGGGTTCTAAGAGCGTAACTGTACAGCTTCTGTGGGAACAGGGAATCAAAGTAGAAAAAGAAGTAGCTGCCTTGAAGGTTTTGTGAGGTTTGAAGGTTTCTGCTTGTACAGTGGATAATCTAAAAATTSCAAAACAGGAACAGTCCCCAAAGAGACAGCTCTACCCCTAAGAAGAAGGGATCAAATCTGAAGGTTCACACATTTTCACAGTTACTTAGACAACTGCAAAATCAAGCAAAAGCATGAGTGCCCTCTCAGAGGCAGCTAAGTGCTCAGCTCACACTCTGTCTTGCAGTTAAGCAGCCCTTCAATATCCCATGAGATCCCGATTGGTATCTGCAGGCTGCCAAAGGCCATTCACAATCTTATTCTGAATGATTCAGGTTCAGGTCCACTGACTTTCACAGAGATTTAAAATTCTAAATGCATAAAATTCAGTTTCAGCAGTTACTTACACCACTTAGCCAGTTTTCTCATGCCTATCTCTATTTAAATTCATTTCAAATATTCATGGAAAAAAAGCTTCCCTGTTAGTCACTCAACATATTTCTTTCTCTTAAATCAGATATTAAAATACTCACTCTGTTCCTGTGATAGCCATGTTAAGTATCAACTACACATTAAAATGAGAGGAATTTGGCTGAAAAAATATTCATTAAGATATAGTGATGCAAGGCAAATTATGTTGATAATAGTCTCTAAAAACTAGGTTAGCCTAACACTTCTCTCTACTCTTCTTGTTTAAAATCACCATAAGCACCCTTCCTGAGAAGCACACATTCCGAGACCCATTCTTTTATTCCACCTGAAAGTTTCCAAGCAGCACATGATATAGCATTAATTTCTGCTCAGATTCTCAAGAGAGAATCCCCTAAAAATCAGAGTTCAAACACAGCTTTTAAATAGTTAAGAGGACAGTCAGAGCAATGCTTTTTTTTCTCTTTTACATGACCATTCACGTACTTTGATGCCTGCAATGAACGCTATGAAACAGAATGCTTAATCAATTTGTTTTTTCCAATCATGCACCATATCCCTCTAAATCCTAGCACCAAGAGTTCAAAATATACTATAATTAAGACAGACTTTTCTCACAGAGCAAGGGCACTATTGTGCAACTGYTGCAGAATTTATAGCATCTGTTTAATAAGATACTGAAGCACATGCTGACCTATGAGCATGCAAGAGCTCCCACTTAAGCCCAAATACCTGAATGCTAAAGGCTAAGCATTCCTTGAACCAGTGCCATAATTATAGATCCCAATAATAGTGACAGATCTGCGGCTCCTTTTGTACATTTGTCTTTACAAACAAGATCAAAACAGGCTCTTCCAAGCACACCAACATAATTCTAGGAAAAACATTTCCACCTGCTCTTCTTTCYCTCACCTGGCACTACACACAAGAGAAGAGCAATGTCACATGTAACACCAATCCAGCTAACACCACTAATCCAGTAACACACAACCAAACAACCTTCTTTTTATCTCTTGCCAGAAAGGAAYATAACCCTACAGTCCTGCACCCATGACCAGCTCCCACACCGTCCTCAGCAGAAAGGTTCCCAGGAAGGTAAGGATGCACAGCTTCCATATTCACCTGGTTTCAGTTCACCTTGAAAGCAGGTACTTCACATTGAACAGCGTCTCTTTTTGCCTGCCTGTTTTCCTCAATATTTTATTCCACGGTGAAACAAGCACATACCACAAGACAGGATAATTTGACTTATGAATGTATAATTTTATTTATTCTTAAACAAGAGCACTGAAAACTAGGCTTAGGCTTGAAGTACAGTATGGCTAATGCATCTGTGCAAAGCCACACAATTTGTTTGACTCAACTCATGTCTTCCCAGAGTCGGTGTTAGCAGCAGAGGGACATGAACTATACCCGTTTTTGAGGTGTCAGCTCAGATTCAGGTAATTTGGGAATGTCTCACGCCTATGCCTCCATGCCTTTAGTATGCAGCCTTGCATTAGGATTCCCTCTCCCTCTCTAACAGTTGTGTCCTGGATCATAGTTCTGCCCATATCTTCCTGTAGAATAGTCTCATCTATCTTGGAAGCTGCAGACACATTTTCCTACCTCTCTATACTCCAAAAGAAGTTTTTCAAGCTCTTCTCCTGCCTAGGGGCATTCATATTTCAAACTGTAGAACCTTTAGAAGCCTTTAGGACCAAAAATGTAGGATATCTGCCCTCATCATTTTCAAAAAACCATCTCAGCTCATGTGGACCTACAAATTCTCTGTATCTAACAACAGTAAGAAAAAAAAAAAGTAATTTTGMTTGTAATAAAGATTACCTGCTGCACAGGTACCAGTTAGGTAACCTACCTGTTTGTGCCACTAAGTGTGTCCATCCACTCCAAACAGCTGCAATTTTTTCATGCGAGAAAAAATAAGTCTCTATCTTCTTGGGCACAAGAAGAAAGATCTCCTTGCTCACTAGTTGCCCATGCTTGTTGCTTCCCCAAACATACAGGCATCCTTCATCTACAATAGATACAGGAAWGAAATTAGTGGAAAGTGACATACATAGACATGCTGTGTCTCAACACAGCATGGTATGCTGAAGAGCAATGTTTAATTTGTTTATTTATATGTTTTTCTACTATCTCTTTACCACATGCATGCACATTTTATCTGGAACATGAGAAGCATCTGCAGGAGCCTTAACAACATGCCTGTGTTGAGGGCTGCACTGGTTCCTTAAGCTTTCAGATTGAACTACCTACACCTCAGTTACCACGAGATGATTAGAAGACTTTCAGAGCAAAACTTAAGTTTGATTAGCTGATCAACTGCAGCTGCAGTTGAACTGCAATAAAATTCTCAGAGGAATAAATAAAGTTTAATGCATATGGATGACCCAGACTAAGAATAAGAAGGGTTCATACACTACTACTCTCRTTCTACCCACTCTGTCCCTGCAGGGTAGTTCTTAACTCTGCCCCAGGTTTTTAGATTCACTCCTTTCAACAGCTTTCCAAATCACAGCAAATACTACAACTTCCTCCAGTACCCAGAATATTCTGTCTCTTCAAAATGTGTCTGGTTGCACTGCAACCTGTCAGGCTGTCTATACAAGCTGCAGGTTTCCAGCTTTGCCCATTTCTCTCCTAACCTCTTCAGTTTGAGCAAATTCAGTAACTCCATATAAGCAGGGACAGTCCTTAATGTTCCCTGCCCCAACTTGCTCAGTTACTTCCCAAAGGAATGTGACATATGGCTGAAAATGGACAACTAAAGCAGGAACTGCTCATCACAAAAAAAAAAATAGAGAATTTTTATCCCTCAAAATACTACTAGATCATTAGCAAGAGACTTTTGTACACACATATTTGCCTTCACCCCTCTCATTGCTGCCATAGGAATTTGCACAAGCAAATGCTCCAGAATGCCACCCAGACCTAGCCTTAATCTCATTTCTCGAGTAGGTTTTAATGAAAACTCAGACGCTAACGCTTAATAGTATATTCACTTAAGYGCAGCCATCAGGTCAGTTTGAACACAAATAAAGCAGCAACTCAGCTTCATCTTTTCTTTGCTTTGCTTTGTTTTTAAAGGAACTGCCATTCCTGTTTGCCAGAATCCACTTTTGCAACCATTTCCAAATCCTGTCTCRTCACAGGTGTTTCCTATTCTACCAGCAGGCAGCTCATGAGCCAGAGCCAAAAACTGCAGTGCAGAAAAGAGCTCCCTCGCCAGCCACTGCACAGAGCGGCACCTGGAAACAAACAGGTCCCTCTAAAGGCTAATGGGGGGCAAAGGGCAGCACTGGCACTATGACATTAAAAGCTTTGGCACCCACTTGGGTAAGCTTGTTCTCCTTGTTGCCAAACAGACTGCTGTCTTAAAGAGAAAGCACAAGCATTAAAGAGTAATATGTTCACTACCTAAATAGACAGAACGTGTTAATTAGCTACGGCAGATTCTGTTTGTCCTCGCAGTTCTGCTTTACTCATGGCAAACAGACTCTGCGTCTCGGAATTCAGTAATTCACATCTTGAAGCATCTCTCCATACAACTAAACCTCTCTTAGGTCCACGTGAGCACATACTCCAGCGCCCCATGTAATGATGGCAGAGGTGCCACATGGCTGCATGTTTCTTGAGATGCTCTTTCTATATAGTTAGGTAAGGACTTGTCTACATAAGGTTCAATACATCTTCCATGCTTCAAAAATGTAAGATGGCAGCACGAAGAGCAGTTCTATTTCTCCTATTAACAGTTTTGCCAAAAAAAAAAAAAAAAAAAAAAAAAAAAAAACCACCACTTTTCCAGACTTCAATTAGCAATTGTTGGACACTTAATAAACAACACAAACACAAAAACACAAGAACACTGCCTCGAGTTCAAAAGACAAATAGTAGAAGTTATGGAAATAAGCGATTTAACCAATCTTTACTGTTTTAAATGATCAGCRTGCTCTTAAATCATCAACATGGCACTGCATTAGAGCCACCTAACAGACACTTGGCCCGTGAATAACCACAGAAAATTCAGAGAGCTTGAAACATGAATTCAACTTTTTAAAAAATGGAAAATTTCTCAGAATCTAACACAAAATGTCTGGAATAGGAAAACAGGAACACAGAACAGTTCCTATTTTTAAATGTTTCCCTTTTGAATTAATTCTCAAACCTCACAGTGCACTAACAAATTTTTTACCATTTTTACAAAATTTACAAAAGTTTCTAAAGTACAAAAAATCTTTATAGGCAGAGACAAAGCATGTTACTTCTGTACCTGAGCCTACCTGTGAGTGACACTGAATGGTAGGAGCTTGCAGCAACTGTTTTCACCTTCACATCTTCCAAGCCTAGAGAAAAATTAGCCTTATAAAATTTGTATAGCAGATATTTTATGCATTAACATAAAATACTGAGCTGCAGCAAAGGAGGCACTCAAGCSTGTTTGTTACCTGTTACTCCACAGGGCTCCTTTGCTGTCAAGAAGAGGGGCAGAGTTTTCCCTTGGCTCGCACGCTTTGCCCGAGAGGCCATGCCAGTTCCCCACTGAAACACCGAACCACTCTCTTTCCACAGAGAACACAAACAGAAAAGATTAAAAGCCATTAATTATCAACAAAATCACTTACAGTAGTAACTAGTTTTAAAAGCACCTTTACTTCATTTTCACCAGGAGGAACTGCACTTTAGCAGCCCTTTATGCCAGACAGATACTTCAAAAACATGTGGAGAATCCTAGTGAAGGTCCTTGGTCAAGAAACAGTTGCAGCCTCATTGGATAGGTAAGAAAGTGGAGAAAATATTAAACCTGCCTCAGCTTTTAAGTCTTATATTAGGGAATTACTCAGGACTCGGTAACAGAAGTTTCAATGCTCGTGTACTTCACGAACATATTTATTACTAAAAGCATATGCCACAGTTGAGCTGCTAGTAAAAAGAAAAATGAACATTTTCAACCTTTTCCCTCTTTTTGAGCTAATTTAGTTATGTGGTCTTACACAGTGAGGGAGCCAAGCCACTTGTCTTCTACTCCGAAACAGAGACTTGGCCTAGCTCTGAATCTAAGTCTCCATCAGACTGGAGCTCAGCAAAGCTTAATGGCCAATGTTCATTTGAACACCAGAGATCCTGCTCTCCTAGTCAGCCCAACTCAAGCATCTGGAACCCGATTTAGAGTTTCATTGAGAGGAGAAAAAAAAAAAAAAAAAAGTGGTTTCTGAATTGCAAACCAACTATGCTTGGAAGGTTTTGATTTTTGCAATTATTCCATGTACAACGTAGAAGTCTATAAGAAGAACAGGAGAAATATTTAGAAGTTATGAGCTTCCCACATATATACAGCAGACTGTGGGAGAAAGTCACAGGGAACCAGATTTTCAAAGTTATGTAATGAAACAAATATCTTCTAAAATTTTATTCCCAGTAAGTCCTTTTTCTAAATAAAAATAAAATTAGGATTTTTCCAGAYACCAACTTCAAACACATTGTTAAAAACATTTTATTTACAGCTCCACTTCGAAACATCATCTGCAAAATAAATTAATTCTTCTGTACATTAAAAAGGTACTAAATTCAAACAGTAAAAAGATACTTTGGTTTACAAGAGAATTTYCAGGAAAAGAATCATTTTTGGTTTGTTTCAGAAAAAAAGGAAAAAAAAAGAAATAAGTATATTTTCCATCCATCAGAAAGTTAACTTGTTAACTAACTGTCACCCTGAAATCTTGGAGATGCTTCTTCACAGGAGTTTTGTGCCTGTTATAAGTTTCCAGCCTACTTATTGTCATGACAACTTGTATCAAAAACCTACAAGACCTTCAGTATTATTTTCCCTGTGACATTTAAAATCACCCTTAAAGTAAAAAAACCACATACACACCCCTTTCTTTTTTTGTAAMCCACTAAAAACTCCAGATATTAAAGTACTATTAATTTATTACTGAAATGGTAAAGCAAGACTACATATTTACCTGTAGCAGCAAGGGCATGCCTCAGTCCTGCAGCAACAGCCACCACCTTCTCTTTCAGAGCCTAATCACATAAAAGAAAAAGACTTCAGTTTCTCCGTTTCTTTGTGGCTTTTTTTCCCCCCCTCTCAAAGCAAAATATACTAAACTAAACACAAACTATGAAAATAACTCTGACTATTCATGGTTTCATGTCACAGCACATGGCAACATTTTGTATGATAAAGAAATAGAACTGTATAAAACATAAGGGAAAACATCAAGCACAGAAACTGGTTCACAGTATTACAGCAATAAATGAAAAGCTATGGTCAGAAATCACACAAATCACATGAATAAAGGAATCCTGACAAAACAAACATGTTTATTTCTTAATTTCATCTTGGTGTTCCTTGAGAACTACAGCAGAAAGCCCACAGCAAATGTAAGAGCAGTAACAGGCTCCATCCGGCTGTCCAGGCACCAGAATCTGTGCCCACAAACAGCACAGCTGGCTACCACCTACCCTAACGCATGCTCAGAATTGTCACACAACAGGGCACTACATGTAAGGCACACATGCATGAGAAAAGTGATTTCAGTTTGCACAGAGTAACTCAATTCTGGATTTTTCTCTACCCCTGAATACTCYGAGAATTTATTACTTTTCTCACAGAGAACAGACTCTGTTAACAGTAGTTGAAGAATATGACTTAAAGCCCACTAAGATCATGATATTTCTGTAAGTTGCTGGAAGAAATATAAAAGTACAAAGCGATAAAACAAAGTTTCTTTTGAATCTTTACCTCAATCTTTTGTGGAACCAAGCAGGAACCTGAAATTTGGGGAACTCCTAATTGTCCAAAAGAGTTAGACCCACAGGAGAGCACTAGGCCAGTTTCTGCAAAACGAAATGTTAGAGCCTGTTCAGCTTGGAGCATGACAGTATATTTGTGGACAAGCAAAGCACTGTAACATTCCAGCAAAAGAACAGGCAAAATATCACAGCCAAACAGCTCAAAAGATATCAAACAGCTCAGAAGAAAAGCCTAATGTCTCCCCTTCCAAAGCTCCTGAGATCACAGGCCTTACTAGCCCTATTCAGTAAAGGTCTGAATTTCAGTAGGATACAGGGAATAGTGAATCCTTTAATCTGCAGCATGAGTTTCTTGAAGCCTACAGGCACCTGTGTGCTGCACAAGCACTAGCAACATAGAGCTTTCAGGTGCTTCTTGACATGGTAGTACTTCTCCAGGCATATTTACCTACTAATATGACTGTAAAGTCCCAACCACAAGCAATCTGTGTCACACAGAAGCCAGACAGGGCAGTGCACAAAGTGAAATGCAGCACGTCCTCTGAGTGATTCAAGCCCAGCTGCCCTTCTTTGTTATGGCCACACACAAAAAGTTCTCCAGCATCTGGAGGGGAAAAAAAAAAAAAAAGGAAAAAGGTTCAGTTTCCAACAAAATATAAAGAGATAGTATATGCCATTGAGATCCTATGACAAATATGGACCGTGATTATACCATATACCCTCCATAGCCCCTCTTTTCCATAGCTAACTATATCATACAGCAGAACCATTCAAAGGCTAGATATTATTTTCTGCTCCTTATCTTAAAACTCCATAGAACTGAATAACTTCCYATTGGGCTCCCCTTTCTCTGCTTAGTAGAGAAAAAAATAGCAGCCTTATATGCAAGGCTATGGTGTGAATCAACTTAAACACTTCTTACACAGCCATAAAGTAATCACAGGGAAAAATTTAAAAAAAAAAAAATGAATTTCCCAGAAATATTCAGTTAACAGAGGGGAAAGAACCTGTTTTGAAACCAAGAACCGGTACYTGCTCAGAAACAGAAGCTACAGATAGGTGGCAGCACCGAATGAACTCAGAGAAAAAAAAATGATGTAGTTGCAAGTGTTTTTACCAGTGACAACCGCTGAGTGGCCTCCTCCTCCCGTAATGCTTTTAAAGCCTCGATACTTGCAGCAAACATCTTTCAGTGGCTGAGGTACCAGCACATCCTCTCTATGACCAAGACCAAGTTGTCCATAGCTGTTCGCACCCTTAAACGCAACAGAAAAAAAAAWRTKTWWAAAAAAAAAAAGAGACAAAAAAAGAGGAGGAAAATAGAGAGCTAGAGATCTGCTCCTAAAAAGGAATAGCCTCAGCAGAAGCATGTCAGGGGCTAACCTGCCACATTTGCTCCCCCAAATTCCAAGCAGGGCAATGCGCACCCCACCTGCAGGCATTCCACCCRTACTCTTACTGCTCTTTCTTCTCCCACCATCCCCAAGTTGCAGCACCAGCGCTACCTTAGGGGGGCACATTTAACAACAACAGGTGGGCACAACTGCAGGACTCAGCCCCAACAGGCAAACCAGGTGGGCATCCAATGGACTCAACTAGTGGCAAACAGCTCCCAGGTGTGTCAGTACCCGACAGGCAAACACTTTTTAGAAGGCTAGTCAGGACATCTCACCTTCATTTTTAAGAAGCAAGAGATTTTCAAGACCTCAAACAGGCAAGCTAAAAAATAATAAATAAATAAACTACAGTCTGAGGAACTGAGATACATACACATCCCTACCTTGCTATTGAAGCACCTGTCTTTATGCCCTCTTCCCAAAGCAGTGCTTACTACCGAGTATGCCTACTGCAGAGCAACACAACGCCAGCAAAAGAGGAGGGAATAAAACATTTTTTTTAAAAAAAAAGGCACATCAGAAACGCGCCTATGGACCGGGCCGCCTTTGCGCTCAGACGGAGCCCCAGCAGCAGCCCCGCTCGGGGAGCTCCGGGGGGCTGCGCGGCGCGGCCCGCGCTGCCCCCCGCCGGGGCGCCCCCATTTCGGGCCCGAGCGCCGGCCCCGTCCGGCGGCGGCCGCCACCTACCCAGGCGAACAGCGCCGGCTCCATGGGGCCCGCGCCCCGCGCCCTTCCCGCCGCTCCGCAGGAAGAGGCGGCGCGGGGGAGGCGCCGCCGGCGCCCCGCTCCTCCCCTCACGGCCGCGCCGAGGCGAAACGGCCGTTGGCGGCGGCGGTTAGCGACCGTTGGCGGCGCGCGCCGCGGCCCCCTCTCTCCCCCTCCCGGCGGTTGGAGCCGCTACAAGGGAGGCGAGCAGAGGCAGGAAAGGCACGGACAGCCAGGGAGGAGGGAGTGCGCTCTCTTTATTGAGGCAGTGCTGAAGTCAAAGCCAGCGGTGTTTATTTCCTTGACACAAAGTCTCCACCAGGGTGTGAAAGTATTTTAAGTTATTACTGCCCTACGTAGCCAGATGAAACTAAACACAGACGCAGTTAATATCACAGAAAATGCATTATCTGTTCTACCATTTTCATTCTTAAATTGTTACACAGTGAAAATAAAACTACAACAGCTGTTTCTGCAACAGATTGGAAAGTCGCTGCTAATTTAGGAGATAAGAGGTTTCCTGCTCAAAATAGCTGAAGAATTTAAACAGATACCTATGCATCTTTCTCCCATTTCCAATAATCAAATTTCTTTTAAAAATGCAAGAAGTAGACCAAAGAGATCCTCCTCCCTTATCTCTTGCTTAGAAGAAAGCTCCTTCCTGAAAAGGAAGAAACAAAACATCTATTTAAAAGCAAGATGTAAGCCATAAATGTGATAGACTATTTCTGTACGTCCTAAAGGTAAAAGCACAATTGTAGAAAGGGAAATGCTCGGTTGATAAAGTCAGAGGAAAAAAAGATGAAGATTTGATTTAAACAGTGAATGCAATTTGGAGACACCAGGCGAGTTATCACCTACACAAAGGCATATGAAACACAAACTTTTCCCAAGTCCCTCCAGCCTCTCCACCTCCTTTCTGTATGTTCATGTCATATATATGGCCGTCAGGAAGAACACCCCACACAGCTTTGGACCTCCATTCAAGAAGCCCAAAACACACAAAACTAACTGGGAAGTTGGCTACCACACAATACACACATTTCAGCAGGTCAACCATTTGTAATATGATCTTTAGAAACGGTCATATTTTACACTGTGAGATACGTGTACCTACAGCCCCACTGGGCCTTTCAATTATCATTTGCTTGCGAAGAACAAAGGTATTCAGGATTAGTAAGGAAATTAATCTTTGTGCAGTTTGCAAGGTCACATTAAAGTGGTATTTATCTTTTCTCTTACAGAAAGCCATATCAGACTGAACTTCAGCTTAGTATTATTTTAGAGTTGTGCTTCATTAAGTCCTGAGAAGCTATTTTGGATACTGAATTGTAATTTGGAAGTGGTTTTAGGTGTGGTACTAAGTACCTGAATGCTTGCTATATTCTTGGCTGAATTCATTCAGCGAGGACAAAGGCAAATTTGATTTCCTTGCTGCCTTCCTTTAGGTGCTTAACCAGGCACAGGAGCAACTGTCTTGACCCTCTTTAGGCTAAATCTGTTAGACTTGTGAAATCCTCTGCCATTCCTGGCAGAACTAATGATACATTTGAAAGAAAAATTTGATTCATGATAAATCCAATCATGATAAACTTCCAGCTACTTGTGTCCTAATAACCTTGAGTTGTTCTAATTCTCGTTTTAAATTTAGTAGCATAGACTTAAAATCACTGATTACTTTGATTTCATGCYGTAAATCTTTCCTAACTCCTAGAATCAGGTAAGACATTTCTCTAGGGTTAATTATTCCATTATTGCTTCCTAAGCCACCTTCTGTAGCATAATCTGATCCCATTCCTGATACTAGTCTGCAACAAAACCATGGTCTCTGTAATTTCTCCATTTTCTGGGTAGCTTCTTGTGGTTCTTGTGGGTAACTCCAGGCCTTTTTTTTTTTTTTTTTTTTTTTTTTTTTTTNTCTCTCTCTTTTTTTCTTATTTTAAATCAAGAAAGATAAAGAAGGAGGCAGAAGGGGAGCAATGAACATTTTGGTAAGGGACATAAAACAGAGAAACAGGATAAATAATTATCCTTATGAACCATTCATTCATCCATTGGTAAAGGTAAGAGCACTGCATACAACACATTTCATGCCTAGAATGAAACCAATAAACACAAGAAACGAGTTGACCGAGAGCATGCCCGTGGCTGTGGGCATTAGACTTCCAGTTGCTTGCCCATCTTGCTGAGGGCATCGCTGACAATGTCCAGCTCGTGGCGGAGCTCGTTCACCACACTGGCAATGCTCTTGGTGTCTTTTAGGATCTGCACGCTTTGCGTATACGGATTGTACTTCAYCCCAAAGGGGCGCCTGATGGTTTTTGCAAACTCTCTGTGCACGTGAAGGGAAAAAGAAGAGCGGAGGAGAAGGGAGTTACCAACAAATGACAACGCATCCTCTGTGTGCAGTCAGAACAAATGACCGTGCATCTAAAGCACTTACTTTCTTAATGAGAGCAATAATTATACAGCTTGCGATCTCTCCCACCCAGCACTTTGGACAATATGAAGCCAACATTAAATTTATCTTTCCAATTCCATGTAAGGTAATTATAAAATTGTGTGATAAGAATGAACATGTTTGGTGCTGCTGCTGGGAGATGCATGCAACTGAATCTGTTTTTATGAAACGGGAAACACAAAGAAACAAACAGAAGAACAGTACCTCATCCTTTCCTTTGCTTCTTCAAAACTTTCAGAAACAAAATAAACCTCCTGGAAAGTTGTAATGAGGCATTCTTGCTTGCAGGTGACCTTTGGATCAAAGAGTTTAACTTTGGCACTGCCAGAGAGGGCGTGCTGGGGAACATAATATTACCGTGTGAGGAGAAACATCATCACAAAAGAATGCACAAAGATAACAACATGAGATAAAGAACAAATTAAAAGAAAGATCAAATGAGACCATTCAGTGTATCATCCCTTAACAGTCATGTCTGCAACAGCAGAATTACTCGGAATCTAATATTAAGAAATATCAGTCATCTAATACTCCAGCTGAAAGACAGGGAGGCTGCTCAGCATATACCTAAAAGCAGGCTACCTATTGACTACTGCCACAGTGTTATCACATAAACAAAGTCATCCCTCACAATAAGCATCTAGGAGTTTTTCCAATTAGCATTGTCAAAATTAAAGTTTATTTTAAAATGGAGTAAAASTGCAATAATAAGACAAGAACAAGCAAAATAGGGAAATCATTCTGCAGCAGATGTCTTACCTTGAGCTCGCTAATCGAAGAGAGCAAGCCAGCGCCATAAACTCTTAGCTGTCCTTCTTGCTTGCACAAGCCGAACTCCACAGTGAAGAAGTAACACTGAAACAGAGACAGGAGTTAAACACTTCAGCCTTTGACAAAGATGCTGCAGCAGCCTAGATGGGGCATTCTTCCTTGTAGTTAGTGACAAGCAGCTTAGGCCAAGGTGCCATCACTTGCCTATCATAACCGCATATTTAAAGAGGAGGGAAACCAGAATGGGAGAGTGAAGTGACAAAGGTTTTTCTAATAAATCTATATTCCACATCTGGCTGCTCACAGTAATAGCACAGATATGTCAGTCTGCCTTAGTTCTATGAAAAACCTGTCATGACAGGATAGCCTCAACTTAAGAGAAACTTTTGACAAGATAAACAGACAAGATACACAGATAAATATATAGAGAGAATAGAGAGAAGTGCTTAGCTATATATCTCAGTGGGATCATTGGAAACTGAAACACTCACTGTTGCCAGTTTCTGGACAGACTCATCTGATGCTCCAAGTGATGCGAGACCAATTTCCTGGGAGAACTGAGCAAAACTGGGTTCAGCCAAAAGAGGGACATGGCCTAGGAGTTCATGACAAGTATCCCTGGAAAGAGAGACAAAAAAGAAAGAAATCTGATGGCCTTAACTTTTGGTAAAGGAAAAAAGTAACACCACTGAATACATAAAATGCCTTATGTGAAATTATTTAATATTCAAAAGAAAGAAAAGCATAAATCATCTTTAGCTGAAAGCAACTAAGTAGATCATACCAGCTCTACTAAAATGACTGAAATCAGTCTCTCTCTTCAGCTCTACTAAAATCTACTGAAACCTAGACTTCAAAATTAAGATGTCTAAAATCAAGGTCTGAGCTCCACATTTAAGAGGCAAATGTATGGAAAGCTAACTCTGTTCTCAGTGAAGTCGGAGTACAGTGCAACTAGTGTGCCATGTTCTTGAAAACTCYGTACCTACGAAGGTTGCACATGAGCATGCTAAAATGTCGTTATAGTCAGTGTGAAGGGCAGGAACTTGAGCATCTTTAAAAATAAGGTGTCTTGATGGTGCTCTTGAATAGATCTTTAGTAGCTTGACTTTGGGCAGCAAGATTTAAAAACGTTTGCATCAGCTTTTACCCCCAAATTGTATGACTTACGGCTCTGGTGTATAGAGAGGGTCTGAGCTGTGCCTAACATATTGAGTGCAGTGAAAGACTCTGAAAGCTAAACCGGCCAGGAAATCCCTCGGAGACAGGTATCCAGCCACTGGGCGAATGGTGAAGCCTGTGCGCTCTGAAAAGTGATGCAGAAATCATGCATTAGCTTCATGTCAAATCATATAATTGTGTATTAAGAAAAAAAATTCTCATCTTTCCTACAATACCTGGGGTAAATGCCACAGCACTACCTGGGCTCAAGAGCACGTGGGAAAAGGAGCATGACTTGAAAAAATAAGCCTGAGAGTTAGCAAGTGGACAGTTAAATTGTCTTTGTGCAAGAGGATTTCCTACCTTTTAGGGTCTATAACCAAGACAATACAGCTAGCTACCTCTTTGGCCAGTCCTCACACTCTTTGCAGTTAAGCATTGCCCCTCACATGTCACTGGGTGCGTATATCCAGGACACAATAACTTAAAACAGGGATAAGCAAAAGGCTAGGACAGGACCAGAAGGAATACCAGCCAGGTGACTAATGATGTCTGTCTATGGCTACATATGGGCAGTTTGCTTTCCAATGGACCTTGATTTCCCCTGGTGTAAGGAAATTAGTACATTACCTTTCAGGAAGCGGGACACATCTTCCAGCTGGGGGATATTGTCCTCTCGGTACCCACAGTATTTGGTGAGCAAGGGCAAGTTTTTTAGGTACTCTCTGCAGGCATGAGTAGGGTAAAGCTTGTTCAGCTCTCGGTATACAGTCCCCCAAGTCTTGATCTCCTCCTCAGTAAACTCAATCTTAGGAATTGGGTCACCACTGCAAGGAGAAGGGGAAGAGAGGATATTCCTTGGKAAATGGCTTATTATGAATAACCCATCTAACTACTATTATTATTTAACACTTAAATGGCCRTGACAGTCAGTCATGACCTTATTGAATTAGGCCCTATCAAATCCACAGTGCGACGTAGCTGTGCCCTTGATGTCTAAAGGTTTGCCCTAACTTCTACCTAAGCCGTGTGAAGTCTCCAGTYCTGCAAAGAGTTTCTTAGCTGTTTAAAACTGAGAATAAAGTTTAAAAACTTGTGAAACCTYTACAGCTTCAGGAGGCAAGGACATGTTCTTTTCCCTTTAGGCGTTGCCTGTCTTTATATGATTTTCATTGCCTTTTCAAACTCTTTAAGGAAAAGGTAACTTCATAAATTAACAATGCAATAAATGGAAGTAGCTAAATGTACATGTCAGGTAAAATCACATTTCTGTGCAGAAGAGACAGGCATTGGTCTGATCATATTCATTCTAGTCTATCTTTCCTAATGAGCCTTTTGGATCTTGATTCAAGTGGATTATTGCAAGGCTGTGATCTAAAGTCCACTGAAAGCAATGCAAGTGTTGACTGTGCTCCTGCTGCAGCCAGGTGAGCAGTGTGCTAACTTCCCAGGGAAAACTGTGGTAACTGCACACCAACCAGAACTGGCAGGGACTGACAGGCCCATTGCATTAATGGAAAGGAGATCTAAATATTCAGCATTTCTAGGCCACTCCTAAGGGGTAATTTTGGCATCTAAATTCAAGCAGGCAACAAGAGCAAGAAAATATTCAAAATGAAAGTACTGGATTAGGCAACTAACTATTTTAAGAGCCCCCACACAGGCGCACACACACCCCGAGCAGCATCTCTAAACACAGAGGTCTTTTAGGTTTCATTTCACACAAAACTTCTTATCTGGGCATCATATGCCCTGTTTTGAACCTGGAAATAGGGCTCAAGTACTTCTGTTTGCCCCAGGAATTCATATTCTGCAGTCAAGAGGCCATATCGGGCACCCGCCACTCCTCCCTTCCCATGGCAAAGGGGGCCAACCTGCTGTGCTGGAGCTACAGCAGGACGTGCTGCCCATCCTCTCACTTGTCACACACGCTTGCAGGGCAGCAGGGAGCGACCAGAGCGCCCTGAACCCAGGGAATGGGAGCCCTGTACCCTGGAAGACTTATTCTGGAAGAAGCTGAACTTACTGTTTGTAGTTCAGAGCCAGGTCTGCAAAATACTTTCGCCTCCTGCGGTAGACATTGTCTTTGAAACCCTGAGGGGCATGAAAAAAAAAGTTATTTGCATTTGCAACCTGTCCTGAATAACTAAGAAAAAGACACTTGAAATTTCTTCAGTGAGAAATATAGTAGTGTGCTGTGTACAAATGAGAGGACAAGACCCCGATAGCTGTGATCTGAAATGTTTGTTAACTGAATTAAGCACATAAATAGCAGCAGCTTTATGCGTGTAACTACATATTCAGGAGACAAGCATTTCTTCTTCTACTACTACTTCTTCTACTACTATTCATACCAATTTTGTTACCTGCTTGATTATTCTAAACTACCAAACCAGCTGCCCACCGTTCATACACACTGTCTGTTTGCTCCGTTTAYAGTAGGGAAGAAAGTCAGAGGAGAAGCCAAGCTTCCCTCCCAACAGGATCACTCAGGGCCCGGTCCAGGAAGAGACACGAATCCCCCATGAGAAAGCGCTCGGAACCACAGGGGCGCCATCGGGGAGAGGGAGGAGGAAAAGCCGTGTTTTCAAAGCGAGTCTGCCAAAAACCAGTCTTTGCTAATGGCTGGGCGCAAGGGCAGAGGTACTTACTGGATGGTCAGCATCCAAATCGGACCCGTACATCAGCACGCGGTTTGCACACTTATCCAAATCTGAGATCTTCTTAGGAAACCAGGGAACATTCTCCATGCCTGGGGAACACATGGAATTCACAAAGTTATTAATAGTGTGGAACTTGCTGAGGAAGGAAATGCTCCTCTCCAGTATGGCTACGCAGTTACAGGCGAAATCTATAAATTAAAGGGGTCATGAATAGGACAAGGAGTCTGCCTATCTGGCACCAGCCTACAGCTCACACTTCCTCCTCTGCCCACAGAGCACAGCCGACTTCACAATGCCCAGGGGAGGAAGCAGTTAATATGTGTTTTCTGTGGCCCATACTGTTATTATTATTATTATTGATGTTAGAGTAGCATCTAGAGGCTCCCATGGAGACAAGAGCACCTTGTGCTCAGTGCTGGGCAAATCTTCTAGGGTACAAAGTGGGCAAACAGAACAGGCAACGGGCAGAAGGAAGGATCTGCCTCTGTCCTGGGCAGCACGGGAGGAGGTTTTAGCCCCCTCTACTGAGCCAGAGAAAGGAGGAGTGCTCTGTGGTTATGTACCCCACAAAAGCCACCAGGCTTTGTGAATAGCCTGGGGTAAGAGGCAGCATTGCCACCTTGAAGAGATTCATCATTAGAGTTTTACTATTGCCTTTGTTTTCTTAGCACGAGAGAGGTTTTATCAAGGTCTTGGCAGTGCTGTTAATATGCTGTGACAACCAAAGGATTGTTTTCTGCCCTGATACTGTTAAGTTTTCTGAAATGGAATGGTTAGATTGAAGTTCCTCTTACATATAGTTAGAATAAGCAGTCTTTATCCAGGAGAACCAGATGTTACCTGCCCTTGCCAACCCCCCCAAGCCAAGCACACAGGCTGAGAAATACCATGGACTGACTTGTTGCTGCCCTGGACTTCAAGCATCCCTTAAACTAGGTGAAAACAAAAACTGAACGTGAAACAACCTTAAGTTAACGTGCGCCTCTTCCACACTCACCCAAGTAACCCCCTATGATGAAAAGTGGCGAATAAATCAGGAGCTGAATGAGGAAAGTGCAAAACTCCCTTCCTGCTCTTCCTACCTCTCAGCCTGAAGCGGCACTTGCTGTTGTCCCACCTCTCTCTGTGGCACTCGTCAAGCCACTCGCTCAGACTGTCACCCGAGCCCGTGCCCAGGCTGGCCAGTCCGCTCCGCTCTGACCTGCTGGCTACCCCTCTCTTTCTCTTTCTCCTCTTTGCTCATTCTGACAAAACTACCACTCACACCTACCATTTTCCTGCATGGTGAAGTGCTCTGTCGAGTTCATAGAGACAACATTGGCCTGGGATTGCAGGAGCTGGAAGAGCTCACTCAGTTGTTCCCTGTTACTGTCACAGTCCACCAAGATCTCAAACTCAGAATTTCTTCTCTTGGACTTCCGTGATTCAATATGTACCAGATTCACATGCTTCTCCTGTTTTGCAGGAAGGAGAGTTTTCAAACAGATTGACTAAGCCTGAGTTGTTTTCCAAACAAATATTTTGCTGCCATAGAATATTCACTGTTTTTTTGTGAATTTTCATTAGTTTTTTTCATTAATAATTCTAGCATTCTCCAAAATTGCTCTTACGATTTAAAAATATAGAACTGCTGTAGACATGTGATTATCACATACCTGAAAGAGTTTCAGTGCTTTTACAAGTCCTCCAACTTCATTCTTCAAAGAAAATATGATGGCTGTTCTACTTCTTTCAGATGAATGGTCCTTGTTCTCTTTATTGTCTTCAATCATCGTGTAATTAGCCTTATTTAACTAAACACAAGTTACGCACACACAAAAAATATGAATAGTCATGCAAAAAGTGTAAAGTTTACATTTCAGCTTGTCCAAGAGAAATGGTACCAGTCAAATCACTCTACACATTAACAGGCAAAAAGTTAGGAGTACATAGGAGCTATGGATGAAATATAGGATTTTTTTTTCTTAGACCATTTTGTAAATATCTTTCACAGTTCTCTAGAATGCAGAGCCTGTTTTCCAAATAGAGTAAGCAATTCATGTTGGTACTTCTATGAGGCTTTAAAAGTCACTAAAATAATGAGTTGAATAAATGACATGCTAGCAAATCTGATAAAATTTGCTAAAGGGAATAATCCAAAATCCATTGGGCAGAGCTAGGGGAAGATGAATCAGGCTTTAACAGATTTGAAATGAGAAATTATTGCCTTTCTCTCACTACTTAAAGGATTGCTTTTTACCRAGAAAACAGGCAAAACCTGAAAGAACTAAAGCTTTGTACTGACCGGACTCTTGCTGACCCATTCCGGTCAATGCAACAGATATTCTGTTGGTGCTCCTAATTCAAGTGCCAAATCCTTATAATAAATCCAAAATACTACTCAAAAGTGTCTCAGAAAATTCTCAGACAGGCAAAAAATACAGGACCACCAGATTTTATACTATAGTTGCGATTATTCTGCCAAGTTGAATATCAGTCTTTGATATCAGCAGATCAAAGACTATCTCCTTGGCTAAATCTAGCCAGGCCATAAATAAAAGTAACATAGAAACTATTAAGATCCTCGAAAATGCAAAGTAAAAAAAATAAAAGAACAGAATCTCTGCTTCTAACTCCCCTTTGCTCAAAGCCTGTGAAAATAACCCACAAAAGGTGAGGTTTCTGAAGGAGCTAGGGAGGACACAGTTGCTACTGGGAGGCGTTTTGCTATCGCTGGTAGTTCAGACACAACTTACCTGGGAATGGAAAAAACAAGAGCAACAGTTGTAGGTGTGTGAACAGAATGCCACAGCCCTGTTCATCTCCTTCTACAGTCTCTCCGTGTTTAAGAGTTAAGTGGAATTAAAAAGTTAAATATTTCTATCTACCTATGAAGATATAACGTGATGGGTGACTGCTACTAGATGTCACATCACAAGCRAGTTTTCAGCCACTCTAAAATCCTYCCTGGGATTTCACTGTGAGACACTAAAAGCCAAAGCTGTGCTGCAAACAAAAAATCATTTAGTTTGCAAAGTTAAAACTACTGCACAACTGATTTTATTATAGCCAGTGCTCCCATTTTCACCATGCTGGATGGGGCAGCGTCCACAGCAGCAGCCGTCAGACCAGGGTGGATTTTCGCCAGCCTTGCTGACCTCCCGGGCACATTCACGCTGTAACACGAAATGAGGCAGCCCCGGCTTTTCCCTCTCCCTGCCCGACAGCAGCGCGGCACACGGTGCATTTGGGGTTCCCCTGAGCACAGCGGTTTGTGCTTGAGCCTCCCCTCCCCGGCAGCGCCCAGGGTGCTCCCAGCCAACRGAGCCGCCCGGCGCCAGCCAAGAGGCTCCCGCCCGACCAACAGCAGCTGCTCCCGCCGCCGGCAGCCCCATCCCTGCCATCCCGCTCACCTGCGCGGAGCCGCCGGAGCTGCCAGGCCCGTGGGGCTGCACAGGCTGCGCGCCCGGCCCGCGGGCGGCACGAGCCTTTATCAGCCCTGGGGGGGGGGGAGGAGGAGGATCCCAGGCTTTGGAATCCCAGCCCTTGGATCCCAGCTCCACCGCCCCCACTCAGGGGGAGTGAGGCGGAGTGGGGGAAATGCTACCCTGGCTTCAGGTAAGCCTGGACCTCTGACTCCTCGCTGAGGTTAGACCAGGCAACGACTTCAAGATGAGAGGATTTGTTGTGACAGGACAAGGGAAGCAGAAACGTTACCCAGGAACAGGATCTCCTGGAGCTTCCAGGGATGGRGGGGGCTGTCTTGGTGCAGGGAGGCTGTGCAAAAACATTGGGACCAGAAGGTTTTTTGCTACATTTCCTTTGAAAGGTAGGCTTTCAATTAAGCTCGAAAGCTAATTTTATCCTAATCAACATGTCTCAAATTTCTTCAATTTCTTTTTTCTCTTCCGCACCTGAAACACTGACAGCTTGATGGGATCTAGCTGTTTAAGATGGTGGTATGAAGCAATTGTGGGTGATAATGGCCAGGCTTACAAGCAGGCCAACTGCTAACTGAGTAAGAGGAGATTCTTGTCTGACGTGAGACAAGCCCAGGGTAATGAACTCACATCAGCAGGCGGACGCACATCCAGCCCACGAGGCAGGCTTCCCTCTGATGCCCGTCCAAGGCGGGTTCCCCAAGACCTGCGAGGTGAGGACGGCTGCAGGGAGCCGGAGCAGGACAGGCAGGGCCGGCAGAGCAGCACGAGCTCCTCGGAGCCGCTTCTGCCTCGCTCACGCTATGGCCAAGCCCCCATGTCTCAGACACCATCCAAGGAATGTCGGGCACCCTGTTTTCTCCGGGGCACCCACARGGTGCAAGGTGAGACATCCCTTTTGCTGGTAACAAAAGGGTCARGGAGTCAGCTTGAGATCACACAAGAGGACAAGCACGACTGAAAATGCTGTTTGCTAGATAATGGCAGAAAAAGGACACATCCCAAAACCCAGGCATGAATCCTCTGGTCAGCTGAGGCGGTTTCAGCACTACTTGGTCAGAGGACACCATCCAAACCAGACAGCACAAACCACCACATCTCCCAGGTCCAAACCCGAACCTGAGGAACTCCCAGCTCCCAGGGAAGGACAGAGCGATTTCAGCTCATCCCCTTTCCTAGAGCATGCTGTACTCGGACAACCCTGTTTCCAAGAGGACATCTGTGGTGCTTAAAGTGAATAGCTCTGCCCTTTCACAGCACAGAGCAAGAGGGCATGTGAACACATCACGGCACAGCCAGAAACGCTGAGGGGATATATTTCATTAGCAGGTGTTTCAGTTTTCCCTTCATAAAGAAAGTGCAATATTTATTCACTCTCCACAGCAGGCATATCACTTCCTTCTTCCAGAACAGATCTCCCCAACCAATCAGTTGAATCAAAGAGCAAACAACTCCTACTACCTCCACAAAGGCTCTTTAGCTTACAGGACTGATATTAATAATGAATCTGTAAACACTGGCACAGGGGGGTAGTTGTGACAGGGTATGGCTAACCTGACAGCTTTCCCTAGTGCCTCATATGCAGGAATAAGAGCTAGCAGGTCACTCCGCCTACGATTTTTGGAATTACACACTAGGAAGCTCTCTGAAAGCTCTGAGAGGAATCTGATAGATCAGATGATAAAAGCAAAGATTCTTCAAATGCAAATAATGATTCTTCCTTTGGAAAACCCCTGGGATCTGGGCTAGGTTTCTAACACTTCCTGATGGCAGACAGCTTGCATTCCCAAGCCTTTCTTTCCATCAAAATTCTGCTCTGATCCCTAATCAAAATTGAAAGAAAACAACAAAAAATTCTSTGATAGATTTTCTCAGGCTTCAGAAGACATTTAAGTTCCATCACCCTATAGGGTGATGGAAGACTTAGTTTTCATGCTCTCGGACTCAGATCTGATCTTCCCTTCCTTTCAAACTATCACAGGATATTGTGGGAAAGCCACTTCATCCTGGGTCTAAACATAYGGATTATTCCGACATCCCTTGCCTCACAGGTGCCCTTCTCTGCAGCCCAGCCTTGCAGAGAGGGTTGGTGCAAAGTCAGCTCCCCAGGCGCTGGTGAAACCCTCTTTGCTGCTGCTCTGCGCCTGTAGCTGCCCAGACACCTTTGAACACTTCTCCTAGGGACAGCAGGAGAGGGGTGGTCGAGGCCCACGAGCATCTGAAGATATTTGCACTGGGGAGGACCAGGTGCAGCACAGGGGGACACACAGAAATGAGACGGGGAAAGTGCACTCGGCAGGAGCACACAAACCTCAGGGCACGCAACAGAAGCGGAGGGGATGTAAGCTTTGCTTCCAGCTCCACCACACATCACGGGCACTTCCTACCTACCTGATCAAGAGACAGAGTAGTTGCTGCCTCCCTCCCACCCCATCCGTGCCCTGCCAGGCCCGATCCGAGGGAAGACTTTCTGGGACACTGACCCTCGCTCCCCTCACGGCCAGCTCCGTGGAGCCCACCACCAGCTTGGCCTCGACAGGCTATCACCACGCAAGCAGGACGGCAGCRACGAGGGCAGCTTAGGCTAAAATGAAAATAATTATGAATTACATAAAGGGATAACCTAGATGCCCAGAGTTTTTTGGAACTGATTAAGCCTAGTTCATTGGCTTAATAAGATGTGCTGTTCACCACAACCAATGCCCCCTAGTCTGAAAGGGCAGAACCACAAAGCATGAAGTGACTCAATCAGGGTCTGGATGACCACTGAAGCCTGCTCTGCTGCCCTCCACTCACCCTTCTAGCTCCCGTGAATGTACAGATGGCTCAGAGAGAGCTGTTCACCAGGTTTCACTTGGAAGCTGCATCTTCACGGTGCCTGGACAAGGAGGGCACTTAGTAGGTCAGCAGTCTTGCCTATCTCTGCAGCCTGAGGTATCTAGATCTTGCACCAAGTGACTTTTCCAGCTTTGCTCAGACACCCAAGGGAAATCGTGACCAAGATGTTAGTAGCATCATCTCAACAAGGTGGAAGTTTGCCCCCAGCTCCAGGCACTGCTATTCCTTAACCATTCCGGATTTAAGTACCACTAACAACAACATCCTTCACTACGTGACAGGGTTTTTCTAAAAATCTGCACAAGGACCTTGTCCTGGTCAGAACTGACCTGTGATCCTGGGGCTTTCACAGCCAGCAGGCAACTTGCACCTTCTTCAGACATCTGGCAAGTAGCRTCTCATTTAATAGCACCAGCTCAGTTACTGGGGGGAAACAGGATGAGAAATAAGGATGGAGGAGGAAAAAGGAAACACAGAGTGCCTCGAAATGCTTTGGTTTACTCACATTAGTTCAGGCACTGCAGGTCTTGCAGTGTCACAGAGCGTGCACCTTCTGTGGGCACTGTCCTGTGCTGGTCCTATCTCAGAGAGGACCTCCCAGAAAAAGCTGGTGTGAAGATGTCCACRACACATAAACACACTTTGCACTCAGAGGCTTTGCCAGTATTGCAAACACCTGCAGCTAAGAGGAATGCCTTTCTTTTCCYCTCAAACCAAAGGGACTTCTCCCCAAGTGGTGTGTTAAATGTCAGCATAATCTCAGAGACAAGACCAGGAGTGAATTTACTTCCTGGGCAGAGACAAGTTGGTTCCCTCAAATAAGCCATATATAAAGTCATCAAATAGAAAAGAGCCACAGAGCATTAATGATATTTACTCAGAACACACAGATAGCAAAATATTCTACAAATTTTTAAAACTCTACAGGATATTTCTCATAAGCACCCTCTCCTACAGACAAAACCTTCCAGAGAGATAATCAGCACCTGAGGATCAAGTGCAGGACTGACCTGCTCGAAACTGGGTCAAGCTGATCAGGCTCCCTGCGAGGCAGCACTCTGCCATGTGTGGCTGCTGAGACCTGTTGCACTGAGCCCCAGCAGCTGCAATTGCACTCAGGATGACGGCTACAAGAACCRTTTTTCTTTTCAATTACATTACCCTCTCTCAACTACTCTTGCTAAATGAATCCTTCTCTCCTCAGCAGTCTTACGCTCAAAAAAAAAGGGTTGTTTCAGAATGAGAAGTCTCGTGTCTTCTGGCACAGGACCCTTCACCGGAGAAGTCCCAGGAATGCCAAGRGCCTCCAGAAGAAGCCACCAGCCTGTTCCTGCTGCCAGTTCAGGGGTTACTCTTCTGTCCAGGGCCTGGAGTYGCTTGGCAGCTGCTTGCAGGAGCTTGGCAGCAGAGCTTGAACCAGACTGCRGGTGCTGATGCTGTTTGTAGATAAAGGCACTGGAAATTCTTAGGCTGACAAGCTAAGAAACTGTCACCTCTCCAGATCTTCCTTTCCCCAGAGATCCACACAGAAAAGAGAGTCTCTTCTTTGCTATCTGATACAGAATACACATAAACTTTCTGCTTATGTCTTTGTGCCAACTTAATGCCAATCTACACCTCCTCCCTCTATCCCCCGACTCCAGAAAACTGGCTTTATATGGGAGCCAAGTAAACCTGTAAGGATTCAATTAACCTATCACATCTTCTCAGAGAAAATGCAGTCACAGCCACCATCCCTATGAAGAAGCCAGTTTTTAAAAACAATAATAAAAACCAGGGCTAAGTGCTCCAAAGTTAGGGGAGAGACAGCATCTGAGAGTGATTTTATTCGTCTGGCCAGGACAGATACAGTAAGAGCCAAAGAGAGGCAGGACAGAAACGATGGGCAGAGTTATTAATTGCCTGCWGAAAGATAAGCTTAACTACCTGAACGCTGCAGGAGCGAAGGAGGGAGCATCAGCCAGCCCTAAAGTCCTCTCAATCCCGTCAAGGTCCTCAGTGTCACTCGCTCCTTCTCCTGGTGCGGCAGGAGAACATGCTCTAATCTCCAGGACGGCCATTCCACAGCGTTGCTGCTGGGATCTCAGCAGTTAGGGGGAGCTGGGAGCAGCCCCCSACTTTCCAGCCACAGGCCTTGGCTCCGGGCCAAAACGCAGCTGCTCAAACCTTTTCCACGAAAGGTATGAAGTGCCAAATCCCAGAGCAAAACAGGTTTAATGCGGTTTAATGCTAAGTCTGCCTTAACCATAATTACTTTCTTCAGAATTGACCACGGCAAAGCCTTATCACAGCCCTCTGTGTTCCTGTTAATTAACTGCTGCAGACATTTTATGCCCTTAAGAATTGTATGGCATTTAACTGAACACTACAGGAGTTGCAGGGATGAGCAAAGATGAACATCATGCAGTTCTTCAAAGCCTCTGAAAAGGTCTAATTTTTTTTTGCCAGGAGCAGCACTGAACAGAGGGCTGTGATGGGCATCTCCAGGTCACATCCTGAGGATGAGCTCCAAGTCTGCTTGCTCTTCTTCCCTGCAATCTCTCCCTTCACGTCGCAAAGAACCTGCATATGGAGAGAGCAGGACCCACTAAAGGTCAAAACCCACATTTCCTTCCCCCTTACTTTTCCTAGGTATAACCCTGTACCCACATTGTCCATCACAGCTCCCATGAGAGCTACCTAACATCCCGAGCCAGCTGCGACCCCAAAGCCATGCACAGTGTTTGCAAGACACTGAGCCCCTCTTAATCTTCTTACTCTCTTAAGCCCTGCAAGCTACAGCACTAAGAATGATCTCTGAGACACACCTGAAAGTCTTRGTGCAATAATTTAGTTACTGGACAGGGGATCCTCTCCAAGGGGAGACCCTCTCCAGAGGATTTGGCACTCAGTTAACCCTACCAAGTTACTAGGATCTTCTCAGTATTACAGAAAGGTCGTTGAACATTGAAAACATTTCATTCATAAGCACTCAATAAGCAACAAGAGAAAAGGGGGAATACTACCCAGCAAGTAATTTAAGTTACAGATTCATTGAAAACATTTACAAATATATTTTTTCCAATGACAAGTGCAAGAATCAGTGAGGCAAGTTACCTCCTTKGAAAGAGTCAGCCAGCTGCAGCATCAATAACCTTTCCAGAGATGCTGTGCAAATCCACTGAAGCACACATAGCCACTCGCTGTTTGGATATTTGCTTTAGGCTGTTTAAAGAAATAATATTAGCCCATTCATTTCAGAGAGGTAATACATTTTCTTTTGATAAAAGCTAAATAAAGTCACAAATGATACCAGTTAGGAGAAAACAGGGCATAGTTTTTCCGAACCACCTTTGCAAGCTTTTTGGGAAAGATTTAAGATGCTATTGGAGCAAGACAAGCCTTGCTCCAATTTGTTTTCAGCACCAAATGCTACCTTAGTATTAGCTACATTTCAATCAAAGCCGCAATCAGACTGGGAACCAAAATCCCTGAAGAGCTCTCTGCTCCAAACACCCTGGAATTAGCGGCTATAGAAATGCTAAGGACAATCCTCCATATATTTTTTTTTCCCAATTCCGTTCAGCGTTGACCTCCTCACTTTCAGCTAAATGAAACTAGCCCTAGGCCACAGAAAGCTACAGAAACGGCCCATGAAAACACTCATGAAATTATACGAAACCAGTATCCTCACCACCTGCTAAGGATGGCAAATAAGGCGGGCAAATAAAATTGTGCATCCTTCACACACAAAGTGGAGTTAGCAGAAGGGCACCCCGTGCACTGAAGAACCACCAGAATCCCCTTATTTTGACTATATTACCATTTCACCTTAAAAACCTCAGGATTTATCCAGGTCTTTCACATCACAGGCAGACACAAAGTAAAACAATGAAATACACAAATAAGCCAGCTGATGAGMAAAGCCACAAAGTGCCTGGTAACCTCAGCCCGTTGGCTTAATTAGTGCAACAGCAGCACGTTTTGTGTTGAAGGCAAGGCAGAAAGAGCTAATAAATGGGAAAGCTTTGTGCTCCCTAATGATACGAGTAAGCACAGCCCGGAGAGCCAGGCCAGGCGCTTTGATCCGCTCCGAAGGCAGGGAGAGCTCTGCAGGCCCTTCTCACACAACAGGCCTACCATGAACACGGGCCTCTGTCCAGCCTCTGCTGCAGTCACATTCATTTAGGAGCTTTATCCAACATTAGACTTGCTTAATRTGAAAAGCAGAACATCTGCATTCGATATATTTTGCACATCTTAAAAACAGAAAGGCTAAGAGAAACCAGGAACTGACTCCCAAGGCCTAAATAATCACAGAAGACTTGGGGGCTGCCTGTTAAAGTAGGATTTTTTCTCCACATTTGCTTCCTCTCCTTGCTATAAATACCCAGCTTTTCTGAAAAGGAGACATGGTAGTATCTTATTTTTTAAGATATTTGCAATTCTTCATGTTGCATTGGTGCTTCAGAGTAAAATAAGCTTGGAGAACTGTACTCAGCAAGCGGGACTTGAGGCCACTCTTTAAACACGCTGGTAATTGCAAAATGCTGAACCTTAGAGCTGCAGAGCATCATCACTGCCCAGATTAGCAAGACTGTTCTTCTTGTTGTGTTCTCATGACAGCCTTGGGGAGAGGGCTTTTTTTCTGAGGGCCTTTTATCTGATTAGATTTTTGCTCCCATTACAGCTGGGCCARTTTTGCAATGGGGCAAAATTAATTAGTTTGCATCAAAGAAAAGCTCCTTGAGACGCAACACTAATGAGCTTCATCTGCCCGATCAGAGGGCTTTGCTTTTAGCAACACCCGGAGCAAAACTCGGTTTCCGAGAAATATCCTAAGAATATTCCAAGCTAACAGCATTAGCCCAACAACAACCAGGACAATGGCCAGGGGACGGGGCTGGAGGCTGCGAGCAGACCCGTCAGGGTGGGTATTGAGCAGAGGAGGCAGCGCAGACCCCAACGCGCTGGCAATGGGGCTGGGGAGAGGCCCCGGGCCCCACAGCAGCCCCTCGGCRCCGGGAACGAGACCAAAGGGGCTGCGCAAGGACAGGGCGCTGAGCTTGGGAAATAAATGAAGGAGGGAATAAAGGGGCATCCTAAGGCAGGCGCACTAGTTCTTAAAAACTTGGCAAACTACCTGGGTCAAAATATTCATTTTTAAGTTTGGTTTTTATGGATGAAAAACATAATCAACTTTGCTTTGACTTTGATGGGAAAAGAGGTGCAGAGAACAATGAGAATTAAATAGATCTGGTATTTCCTGACTCTACTATATGTTTTTCCTTCCCACCGCCGCCTTTCCCTCACTCYATTAGTAAAAGCAAATACGAAAACATAGCCTAGAATGATTTTGCTGGTACAAGGGTGCCCATCTACCTGAAAAAAAAAAAAAAAACATAGGCTAAAACTAATTATCAGAGATAGGCTGATAAATTTAGCAAAGCACATCATAAAATTCATCAGTATAGACATTTTTAGTATAACTTGCCCACTACAAAGTGCTTTGCAATGGAAGCGAAAAACATACAATTCAAGTGTGTATAAGTGATAAAGAAAAAAGTCTTTCCCAAGACCAAATGTTCCTTCCCAATTCTCCTCAGCACATATGCAAGACTAGAAATGAAGACACCTTCATTTATWAAAAAAACATGCTTTTCCCAACGCTTTTGTGGCCCACTCAGGCTTCGGAATMTTTTCAAGCCACAGAACCCTGAGCTGAGCCAGCCAGGGTCCTGCTGGACGTCCAGCTGCAGGCAGGTTACAGAAAGAGTTCAGAGCTGAGAACTGCTTTCAGCAGCACCACAGAAACCACTTGAGTTGTGAGGCTCTCAAAAACACACTCAAATTCAACCAAATAGTCAGGYGGTACAACTGAACAGGCAGCAACAACTGTGTGGGGACAAAGACTTAACTCGGCTCTGCAGCTGGGCACACAAGACGGCAGGACCGCGTTGCAAGGCACACRGGTACACTGACTTACGATGGTTAAATACATTGTCTTTGGAGCAGCCAGGAACTGAATTTAAAAAATTAATCTCTTCCTTGTGTCTGGATACCACTTTTCATCAAAGTGATCTTGATGAGTCACAAGTAACACTGAAACTGTAACAGTTTTATCCTTTTGCAAACCTATTACAAGAATTAAATTTCAAAAAGTATCATTTCAAACACCCACCCGGTGTCCTCTGATCCTATGAACATGCTGCACCTGTGTATAATATTTCTCCACTAGCCTTCTATGACAGGTCAACATAAAAGACAATTCCCATTATTTATAGGTTTTCGGTTATCTCTCAGAAGAAGAAACGGACCAGGGCATGTGTGGGAAGGGAAAAGCTTTGTTTAATTTGCTTAATTAAGCTCAAGTCTTTCAAGCCTAAATAAACTCTGGATTTGGCTGGTTAATTAAACCACAAAGGCAGTTCCTTCCCTGGAAAGGGCAGCTACGTCACGGTGCRCCCCGCGCAGCGCGCGCTTCCGCCGACTCGGCGCCGCGGATCTCCGGGAGCGGCAGCTCGCCCGGGGTGCTGCGGCCAGGCCGCGCGCGGGAGCTGGCAGCTACACACACACACGGTCGCCCGCCCGGTGCTTTGGGTGACAGTGTCAACATTCCCACCGCCACTGGTGTTTTATTAGCTGCAACCTTGTGATGAACGCGTGCACAGACCAGGGGACAGCGGGGACACACAGAAGAGCAACAGGTTCACCCGCTGAAGCTGTCAGGGATACACCAGAAAGTAGCCAGGCTCAATCATCTCTCCTATTAAAAGAAACAAGGAACCTCTTTTCCACCCTCATCGATCTAAGACCTGGTTGCRATGCCCTGGCTCCTCCCTGGAGAGCACTGCTCCCTAGGGAAGCGAGCACCACGAGGCAGCCCCTGGCAGCACCAGCCCAGCGCGGGGACGCGCGCTGCCCTTCGCCAGCCTGCTCCGGAGTCAGCAGAGGCTGCACAAGCAGAAACCTTGCATGAAATYGCCTCTCCAGGCTGCTCCGGCTGCACATCTCCAACACCAAAAACACCCCACAGGAACCGGCTCGTGCACCCCCACGCCAACACCTCCCGCACCTACCTCCTTCCTGCCACCAAATCCCCACCAGCAGGAGGAAAATGTTAAATCTTCCCTTCAGGTGTATTTGGATCTTTCCCACAAGCAGCTCTGTTGGCAGTGCCAATATGTCCACGGTCCCTAAAAGACTTTTGTTGGACCTACACAATTTTATARCTCAGACCAGTTTCCCGATGTTCCTCTTCTTGCCCTTCCTAAGTGTCTCATCCACAGAGCTCGAGTCCTTCCTTGATCTTCCATGTTTTTCCCACTCGTTCTCCCCCTTCCCGCTACTCCARTCTCTTCTATCCAACATTTCTCCTCCTTCTATTCAGCCACACCAGCAGCCTCATTCCCCGTGTCAATATGGAGTCATTTAAGTGCTGCTCATTCACTTTTACATCATGAAATCGAAATCTTGACTAACCAGGTTAGCCTGAACTCAGAATATCTTCTCACAGTCTTTGTTCCCAGCCTTATTCTCTGCCTGATGAGGAAACTTCTAGATGTTGAACCTAAGCGTTTGTGCAATACARAGGATTTTGAATGGAGAAAATATCTTTGACATCACTGGCTAATTATAATTTGCTATGCTAAAATATGGCTTTGGCTATACCGTAGAGCTATACCGTAGAGCAGGATAAAAGTGTGCACGTATCTTCCTGTGTGCTTCAATATCCTCCTATTGACAGAAGATAGGATGACTGGGCTATGACTGGAGACCAGGAAATTATTTTTGTGATTTCATTAGAGCAATTGACAACAGCGTTTCCTTTCTGTGGAAGGTTAACAGATGGCTTGTTCATGTTGCTACTTCTTTAAATAGGGTTGTCGCCAAAAATGATGCCCATGACAACAAAAAAAATATTGACATAAGCTCATTGCAAAATTAAAACAGGGCTCACGTAATCTAAAGCACAATGCTGCCATCACTGCGACGCGGAAGAGTGTCAAGCTGCGTTTGCTTTTCTGAGGTTTCCTTGGTAGTTGGATGGARGGACATCCATTTTTGGAGAGCCAACGACACGGGACTTGCGCTATTACGTGAACGAACCTGTAGTCAGTCAGTTGCCATGCCTACTTCCCTCTCGGACACGGATATAAGATGGTGTTATATCCAGACTGGGATTTTCATCATAACCATAACAGAATGTATTTCTCATCTTGGGCAAATATGGTTTCATATAAAACTGCTCGAGTGATTCAGAACTGCAGATTGCTAGTGGTAGTGGTGGGTTTTACAGCACGAGCAAGACTCAGTTCTCATCAGACACAGACACAGGCGTCCTGTGGGGCCCTTCCCCAGGAAACCAAGCGGGTTTAGCCAAAGGGGCAGCACGCTGTGCTGTGTTCTGCTGGCCTCACCTCACACCCGTGCCCACCACGAGCATCTCCCGCCCTCCAGGGCTCTGTTTCCAGGTCTCACCTCCGGCTGCAAGGCACACAAATGGCCTTAGCGCTACCTCCAAGCGGCTCTGCTCCCCATGCCCCTGCCAGCCGTCCGAGCGCGCGGAGACGGGGCAGCCCTGGCCCACTCGCTGGCCCTGGCGCCCAGGCTTCACCTGGGTGGACCTGGCTCTTTTCCATGTGATCAAGATATCTACAAAGAACAACCAGTTTTGAGAATAGAGATCGGAATCTACTTGGTACTTAATATGTGACAGCACATTAGTTTTTCTATACAGASAGACAAAATTAATATATTTTTAAATATTTTTAAACATTTGTACTTATATTTATATTTTCCTTCAGTATTACAACTACCTTTTCCTCCTTTTTCTGTTATTTTCTCAGGTATCCCTTCTACACTTCTTTTCTTTCTCTGGTATTACTGTCTTAATTCTATAGGCTCTTCATCACATCCTCCTTCCCTCATCTTTTCAAGCTATTTGTTTACATTAGCCTGTATATAAAATTAAGCTCTCCAATTTTTCTGTTATTAAAACTTTCAGCTAACTGAGAGTGAGAAAAACTGAGCGAGAAAGAGCACAACAAAACAAGCAGGCAAGCCAGAAAGAGAATAGAAGAAAGAAAAAAAGAGTGAGAAAGCAAGAGRGAAAGAGCAAAAAGCAGCAAGCAAAATTAAGACAACATGAAAGAAACAGAAAAAAGTCAATGGATTTTCCCCAGGGTTTCTCACTTCACTTTGCTCCCTAACAACTCCAAAGGGCAGCTTTTGTCTTACAGCTTTTATTTAACACGCAGAGCTGAAATCTGCTCTAGCAAAGAGGTAAACCATATAACCAGGCAGGGAAACTAAAGGAGGACAAGTAACAGTTTTCAGCATTGCAAACCCTCTGTGGACAGCTGTTTGCAGCAGCCTGGTTTATTTTCCAGCGTTGGGATGCCAGGTTTGCTCAGCGCACGCCTGGTCAGCCGCGAACAGCAGGCACACCGGCAGGGACGGGTGCCCGCGCGCCCGGCGCCGGAGGGAGCACCCAGCCACTCGCTGCTCGTGATTGCCTTCACCCACCTGAAACATTTTTGAGAAATTGTATAACAAAACAGCAGCCTGGGCCGTGCCCCAGCTTCCTCCTTTCTCAGGCAGAACATGTTGATTTTATCATCGTCTAGAACAAAAAAAAAAAAAAAAAAANAAAAAAAAAAAAAAAAAAAAAAGGTAAGCAAACAGCATTATGAAGAAAAAACATAGAATTTATCTTTTGGTGAGAGCAAAGAAAATACTGAAGAAATAAACAAATTAAAAATCAGTATCTTTTCACCCCAATGTCACAAACCATGAAGACGACGGACTTGCCAATAAAGATTTAAAATATTTTGTGTTTAGGGTGACTGTATTGGTCATTATTTGTGATGTGCCCTCTTAGATCACTACAGCAATTATAATAAAATATGAACTAAAACATAATACAGAAAATTGAGAAAGCAGAAGCAACCTGASCATGGAGAAGTGGGGCAGAGAACCTCTCAGCCCACTGCTTCACGGTTTAGTTTACCTGAAGTTAAAAGTCTGTGGCACAAATACGCAGCAGGCATTACGATACCAACAGTAAACACCTCCTCACAACAGCAGAGCACAGATTAAGCATTCAAGTATCACTCTTTTGCCCTACATCCCAAGTTTCCTTGGTTTTGTGGGGCTTTACCTCATCAGAAAAAAGCTGCTATGTACAGTGAAAATGCTGATCTTGCAAAAACAGGAATCAAAATAATACTGAAATCATATCTTTGATTTATATTATTATGCAGAGCTATTAATCCTAAATTAAAGCATGCCCTTTTGGTTCAATTTCTGCCTCTAGGCAGAATTGCTGTTCCCATCTGATTAGAATTCAACTCCTCTTCTGCTTGATTTCTCTTTCTGCGCAGTTATTCCTGTGCAGTTTCTACCATGCAGGTGCCACAYGTCACAGTTCACCTGCAGCTCTGTCCAAGCAGGACTGGCCGCGATTGCTGGGCTCCAACGCGGGTGGCTCGTTCAGGGCCCTGCCCAGGGCAGGGACAAACCCTTCTCCTTTCTCCCAGAGCAGGTTAGGGAACGAACCCGCTTCTACAGAGAGGGGCCTTCCGAAACATCCAGCCTGGACACAGCTACTTTGGCAGGCAGCTGGATAAAGTGTGGAGACGAAATACCCTGCAGAGCTTAAACAGACACATGTTGAAGAAAGAATGAGCAAAGGGAGATCCCTGCTGGCAAGACCACGCAGTGCAGGGGCACCACTGCCCAGCTCATCCACCAAAAATGGGCTATGGCAAAGGCAAGTCCAAGACACTTCTGACTGCCCCAAATGCCTCGCATTTCCCTCACACTGGATTCGTCCCCAGGCTCTCGCTGTCCTGCTCGTGCAGCCCACACTGCACGTGAAGAGCTGGGGCAAAAGGGGAACTCAGCCTCACTCCTTCGTGTTCACGAAGGACCAAAATTCCTAACATATTTCAATTACTGTCTGCTGAAACAAGGCTGACCGACCCCTTTTTGCAGATGCTTCTGTTGCAGCAAAGAGAGAAGATGGGGCTGAGCTCTTTACTCATTGCTTGAAATCTTTTTTTTTTTCTGCTGCACGGTAAGTATGAGGTATCATCCAACTTAAGGCAATAATAATTTCAGAGAAATGCTGCATTATCTCATTCCCTGGGATTAGTAAAACCACAGTTAACAATTAATCAGCCAGTACGGACAACTGCGTCTTGACAGAGAGAAGGAAGCAAACAAAATAACCTTTTTGCACATTAAATAAGCACTGGAAAACAGCAAATCAGAAGTGCAAACCAGAAACAACACAACTTTAGTAGTCTACTATAAAAGATATTTATGGTCCACCCTGAAACAAGCTAAGTTCAGAAAAATGTAACAACCAAATGACAGAGATATTAACTTCCAAACCATAAAAAAGGCTAAGCAAGGAAAGCAAGAGACACTTCAAAATAACACCCAATAAAGGAAACACACTACAGGACATTGACATTAAGAAGTGGTTCAATTTTGCTCTTACAAACAGCTACTCACAATTCCAGTGGCTTTAAACATAAAATTTAATTGACACTTAAAATGAAGAAAAGCATACTTTTTTTTTAAAGAAACTTTATTACAAATCCATAGGTTTAAGAAAAATATCCAAAAACTGTCAAAGTAGTATGAAAATGCTGTCATCCTATTCACAGTTACCAGTTTTCTCCAATAACCGTAGCATACAAAAATTCATAGAAATCATTGCAATTCTTTTTGATGATACAAGTCATATTTCTAAAACTAAGTCCCCTGCCAACAACTAGGAGGCTGCTGGCAGCCCAAGGGAAGGATTAATTTGAAAKGTAGAAGTTTGGATGCAAAGGCTATATACATATCCTGCATCTTAGCACATGCACACGTAACTCAGGGAGAACAAAACCTGGCCCAGCACAGTAATTAAAGTCTCTAAAATCCTGGATTAGCGGGGGAATGTGTATGTTATTCAGTTATTCGGTGTGCTCTGGCTCCCATTTTCCTTTACATCTCAAATATAGTAAAGACCAACTGTTTTCCTAACTAATTTATAGACTTGTCACTTGCTGAGAATTTTTAGCACACATGAATGAGAAAAGAATTCTCAGATAGACGTTAGATTCCTGAACTGAAGCAGACAGCACTTAGACAAAGGAGAAAGCTTGCAAGTAAGGCAAGGATTAAATTTAAGCCTGCTCTGCAAGCCTAACTCTGGGCAACAGGGTGCAGGAGGTGCAAGATGAGTAACCGACCGTCCATAATGATATTTTCACACCCATTTCAACTGCATAGGCCCTGGATTCTAYGACTCAGAGCTGCAGGCAGAAGAGGTTTTAAAACAAATGTAAAGACTTTAAAAGAGCAGGATGAAACGTTTCTGTTACAATATTTGCACAGAGTAGGGACAGGACCTAAAAGAAAACAAGCTGCTCTGCTGTGTTTTTATCGGGTGCCTGAAGACAACGATGACCTGTTAATCAGAGGACATTTGAGGTTTCCCACAGATCAATCCTCTTTCCACCGAGAAAGATTTGAAAAAGGCCAGTATTCCTGTAAAACACTCATATACTCAGTGCATTTCATCTATTCACTGTTCCAACGTAAGTTGAAAAGCGCAGGATCAAGAGTCAATCAAATAGGGCTACTCTGTAGAAGAGGAGCTAGAAATTAACAGTCTCTCATCACCACAGCAAACAGGAAGAGGCAAAACTAAACTTAGAATAATATCCTTCCCCATGCAGACCAGACTAACCCAAAATTAATCTGGGCTACCTAGAACAAATCTTAAAAGCCATCTATTGGTAAGAATATTGCCTTACTCTTCTGCACTTACTGAAATCTGACTTCTAAAACACAGTAAAGAAACAGTCAAAAATCTTCATTCCAAAGACGGAAAATATTTCATGTATGTTCTTAGGTGTGGACCTTCAGGCTCGGGAAACGTTTTTCTAGATTGTCAGCAAGTGTCTGATCAGCTTCACGCAATACCTCAAGGAAGCTCTCCACCTGCAAAGAAATTGCAAATACAGAAAACACTTAACACGGAAYACAGTTCTTATGTGGAACTTAGCCTAAAGGTTTTTCCACTCTTGCATTTTTCCCACCAAGAGTAGCCAGGAATGGCCAGTGTACAGAACGGTGGAAAATGCTCTGTGTTAGATGCTACCCTCCTAAACCCTATAATTCCAGCTGACCTCAGGTGTGAAACATGCTATTTATTGCCTTACCAAAAYTATTATCATCTAAAAATGCACACAAGATTCCTATGAAACATGATTATAACCTTTCTATAAGGCTGCAGTGGACAAATACTCAGCTAGTATGAGTTTGCAAACCTTCACCCATCTCAGCACAGTTTGGCCTCTGTATCAGCCAACGGTCTATGGAAAGTTCTGGCTAAAGTAAACCAGAAAAGGGAGAAAATCCATTTGCCTAATACTGCATGTTATCTACTTACAAGCCACTTTGCCCTGTGTTTGTCATCTGCTTATGCAAGGTCATGCCATCAAAGCAGTATTTTTCTCAGCTACATTAAAGACTTTGTCATATACTCACCGATGTGAAATACAGAGGCAAGAGGTTCTGAAATGCACAGGAACATGTCTGTTCATTCAAATGTCCCTGGTTTAAACCTTCTAATATATTYTCCTGGAAAATTAGAAGATGAGAAATGCAACTAGAAGGACAAATTCTCCATTGTGTACACAGTACGTACTCTGCTCTCACAAGTGGGTAGAATCACCACGAACAAAACTTAACAGTTCTATGACAGTAACAGGCATAACTAGTACAAAAAGGTGCAAAAACAGTGCCCTAATCTTAATATTCCCATAATAAATAAGTTCAGCTAAAAAAAGAAATAATATAATGCAGGGGTTGACATTCTTTCCTGAAGTAAACGGATTTCCACTCAAGCGAAATGAGCAACATACACCTAGAGAACTTGCCATATGGAAACTCAGCCCTGAGGGCACACACCTCAGAACATCCCTCTCTTCTAATACACATGGCACTATGGGCCTGCCCGTCAATTCTCTGCTCAGTTTCCCATAAGGAATATATGCAACTAGCACAAGAAGGGAAAAAAGAACACAGAAAAAAAACACTCCCTTAAGAGTAATATTTTCTTACCTACCCTGCAAAAATCCATCATCAAAGCTTATCTTTACCTTGGTTAACTCTTGAATCATATTAGAAAGTAATTCACAGCAGATATCCTTCAAAATTTTCAAATGGAAATCTTCCTCATGTACTTCTGCCTTCCCAGTTTCATCTTCTTTAGATTTCTTCATGTCATCCTCGGACCTCTTCCCACAGTCTTCCATGTTTTGTAAGATACGAATCAAGCTCCCAATCAGAGGCATATCTAATATGCAGTAATAACAAACTTTTAATACATAAGAAAGTTTTATACAAGGATGTAGGTATATATATACACTAACACTGTTGTCTTTATATTAACCAAAGACTGCTTTAAAAAGGCAAGTGAAAACATAAAAACAGCAGCATCMCCACACTCTTTATGGCAAGCTAACATGTATTTATAAAAATTTCATACCAGTGGTAAGAAACACRAGGAGAATGTCTCTGGTAGCGGCACAGAGCAAGCACAATTCTTTCCAGAGTCCCGTGGAGCACTAACACTGACCCACAATCTCTGGAAAGCCTTTAAATTCTAAAGACTGCCCACAAGATCAAAAAAGTGATGAGTTTAACTGCCATATTTCCTTCTCTGAGGATAGCCACTACCAAGACCTCATATCTTCGCAAAGACAACCTATGTAATTTATGTAAACTGCACTCCGTGCTGAGGGGACTGAACACAGCCTGTAGATACTATTAGCCTAACTCTTCACATCCGGACTTGGAATCTGCTGTGATTTTTAGGATGAACACTAATGAACCTTACAGCATTCAAGCATCTACCTGATTTTTGTGTTCTAAACTGACAGCTAGTAAACAGTAATACATGAACTATCTTTCACCCCATATGCATAAATTCAGTGGTAAAAACAGCTTAAAAAAAAAAAAAAAAAGAAAGAAAAAAGCATAACTTGCCTTTCCTCATCTTGATGTATTCTTGTTCAGTCTGTGAAGCAAACATAGCAGACAATACAGACAGAATAGAGGCCAAGAGAGTTTTCTGCTCTTGAACAATGATTGCAGGATCGTCTGGCTGGCAGAGTTCATGGCAAATTAGGTCATAAAGAAGATTCCAAGTCTCCTTTCCTCCATCAGGAGCCTGCACTTGAGAAGGAAAAGAAAATAAAAAATAAAACGCACACACACACAAACCCAACAAATTTCATCTAGGCCCTTCCCTCCCACCCCAATTAAAGCATGATCAGCATGATCTTTGGCTATGCTTTATATCTTATATCTAAAAGTTAGTGCCATTCTTGATTCCACATGCTACAAGCTAAGTATCTTACCAATAGCCTGAATGCCCTCATCCACCGTGGTTAGGAGCTGCAAGATATGCATGTAGACATCAAGTCCTYCTGGATTATCAGAGCTAAAAAGAACAAAAACCAGAGCCAAATTAAAGACCCATTTACTGAAAAGTGTGTATTTCCAATTTGTCTCAGATCCTAAACAGACCATCCTAAACAGTGTCCTTTATTTATATGTTAATTGGCTAGTTTCAAATGATAAGTAGAGGCCCATGTACTTTAGCCATCTGGTACACTATATAGCTCCCACCGAAAACAAATTTTTAAGATACGGTTCTTAATAAGGTTTTGAGGGGTCTCCCCAGCCATGAAACTGAAAGAAAAGCTCACATACCGGACTTGCTTGGCTGCTTCAAGTATACAAGGCACAATCTTAAAATCTGGAAGTTCTTCGGGGGAGTCATCTACAGAGGGTCCCACGGACTGACAAGAACCGTTTTTAATCCAGGTCAACATGAGCTCTTCATCTAGATCGAAGAGTTTGTCCACCACTTCACCCACTTTTACCAGCAAGTCAACTGCATAATAAAGAATATATGGAATTCAAGAGCAGAAAAAAAAAAAGGAGCAAAGAATGAGCTCACAAAATGCTAACATACAAAAGCATTTAGAGTTAATACAATGCTGAATCTCATGATCTACTGATGGTTACCAGGCTTAAYTTGGTTTTGTGGCAAAAACAGGGTCCTGAGTTTGATAAACGCAGATTGTTGGAAAGCTCAACATCACCTTTTCTTTTCTCATGGCATTTACAAAGTAGGAACTTTGTTCTGCAAAGAGAGTTTGAGCTTGGAGGCCCTCAGAAGTAATAAATGCAGCTTTCGAAATTATAACCCCAACTGTTTGTCCCTACATATGAGCAGTTTTCTGTTAACCTTTCACCTATGTATCAGCAAATAAGTAAACAGAGCTGTGATTTCAATTGGTCTGCGTGTGGTGTCTGTGTATTACCTTTTTTAAAAAAAAAAAAACAAAAAAAAAACAGTAGAGCTGTTGAATTCTTCAAATTCCAAAAGCTTAATTATCAGGAACTTCTTTACAAGTGATTATTGCTATTACAATTCCGCCTTGCAAAATAAATGCCRTTCAAAATGTTTCCAGCATTTGTTGTTTAATGAGCATTTTCCTAGACTAGTGCTATTAAGAGACTGAAGTATTACTGACTGCATATCTAACTGTAAGTAATACCCTACTGCCCAAGTAACAGAGCCTTTCTAACACTCAGCATTCCTAAACTATAGTAGTAGTGTTTATAATAGGAGTATACTGTAGTGACATATCTCTTAATAAGGACTATGTCCTTTCCCATAATGTGCCAAATTCAATTTTCTCCATTAAACTTTGTTTTAATCTGCCACAAAGTCTTTTTTCACTCATCTATGTACTTTTGGTTGTGGTTGAATTTATTTACATCAGTAAACCCCGCAAAGCAATCTGAATTTGTTGCAGTTTCCTTTAAATTTACCAGGTTCATTTGATTATAGTGAAATTTTGCACTGAAAATACTTGCCTTTGAAATTGCACACTTCAGTGATTACTTTTTTTTTCCCCCCCGCAAACATTTTTTCCCTGCAAACATTCCCTAATTTGCCACTTGATACAGTAACTTACCATTTGTGGAGCTTGACATGATAAAGCAGACACAGTCGTAGACAGAAGGGTTTTCTCGGATTCTCTCAACCCAGATGTTGGCCACCTCAGGTTGGGAGAGGCAAGTTAACAGCAACCTGGATGAGAATTGCCCATTTAAAAGCAAATTATTGGTTTCTAAACTGTTCACTAAGCCACCCTGAATCCAAAATAATTACAGTGATGTGACAGAGACAGAAACACAGCTCAAGGCAAATCATTTCCAGAAAATCATGGAAATGACAACGGCATAGGATGGGAAAATATTAACCTGTCTACCTGTAAGTGCTCTTCATAGAACTTTATTAATTAGTGATACATTAATTACTTAAGAAGCATTACCTGTTTGTTTCTAGAAGAGTTGGAGAATCTGAATCACACAAACGTTGCAATAACACTTGGCTGTAAGCAGAAAAATAGACAGTTTTAATAAAAAAAAAAAAATAACTTTGTGAAAAAAGACTGTAATGGGCTAATTCTATAGCTGTAGCTGTATTTTAAGATTAAAAGACCTCCACTTTTTCAACATTGCCTGACTTAGAAATTATTGATTCAAGACCCTGTCTGGTGTCAAAAAAGTTATGGTGCATATCCCTTCTTTTATCTACACTGAACACTTTTCGATCACTTATGATGAGCCAAAAAGGCCTGAAAGAAGATGAGCCAAGGAAAGTAAAATTCAACCCTTTTATAAAATATTCTCCATGACTGAGAGAACCAAGCGAACAAGTACATTTAACTTTTCTTCTGTGCTGTTAAGTGCAAGGAAGATATCACCACATATCACCATATTCATTTTCTCAAGTCAAATTATTAGTTAAAAAAATCTAATAATTAAAATTCATCTACTTGGTCCAAAAYTCATTATCGAGATCTGTGCTCACACGTGTATGTATAAAGCACATGCACACTTACCCAAGATTCTCATCTTTGCTAATGGACATGCATATGTCTTGGAAACAAGCCATATTTCCCAGTATTCCCACACAGATTTCCTGAAGAGTTGAAACACGGTGTTATTCACAATTTGGTTTCCGATGTCACCACACAAAGTAAGTAGTGTTCAGAAATGCTTTCCAGTTTGATTTCTGAGACAATAAAATCTATCAACTTCAAGACAGAGACGCAGATCTTACAAATGTTTTTGTCAGACTGACTGCAAACACGAGAGAAGTTATTCAGGGATTTATCACAGTTAAGGAATTCTATACAAGAGAATAGACCTTAAAAGCAACTTTGCTTGCATTGTGACTGTGTGCCTCTATGTATATATGTATATTCACATGCACATACATATAAGCACACACATATGCTGTTTTAAAGCTAACCTGGCAACTCTACCATCAAAGTAGTAAAGTCTAAAGGAAAAGAAGAAAACCCAACATATAAATGCAACACTACTGTTCTGGATTTCTGTTGTACTTGCATATGGCCAAGTCCTGAACTCGCAAAAGATGCATCTCTAACTCATCCTCTCCTAAAGTAAATTTTCTAGTAACGTCAAAGAAAGCAGAAGTTATGCCAAAACTAAGCACCTTTGAGAAGTCTATCTTACATTTCTAACCACGAGTGAACTGTGACAAACAAGTTGCAAAACAACTATACCAACACTAAGAAAAAACAAGAAGAAAAGCTTTAAACAATTGTGTCTAACAATTCCTGATACTAAGATTATTTTTGCAGGCCTGATTTTAAAAATTCATAAACCTCTATTCAGTAACTACAAAGCAAACAATAAGAAAAAAAAAGAAGTCCAATCACTATTTTTTTTTTTATAGCAAGTCTTATTATGAAGTTTGGAACACTTAATCCTTTATGAACAGTGGCATACATCAACTTCAGCATTACTGAAACAGCTACTGATTAGAACACATTAGAGATACCAAGMAAAAACAAAACATAACAAAAACAGTTTAAGTATGGGAGAAATGGTGAAATGTTTTGTGAATGCATATACAGACTAGCTGCTTTTGCTGTTCATGTGGGACAGTTTTATGACCACCTGTACTTACAGTAAGGCGAGGACATTTTGACTTGGCAAAAACTCCCATGAATATATCGGGGGCATTGAACTCTTGCAGAAACAAAGCGACGTCCTGTGGAAGAACCAAGTGCAGAAGTAAATTGGACTAGATGATCTCTAGAGGTCCCTTCCAACCTTAAATATTCTGTGAAATTGCCTTTGATCATTTCTGAACACAAATCATGCCTTTTTATCACAGAAACAAGACTAGATCTAATAGATGTCAAACTTAGTACAAAACAGCGAGTATTTACCCACATTAACATCAATAACGTGCTCGACCACCACCCTCACCATTTGGTGAGGGAAGCTCAGCAAGCCCCTATGACTGAAATTGTCTGTGGCATGTTACGTGGTGAGCCCAACCACCAGCCAATTTCTCTGGCTTTCTGCTCACCAAGGGTCAAACGCAGAACTAGGGAAATACTTTTGGTCCACTTTCTTGGACCATAACTTAATCCAAACATATAAAAAGAAACAGGGAGGGGATCACCCCCAGCACTCACTCAGAGCATACAAAGAAGGAACATCTCAGGAAACTCATTCCACCTCGTGGCTTTCACGTCACAAGATTGGTTCTCTACCTGGGAGTGAAGGATTTATCTTCCATACTTACTTAAACTATCTAAACAAAGAACAGTATCTCTCTTATTTGAGAAGATAACATTGAGGGAAAAAAAAAAAAGCTCTTACTTTGCTTAATATTTGAAAGTGCCCAGAAAAAAAATCCAAAGGATCACATTAAACTGCCCGTAGGGATCTACAAGCAAAGTCTAGAAGTAGCTTACTCCTCAGAAACAACTACATTTACCAACAGGATGCATGCCGAGGAGAACGGGGCATGCCCTTTTAGGGACAAAAAGGCTACCTGCCTACGGCCGATCTCCTGCAGCTGAAAGCTCCACGCCCGGGGCGCCTTCGGCTCGCCGGGGCTGGCGGCCCCGCGCCCGGGGCGCCTTCATCCTCGGCCGGGACACCGCGTCCCAAGGGCCCAAGGCAGCGCCGGGCTCCAGGGCGCAGCGCGAGGAGCCGAGGCCGCGCGGGGCAGGGCTGGTGGCGGCTCCCGGGCCAGACCCCTGGCACCGTGTTTCGGTAGAACAGCCCGGTTTTGGGCACGTCGTCCCTACCTCGTCCATGGACATGTCCCACACTTTGCAGATGTCGTTCTCCATCTCCTCGTCCAGCTCCGTCTGCTCGGCGCTCGCGCCGGCCTCCCCCTGCTCGGGGCTGATGACCTGCGCAGACGGGGTCTATGAGCACCCCCCGCCGCCGTTATGGCCGTTACGACCGTTAACGGCCGTTGCGGCGGGCGCGCGCGGGGAGTCGCCGCCGTCCCCTCCCCCCCCCGCGGCGCACCTCGATGAGGCGCGTGAGGATGGTGAAGAGCCAGTGCTTGCTGTAGAGCGTGCCGCCCACCGCGTCGCCCTCCTCCTCCTCCTCGGCCTCGCTGCCGGGCGGCGACGGGTTGCGCTCCATGGCGCCCCGCCGCCAGGCCGCGCCGCCAAC
>NW_020455589.1:285659-308260 GCF_003342845.1 Nothoprocta perdicaria
GCGCGGCCCTCCTCCCCGCCCCGCGGCGACCGTTAAACCGTTAAACGACACGGGGGCAGCGGCAACGGGGGCTCTTTATTGGGGGCACTCGGGTAGCGCCGCGCTAGTAGCGGYGGGGGAGGCCGGCGGGGCGGTAGCGGTTGGGGTCGCCGCCGCTCCGGCCCCACTCGTTGGCCTCCTGGTCGGCTGCGGTGTCCTCGGCGCCGCGGCCGCTCACGCCGCCCTGCCAGTTCTCCCGGGCGTCGCTAGGAACGGGAAAAAGGGAAGCTTGAGGCAACCACCCCTCACAATGCCCGGGAAAAGGGATGCTTGAGGGAACCACCCCTCACAGTGCCTGGGAAAAAGGGAAGCTTGAGGCAACCACCCCTCACAGTGCCTGGGAAAAGGGATGCTTGAGGGAACCATCCCTCACAGTGCCCGGGAAAAAGGGAAGCTTGAGGCAACCACTGCTCGCAGTGCCTGCTCAGGTAGTGCTGGGCTACGGAACCGGGAGCCAACTCAAACATGGGGTCAGCCGGCACCCGCGGTGCTGGAGCCCCCTCTGCCCCCTGTACCTGATGACTTTGGCAGCCCAAGCACCCCCAGGGCCGCGCTGGGCAGCATCGTAGTTCCCACGGGCATGGAAGTACTTGTCAGCTCCCACATAATTCGCCTCGCGCATGTCCCGGTAGGCTCTGAGCATGTCCCCGGCGCCTGCAGAAAGCATTGAGGTGATGCTCGATTTTAATGGCCCTGCCCCACACCAAGCACCACCTCAGGCAGGGTTGCGTGGGTTAGTGYTGGGCCAGTGGTCCCCAAGGGATTTCCCAAGGGAAGGGCTGTGGTAACAGCTCTGCTCACCTCCCACTGCATCCCAGACAAACTTCCCAGCCCTGTAAAAGGGGTTGTCAGCACTTGCACACACGGCAAGGGAGAGCAACAGGAGGCAGACGCTGAGCTTCATGGCTCACTGTCCAAGGCTGGCCCAGAGCTGTGAGGAAACATGAGAAAGGGGCAGCACTTTTCTAGAGGTTTGAGGCATAACAATMATCACACTCATGGCTGCTGGAGGGCAGCCGCACTGGTAACTGATGCCACCCCAACCAAGAGCCCCCTTTTCCCCACTGCAAGAACTGATGCCTTCAGTGGGAGCAGAACCCAACACAGGACTCCTCACACAGGCAGGAGAAACTCACACTGCGACAGTCCCTGCTGCTCCTTCTCACTCGGTACTAACAAGTCCCACACATCAAAGCACTAGTCCTGTTCCTAACTAGCAGATAAACCCCCCTGCTGCTCTCTGATGCAGAAGATCACTCACCACTGCAGAACAGCAAGGCCAGGAGCAGTTGTCTTGTGTCCTCAGAGGCAGACCGAGTATTTATAAGCAACTGAAAAGAAAAAAAAAAGAGGAAATTGGAATGGATTCTCAAGCATGGGAATTTCCCACTCCCATTTCAACACAGAAAGCATTACTGGAAACTTCTCTCGGTCCTCACTCAAAGTCTGTAAGTACTGTTGCACAATTYAAGCAAACAAAAAAGCATATGGGGCTTTAGATTTCCTCAGGCCTACCTACTCTCTGTAATGAGCAACTTGGGAAGCCGCCTTGCTGGTCCAAGTGGCTCCAAGCATTAGAGCTGGCTGGAGAGCAACACTGGTGCTGAGGAGGATCCATCAAAACTGCCCCATCACCTGCATTTACCATGGAAGATGCATCAAAGCTGCCCCATCACTTGCACGAACACAAGGTCAGGAGGACAGAGGAGCTGCCTCCGAGGTCCATGCGGGAAGCACCGAACCCAAGCCCTACACTTACCGCGGCAGCTGGCAGACACCTGGTGCTGCTCGTGGGGTTGGCAGCTGCACAGGCTGCTGCTGCACATCCCTGCTGCTGCTGCTGGGGATGGAGCGAGCGCCTCCTCCAGCCGTGGCGAGAGGGCTCCCATGCTTCCTTCTTCCCTCATTTACTCGCACGAGCTGTAGGCCCTTCTGCTGCAACACTGGCTCAGAGCGTCCAAATACGGGGTATTTTCAGCGCAGTGATATAGAAAAAGCAAAGTGAAATCCAAACAGCCACACGGCAGGCGGCTTTCAAATTAAATGTAGCCAAGTGCCAGGCCATCCTGGGATGATCCAGGATTAACGTCCCCACTGCCACGTCTCTGYGAGACGCCCCAGGAAGGGTGCTTGGCACTTGCTTCCCTCACGTAACCACCGTTTCCTACTGAAGGTTCCGAGTTTTGCAGTTTTGCTTTAGGTTCAGGGCTTAAAGCATCTCTCCRCTCTGTGGTCTCATACAGGATTTAACATAATTCTTTATATTCTCCACAGAAGATGTAGGTGTAGCTGTCCCATTCACCACTATCACTTCAACAATTAGCAGCTGGAGTTTAAGGGAAGTATAGGAGATAAGAGTGTGATAAGCTCAGAGCTGATGAAATGCCAACAACAAACATGCCTCGCACATCCTACAGCTGGAAATAAGCTTAAGGCAGGAAGAGACACTTTCTAGCTACAGCCTGGAGGRGAAAGTTACATTATCTACTATACTATCTCTGGAGAAAATAAAATAGAAAATGAGATAAGGATCATTTGTGTTGTAGYCCACTGGAAAAGGAAACTTTGCAGAAAGCAAAGGCCAGGCAGTTGTGACCCCACCACTCACGATCCCAGTGCTCAGTTGGTAACAGCTCCATTATTGCCAGGTCTGGGGTGCTTTGCTGCACTGTTCACATCTTGGTGARCACTCACGCCCTTAAGGGGGACATCACATTCCTTCTGTCGGCTGCAAGTGTCCATGCCTGTCTCTCCTGAGTCCTAATAAAGCACACACATATGTATACATATGTGTGTGTATGTGTGTACATATATCAAGACTGGAAAATGTCTCCAGACAGTTGGGGAAGAGCCTCAGTAATATGTGTAACATGGGAGCAGGGACCTAGGACACTCCTGCCTGCAAACCCAACTGAAAGAGCACTTCCCTTGAGAGTTTTGGCATTTTTGGACCACAGAGGATATTACAAGCCTTCTATTCTGAATGTGCTCCCCAAATTCTATGTGAGTAGCACAGTCACAAGCATGCAGAAGGGTTTCAATGTCATAGTTCTTCCTGGCCTAGCACCAAAACATGTGCTATGAGCACACTACAGCATTTACACACTCTGCCAACACAGCACAACCAGAGGCCCTCTGGGACTTGCTCACAAGTGTGCACATTCTGACATAAAGATACATAAGGTAAAAGATACTACAAAAACCCCCAAAGAGGTCTAGATTTTCCAAGCAACTGGAAAATTCATCATAAACACCTACACAATGCAGCCTCCCTTCTGCAATCTAGTTATTTTGCAATCCAGATCAGTAAAGCTGATTGAGAAATAGGACAAGATGAATTATCAACTCAAACACAATGGTACATGCAGTTATTCTGGGAAATAATACTGCCTTATCTAAGTTTACCCAAGCAACAATTGACTTCAGGGAATTCTGTCATGGATTATTTACCAACACCATACCCCTCAGAGGGTAATAATTTTAAGCCTCAGAGGCTTACAAATTGGCTTGCAGATGGGCTGGAAACTTGGTCTCTCCTGCATTTCTAGATGCTTATCCTACACAGGACTGCTATCCCTGCATGCGTTGGTAATAGTTGGAGCAGTAAAACCATGATTTGCTGCACACATGGGGCATTTGCAAGAACCTCTATTTGTGTCTGCTCCCTCAGGGCCCCCATCACCACRGGTCGGCTGGCAAAATCAGAGCTGAGCACGCACCGATTCAGCACATGTCAGTCTAGACCAGCRGGGGCTACACCAGGAGGCTGGTAGTAGCCGTGTCACCTCTCCAGTGCCATCCTTGAGGAAGCTTTTTCRCTACCCAAAAAGGTCAAAATGGACTTGGAAACACGCCTGTCCTTAYATCCTGTTGAAATAGCCCAGCTCAAGTCATATTTCCTCAAAAGACATTAGCAGTTTAGGAATGCCATGCTCGCATAGTTTAGCATTTAATTAAATTCAAATCCTCTATTAATCTTTGCTTTTATCCATTACTGCACTCCCCCCAAAACACTCCTCCCCATTTTAAGACTTGCTCTTCTAATGCCTTTTTGAATTGACAAGAATAGATCATATACTTTGAGGGAGAAAAAGTTCCYGTCACAAGTGTTCCTACAGCTCCTTAATAAAGTGAATATAATTGTCAAGAAAGTGAGAGAGATCTGTGCTTTTTTATTTCCCAAGAATGGGTACTCATCCTGGCAACAAACACAAACCCGATTTTATACACAGTAATTCAGTACTTCGGCACTCCTATTTCAACACTTTAATCACACAGACTCAGAGAAAAATATAAATCCAGATATTTTCATCTCAAGTCTTCAGCATAATGTCAGGATACAACCTGTATTGTTACATTTTAAGCTCAGGAGTTCAAAAATCATTTGCAAAAGAATAAAAAGCTGTCAGGAATTCCTGGCAAAGTACCTCCCAGACAGAGACTGAAGACAGTGGAATTATTAAACAGGAGTTCATTTCTTTAACAGACTATGAAGCTTAAGAGGCACTTTAATATACAATAGTTACAGTATTTAAAAAAAAAAAAAAAAAGTATGTTCCCAAAGTTTCCAGAATCATTTTCTATGCTTGCTGAGACCACAAGAACCGGTCACACCTTTCCAACATGGAATGGATCAGGGCTCTGCAATAAAAGCAAAGAAAGAAAACAAACACTTCAAGACAACTGTGTTTTGTTTTGTCTAATCAAAGTCTGTCCAAAGCATGATTGTATTTCAGAGATAACACCATGACATCACCACACATGGTCTCTTTGGGAAGGAGGGAGCAGGTCAGAACCAAAAGCACATGGAAGGACTGAGCAAATCAGAAATCCTCTTCACACAGTCCACACACAGAATCTGAGGGCCTGACAGAATCCTTAAATTGACATCAATCCTTTCAGRATACCGTATCATCTATTTTCAGAATACAGTATCATCTGTTTCCATGCTCTCTTTTTCAGAAAGAGAGTAAGGTCTCTCAAATAAGTATACAGCAGCAGAACAGACTTCACATTTTGAACTTATCCATCATGGTCTATAGCAGGTATTTTAAAACCCCTTTTTCAGCCAAGCTGTACAAATAATTGCTAAAAAAGAAGAAAGCTGTCTCTCTTCTTCATAATTTCTTCATTTTTGAAGACAGATATAAGTCAATAATGACCACTTTTTTCAAAGGAATCCATCTTTAATGCACTATTTCCCATTTCCCTCATTTTCCATTTTTAGGGTGTCTATACCGAATCAACAGTACAGCTGCTTCATACGAGAAAAGCTCTCAATTGACTTTCCAGGTTCAGAGACAAGATGGGACATATTTTATTTTCTGTTAACTGACAAGAAAACCCGAAGCAAGAGGAAGACCCGAGATGCACAGTGTGCCTAGACAGATGTAAGGACATGCCCTCTTACCTTTGCCTCTTCTCTGCAATTCTCAGCATCTCCCAGACCCTGCTAAACCTCTCGGACAGCTCTAGGGAGCAGCTGCACTCCTGCAGCAGGGGCAAGGCGCGATTCAGGCCGACAGCCTTGGCCAGGAGCAGAGAGATGTTCTCCACGGTGATGCAGCTGGCCCAGCCAGGGCTGCCGTTGCCGACAGCGTCCCCGTTATGTACGTTGTGCTGATGGGAAGCAGCGCTATGATTTGCTGCAAGATGCAGAAGGAACTTCCATTCTTCTGTGGTCTCTGGGATCAAACCTACGTTCAAAACGAGACCGTTAGCACTTGACTTGCAAAACAAGGATTCTTCCAAACCTTTTCAATATATCTCCACTTAAAAAGGAACCTAGAAATCTGCTTCTCTCTTGGAAGGTTTAAGAAAACCTCAGATGTCAGCAACGAGCACATTACATAAAAGCACATTACATAAAAGCAGGGCATGCTGCCTTGACTGACTCAGCGTAAAGATCCAGCATTGAAATATTCTAACTTTTATAATAATATAGAGTCTAAAACACTAAACTGAGCCAAAAACTAAAGAATCATTTTCTTTATCTAAAGGCTACTGGGAATTTTCTTCTGCCAGGTACCAGGCAATACTTTGTGCATACGCTCCATGGGGATAATGGGAGGTGTTTGAACTGGGTCCTACACTAGCTACTCACTCCTCCCTGTGCAACCCCACGTTTGCCTTTCACTTCTGCCTGAGATATCCACATTATTTGCACATTTTCTATCAAGGCTGATACCGAGTACCAAAATATAGCACCTATTTAAGGGTTTCAAACATGCTGTCCTATGTTCTTAGCGGAGCCTCTGCCAAAGCAGGGGCTTATTTTTAAGTGTCATTCAACTCGGGACAAACCTCATCAGTATGTAACAAAGAAAGTTTCTGTATTAGAGGTATGTTTACACAGCTTAAGAGGCACTAACCATCTTCTCCATTCAACAGGCTCAAATCATCCAAATGAGCAATATTAGTAAAGGCTTCTATTCTTCTATCCAGCTCCAGACAGAGAAAAAGATATCCAGGCCAGAATCTTAAATAAGAGAGTAAAGATTTCCAGGAATCAAATACTCATCTAAACTGAAGCCAACAGTAATGAAGTGCTTTTTCTTATACACAGAGAAGACAGAAGCAACAGAAATCTTGCATACCAGGAACAACACTACTCTTTGCAGTACAAGGACACAGGGAATAMCCCAAAATCCAAAAGAATAGGGGGCTACTCATGCATTTAAACAGACTTAGAATTAAAAACTAGCTCCCACTGTGAAAATTAAAATAAACCGGTTCAAGTAAGGAACAGATGGATGGTTTTCATTTGGGTCTTTGATTTGTGTGCCTCAGAATTCCAACCAAGAACCAAAAATAACCAAGCTTGTCTTACCCATGTGATTTACAGATGTCAGCCATCTTCTCTTTAGTTACAAAGTCAGCTGGAAGTTTAATCAAAAGCAGAATTAGCTGACTGTAGCCCCAGGTAAACAAATGCGATCTTGGCCTGGAAAAAAAGAAATTCAGTTTTAAGTGTCGACTTATTTTTCCATAAATTTAACCCAGTCAGTTATATGAAATGAGAAAAGCACAAGAAATGAAACTGTATATGCAATCTTGGCAGAGAAGCCTTCCTGAAAAACGATTTCAGATAAAGAAGTTACCTAATCCTCCAGCTGCTTTTGTTGAACTCTGGAACACAAGAAATGCCCCAATGATTCGGTGGTTTTCAAACTGTTACATAAAACGTAAACAAAAGCCTACAGACCAGCCAAAGCTTTTTGCTTTGCTGGGCAACCCAAGCGAGCCCTACGTTACCTGGGATTTCCTTCTGCATCCACAGTGTTGGCTCTTTGTGGTGCATCATGAGTAACAGCCAAGTACAGCCAGTCTAGGCGCAGAGACTCWGGCTGCAGAAGAGACCTGAGGAGATGAGACCTAGGTCATAAAGCACATGGAAAARTTATCAGTTTTAAGTACACTGAATATGGAGCAGTAACAACCACATGTGTGCACACCCACGCACACAGTCGGAGCATGGATGTAGCTAAACCACCACAATGCAATACCCAGAAAAACAAAAGCAATTCTCCACATGTAGAACAGCCTAGAGCGAGTTATGGTTTTAGGGACTGATGGGAACAGCAGGAAATGGTCAGATTTACAGTTTGTTTTTAAATCTTGTTTAACCTTGATACTGCACTGCAGGCACAGGAAGGCAAACAAGTCAGTTCCCTTTAAGAAACATATAGAAAAATCCTCTTAAAAATAGGAACTAATCTCATGAACAACGTAGGCTGAGACACCAGCTGCAACTAGCAGAATGAGATAGAACCCAAAGCCAAGGAGCACCACAGAGATGCAGGAAGAGCAAACACGAACAGCTGCCTTATACACGGTCCACATACAAAAGAAAAAGGTTGTACATTCACTTTACCKTTCCTCCTCTGGCTTTGATTTCACAAGACTATCTAAATATGCCAAAAAGTGAGCTGGGTCATTCCGGCAAAGTTGCCTGACATCTGAAGGCAAAATAGAGGGGTGGAACTTGATTAAAGGGCGAAGAGCTATTTCCCCAAACTTCTCATAAAGCCTAAAGAGAAAGGAGAAGCATTATTCTCAGTGCCAAACAGCTGCAAAACTACCATTTACCAATGGCAGTTTTTACTACCATTTACCAAGGCAGAGTAACTATTTTAAAATCCATCTCTCTTGCAAGTTAAAGATACTATTGAAAGATCATCTCTTAAAATTCCCCGAGTGGATATACAATAAGTTTAATAAATGTTGAGTAAAAACCTCTCAAAAACCCATTCCTCATGTCAAGTTAACAATATACAGCTACCAAGAGTTAAAAAAGGCAAGCARCTAAATAAGAAAAACTATGAAGAGGGGGCTACACACCTCTGAGCATGGACCAGTAACAGAGGGCTATCGTCCCAGGGCCCCAAATCRTGCAATTGTCGCAGTATTTTCAGCATATCTTCATTCTCCATTGCCAAAACCACTGGACTGTGACAAGTTAAGTCTGAAATAAATTGATATACCCATTACAAAATAAAGGCAACATTTTTGCCTAGTACTCCCCCCACACAGTGCTGTTAAGTACAAGGAGAATAAGTTTTCAGTACTTGCACAGAATTTTTTCTTTAGCTAATAGTGGTAACAGGTGAACAGATTCTACTTGATCATATGGCCATTTCATAGAAGCCAACATTACTAAGCTGCGCTTAGCAGTTGCAGAGAAAACTATAGAGCTAAAACACAGAATAATATTTTCAATATATTTCCCTTCTCTTCAGGCTTCAGAGGAAGCAGTTCCTCACGTGCACTAAGATGGCGAACTGCAAAACACAGGACTTGCCACATCCTCAAACATCATATACCAGCCACCACAACAAGATTCTGCTGTTTAGCTAGCCTGTCAGGACAGAGACTTTATTTCATCCTTAAAAGAAAACATATAAAACAACAGCTGAATGCAGAGAAAAACTGAAGTTCTGTTTTCCAGGATAATCAAGAAGCTTTGCTTCAAAAGGGCTAAAGGGACAGCAAGAAGCGTGGAAAGGATTTCTGTGGAAAAGGAAACCTGAAGTCATCACAAGCCATTTGTGYTCACAGTTGAGCCTTCCCTTCTCAGTGCAAATGCTGAAGTCCTTCATTTAGCCTTGATACTTTACTTGTTACTACATATAAATGATTTTATTTAAGATGTTTCAAAGCTGTTCTTTGAAGCACATGCATCTATCTGTAATCACACAGTGTTCAAGAAACAAACTATCTATGAAATAAAAGGTTCTAGAATTAATTTCTGCAGAACTACTAAATCAGGAGTGAGGATGGGGGGTAGGAGCATGGTGGCTTTCTCTCCTGAGAAGCAGTAGTTGTTTACAAAATAAGGAAAAAAGCTCCTATTGGGTAAAAGCAAAAATCTCAGAAACAACCCTCCAAAAAGGGTCCACATCAACCAACTTCCTCTTGCATCCTACTTTAGTTCCTTACATCTGAAGAACAACTTAYCACACGAACCAGTGTGTATTTTCAAGCTTTTTTTTCTCTTGTTCCTCCCAAAATAGAAAGCTTGCTTGGACTAAGTTACTGGTTTTACTCATAATAAAGTCTAATTAGTTACCTTTCAATCCTGCCATGTACGTTTCCCACACACCAGGGCTGTCTGCGTAGCTGGTTATAATGCACTGCTTGAGTCTTTTCAAATCCAGAAGGAAGAAGTAGCTTCGCAGGAACCTACAAGCTGAGGTGCATGAAGACGTCGCTGCTGGAGCGGGATCAGGACTTTCCTTGGCATTGCCATTTCCACAGAACACACGTAACTCGAAGCAGAGCGTCGCCAGCTCAGTGAGGTCTCTCTGAACAGCCTCTTCTATCCCACAGGGAGGGGACACTCTAAAGTCACAGCTCAAAGTTCTCACTGAGTTGGTGCTACTTTCACGTGCGRCTTGGGCTACACAGACATCAACACTACTTCCCTTTGCAGTGCAGGTTGCCAAGACATCGCTCTGCTCCTTGTCTGCCCTGTCTTCACCACTCGTATCCAGCTGCAGGTTTTCCTCCAAGACCTCCTGCTGTTCCTCGGTGGTCTTGCTTTCCCCCAAAGATGAGGCAGAATACTCTTTGCTGCCAAACTTCTCTTCCAGATGAAGAAGCCACTCCAGTAAAACCCTTCTCATACACTGTGGTTCTAACAAAACCAGGGGATCCTGGAGTTTGGCCCTGCAGCATAAGAGAGCAGCCTGCTGATTTGCTGGACAGTTAAGAAGCCACAAATAGCATGCATTTACTGCATAACTCAAAACATAATGTTAAACTTGACAATTTCGAGTGCTTCAAAAGGCAGTTTAGACCACATGTGCTCTTTACATTCGATGTCACTGTGTTTATGACTTTCTGATTTGCCAAACATTATTGCAGAACTGAGTTCAGTTTGTTCTGTTTTCAAGTATGCTTATAGTTAGCAAAGGGCTGCTCTAGTGTTATCGTTCGGTCATCTACGACCTTACAGCGAGTTCTGCTTAGCTTTAATGTGAAAAAAAAACGCACTACCTAAAAGCAGCACCATAGAGTTTACATTAGACATAATGTTAATAGATATATGTACAGCATTACTCTTACATGTGGTTAAGAAAAAGAAGATTTATCATTTTTCTACCAAAGCCCCATAAGTCCATGCACAAATAAGTTTGCTTGCTTACATAGCTTCTGCTGTTGCAGCCTTGAGATCACTTAAGTGGTCCTCTTCGGGAAGTGGGCAGCTCTGTGGTTCTGATCTGGAGCAAAACATTCTGACTTCAGTCTCATCTTAACATAACTTTTGTATTTAATCTCATAATTTAAATGAGGCTTTTCCTCCAAATTGGAAGGAGGGAAGGAACTGGAAGGAAGGAACTGGAAGGAAGGAACTGGAAGGAAGGAACTGGAAGGAAGGAACTGGAAGNGGAAGGAACTGGAAGGAAGGAACTGGAAGGAAGGAACTGGAAGGAAGGAACTGGAAGGAAGGAACTGGAAGATGCTTCAGGCAGTGAACTCCGAGTTCACTGCCTGAAGCCCCCTGCTTTTCCAGCATCCAGAGGGGTTCACTGCCTGAAGCCCCCTGCTTTTCCAGCATCCAGAGGGGTTCACTGCCTGAAGCATCTTCCAGGTGAGGAGTCAAGGAAAACCACTGAAGCCAAATTAACAAAGGTGACTGGAAAACTTGACAAGAATCTCATTCAATTCCCCATTTTACTCAAAAAGGCAAGGTTTGTTTTTTGGTTTTGGTTTTAAAAGTTTTTTCTCCTCAGAACACACAGCAACTGCAATTGTTAAGACAACATGATCCTGTACTCACTCTTTCTCTTCCGGAGGAAATGCTTCCACATTAGCAGGCACCTCCTGCAGCTGCTCATCATCCCTTGCTTCTTGCCTTCCTCTAGCATCAGAGCTTAGATGAAGAGTGCCAATCTTTTCAGTAGTTTTGCGTACAAAGCTGGAAACACTAGAAGTCAAGTTGAAACATTTGAAATTGTACCAAGTTAACAAGTGAAAGAATCAAGTGCTTTCTTTCTGTACCAATTATCGCTTCAAAAAACCTTTATAAGCTGAAGGATTCTCACAAAACAGTCTCTTCAATAATGACCAACAGAACAAAAATGAATAACAAAAAGCTCAAAACATATGCTTCAGACAGTCTGTACTTCCAGCACAGAGGACCAACAAGTATTTGAACAGACATTTTCTGCTGCTTCAGAAACAGGATCACATACCAACATTAGCACTCAAATTTTTGTTTATCTGCACTTATGTAACAATAAATGATGACTGGCTACCTGCACTTCAGAGTTTATAGGCRATATGCCATCACTAGGAAGTTACAGCCTTCTCAAGTGGTAAGAAACTGTGTTGCAGTACTGCACATTGATACTTCAGAGTACAAAGCCTACAAAAACTTTGTCACAAAGTAATACAGAAGTAATACAGAATTCTTCCTTGCTTTCCTTCTGCTACTTTAATCAGAAAAGAGCTAAACCCCAAAACAACTTTTAAAAATTTTGGTGCAAGTACAAATCACAACCCCAGTTTACAGGGTACAGTCAAAGTTCTTAACAGACATTCAAAAACTGAGGCTGAAATCTTGGCTCCATCAAAGTTCACGTCAATTCTTTGTGTCATCTTTGGGGTCAAGAGGAAAGCTTTAAACGGCCAAACACGCTGGGTTGCACCTGCTGTGTTTTATTCCCATGTTACATTCTTGCAGAACATAGTGCAGACGAAACCAGACAATATTACAATTTCACAGGAGGGAAAAGTGGCAGGATGTAATGGATGAATGAATCTCCTGCAAGCTTTACCTTTCCTTGACAGCCTGGAGGGAGACGAGAGGAGATGGGGAACGAAATGACAAAGGGATACTGAATGGGAGAAATGTCTCGTTCCGATCAGCCTCGACTGCCACAGACGCATGAGAGACGTTGTCTAACAAATGGAAGTGAAATAAAAAATCATAAAACAGTGGCTTGTCAAAAATGAAACACAGAAACAAAACACAGGTCGTTAATCATTTGCTAGAGAGCCTGCATGKGGTACCTTCGTGCATTGGCTTGAGGAGGTGCAAATATTGACAATGTTTTGAGAAATCATTTGCTAGTACAACCACAYGTACAAAGTGATCCCATAAGTGATACAAATATGGAGAAGAGATACTTGTAATTAAAGATCAATTTTGCATCAGTCAAACCCATCTGGATGTTTGAGAGCAGAAGCTAACCTACTACAAAAGCCAATTAATAAACCACAACCTCTTTACACAGAGAGTGTCTAGAGATCAGAACTGATTTTGAAACTCTAGTAAATAAGGCCGCTTTTGTTCATCATATAGATCTAACAAATAAGAACTTATGACAACTTACGTAAATARGAACAGGGAAGCCAGTTCCAGTACAGAGAAGAAGAAAGAAGTCATACACCAAGTATACTATTTACCTTAATTACCACATGAAATACTTGAGCACAAAAAAAAGCATCCAAACTTTCCTATTTCAAAACCATCAGTCAATTTTAAACCTATTTCACTCCATAAGTTATAACTCCGAACACTGAGATAATGATTCTTCATTTAGGAGATTTTAATGTTTGAAATGACACACTATGTGTATCAGCATAAAAATATCAAGTGAGCAGGAAGAGGCAAGTGCAAATGAATGGGCTACAAAGAGCACTTGCTTTCGTCAGMAGGTCAGCACTACTGAAAAAAAGGGTAATTATGAATTCCTATATTCTCCTACTGCAGTTTTCCTGGCAAAGCAACCGAATTATCTCCTTCCTCAGATGGCACATACTCTCTGCAAAGCTCAAGGGCAGACTTTCTAATACCTCAAATTAAGCCTGGTCCTCATGACTCTCAAGTTTCTGCATCCCCCACTAACCCAAGCAGAGCAGAGAACAAGACCTACTATGTTCTTCTGTAGCTTTTATCCAGAGACAGATACGCTGGGGGAAGAGGAGAGGAAAAAAAAGGCAGCTCACTGGATGCCCCAAGCATTAGCAACCAGCCATTAATACCAATCTCTATGCTAACTTATCCATGTTTAAGAGATGGTTCTCTCCACAAATAAAACCTTGCAAGAAAGTTAAAAACTCTTATCCTTGATCTACTATTTTCCCCGAAGTAATATAAAGCCAGAGGCAGAAATGAACAAATTATTTCCTGAGACTCAAGTTCCTGGGAGGCTCCTGACCGCAAGCAAGTCTTATTTGAGGCACATTAGCACTGCTGCAGTTAGCCAGGATACATTCAGCATTAATGCTGAATTACACAAAGGGGAAAACCTAATTGTGTGAAATCTTAGTTYAGAGAAAAGCTTTCTGGACCACTTCCCCCCAGACAAGGAATTGGACAGGAGTTATTGCTTTTCTGTTTTAACACTTGACTTTCTATAAAGACAGTATTTCACCCTGATGTTTCTAAAAAGATCATCACTGTTGTGGACCACAGAAGCTGGTGGAAGGCAAGATGTCTGTCTTCCACTGATCCAATTAAAAGTTTTAATCATGGATAAATTCAATTGTGGAAAATGAAAGCAGAGAGCAGTATGATCAAATTTTTGTAGAGTAAATAAATAGCTGTATCAGAAAAATAAGTTTTCATTAAAAGCAATTACCAGGCTCCACCTGYTCATCTTCCTGGTGCACAGGAAATTCCTTAAGTCTTTCCTCTTCTGAAAATGTTTGACTATGGAGAGAACATGAATCTTCATCTGACTGACTGCCTCTTCGACTAATAACACGATATATTCCAGAGTCCAAGATACTGAAGCTTTCCTGTCAAATAAGGAAAAAAAAAGTTAAGATATTTTTCAAGCTGCATTTCATTAAGCCTCCCAGAAGTGAARCAATCATTCTTGCACATATATTACCCAATTAGTGCATAAATTACCACCTGAAGAGAGGGCCAACGTTTTTGATATACCCAAAATACAGAAGTACACGTGTGCTGCTAAGTCTGCAGCCAGCGATGCATATGCTACAACTGCTGTCAGGTAGGCAGTCTATGACAATCACATTAGACAGTACAAGAYCACACGACAAGACATCTCTGCTCTAGTCGTGTATCAAACTATATATCTGGAGTTAGTCACTTCCTCCCTCTGCAACCTGGGTGCTAAGAGTCCACRGAGCCAAACYAACACCAATYAAAAGAACACTAGAAATTTGCTTTGTTCAGTTTCTCCTTCTTCTGCTTAAGTCTCATTAAATGAGGCAATATTTTAAATAGAGCTAAGGTAGTTGTAAACATGGAGACATCTGGCTTTCACTGGATAATACTATGGTTAAAATCAAAATTACCTTCTCTGAAGCACACTAGGAAAGTGAATTCAGTTCTACAGAAAGCTGCCTTTGTGTTTACTTTGGTCCACACCTCAACCCTTAGCCACAAAATAACATGGAATGAGCGCACAGATATAAGAGCCTAAAAAATACAAGCACTAGTATTTCATACCTCTCTTCCTCYGTTCGTGTTAGAAAGTAGCACGAGCTATAACAGACACAATGAATATGAAAACTTCACTTGCTGAGTGAGGAACAAGACTTTAAACCCTAAAGACAAAAAACAGAGGGTATAGAATTATTGGCACTATCAGTGCCCTTACATGAGATGAAATGCTGCTCCTCCTACTGCTGCACGCAGAATCTGAGGGTTCTAACTTGGAAATCAGCTCTTCCAGTTGGCCAACAAGATCCTGTTGTGTTGAGATATCCAGTTGGGATTTCAAGTGCTCCAGTCTGTCCAGAGGCAAGTTTTTTCTTGCCTAATAGTAGAGAGTGAAATAGAAGCACTGTTATTCTAACGCACGGGGTAAAAAGCAAAAGGCTGCTTTTGAAGATTCCATATATGGAGGCTAAGTTTCACAAGATGTGTAATGCCTAAAATGCCTATTTTTAAAAACGTCCAAAGATACCAACTTGAGAAATCCATAGAGCTTCTTRCAGGAGAACAACAGGAAACTAAAGTTGCATTACATACTTAGGGGGAGATATTTACTTACTCTGCAAGAAATGATTGAATTCTGGAAGAGACAACAGACCCTGGCAGCCAGGGTCCAGAACCCTCTTCTCATGAGACGCTCTATGCAACGGTCGACCAACAGAAGGGAGAGGTGTACGACTTTGCCATTTGTGTGCAGACAGAACAGTTCATTTTTGTAAACTGCAATATCCTGAATATCTGCAAAATCAGATGCACAAAAGTGATTAAGCATGAAATCACTAATCAGGACTCCTTTCTGTTCCTGAAGATAAATGAAAACATTTCACATCTGACTTCCAATGAGTGCAAAACATTAATAGTTCCTAGTATAACCACAGCACAAAGAACAAATATCAACCAGCACTCAGCTAGCATCTAAACTATGAAGCATAAATGAAACACCAAAACTTACAGACTTGGATTTCTAGAAAACATTCTGAAAAAACAAATTAGCAAAAAACACTTAAGTTACTGAAGGTTTCTTTTTCCTTTGAAGAGGAATGAAAATACTTTCACCTTTCAAATAGTTTGCAATTGAGATGGTCATGTTATATGCAAGGACTTCATAACATAGGCTCTGGAAAATTAATACCAAAAAAAAAATAAATAAATAAATAAATAGAGAGAGAAAGAAAGGTTTGAGAGAATATAACCCTAGCAAGTTCTARGACTACAATAATAACTACATACTCAGAGCTATTTATGAGGTTTCTTGTATGCTCCAACTCCCTAAAGTATCTTCCCTAGTATAGTTTTAGATTGGAGTTAAAAATGTCTTAAGCCTTCATTAAGCCTTCAGCAGCCAGATTATCCTTTAGAGGATACACGAGACTAAATCTAAATAAATAAATAAATAAAATAAATAAAATAAATTAAAAAAAAAAAAAAACAGAAGTGAGAAAAGGATACTGTGGACTGAGCTATTCTCCTACTGCACTTGATAATTTTAAAATTCATTATACAGTATGCTTTGTTTCTCAAGCATTTTATAGATGCTTTTAGATGTATGAGGAAGAGSTGGGAGAGTGGTTGGTTTCTTCGTACTCAAAGATGCACCAGATAGATAAGGAAAATGAGTTTTTTGATAAGTGTTCTGCAATCCAGCTGTGGAAACAGAGCTTGAAAAAGCTCCGTGCTAGGTAAGGGCCTCAGAAGTGACAGACAGCAGTTCAAAAACAAGAGTTTTCAAGCCTACCTTTCACTTCACTCCAGAGCAAGACTTGAACGCTCTGGGGAAGAAARATGTAAATGCCTCTCTCTGTCCAGGTCATCACACAGTGCTCACTGCAGGCRGAACAAATAAGAATTCAACGTTGCATTGCATCAGCCACAGGCAGCCACTGCCAGCCTATGTCATGCCAGCCCTGCAGATGCTAACTACAGCAAAGGAGCAACGAGGCTGATCTTCAGCACAATACTTGGGAAGTCTTACACAAAAGAAATACCAAGCTGATAAGACAAGTTAGAAGGCTATACTTTATTAATTTATTTTTACTTTTAAGCCTACTTCATCAACAGGACAACTACTGACAGATACTTACGTCAAATATAGGAGCTTGGGAAATGATAAAGATTGTGGAGAAGAACTGGCACCAGTGTAATGCGGATCCAGCCTATAAAGCAACAAATGAAAGGATCAGTTAGGAAGAAAACCTGCAATAATAATGTTAAAAAGCGCTATATTCCTAAATCTATAAACACAATGTTTGCTGAAAAGTGTATAGTCTTAAAGACACATTCATTGCAACAGATCCACATGCAGAGCCAAGGTCTTATTTTTGATAACTCAACTACTGGCTTCAATTAATAGAGTAAGAAACATTAAGATTACAACTAGGACTATGTTTGACTGCATTAGAGTTAATTTCAGCTTCTCAGTACTCATGTAGTTTGTCTCAGACCAGAAGTCACAAGCCAACTTATCACTGATAAAATTCATACTAGTACCCRAGAGTAACAACAGGGAGAGGTGGTGATGACAGCAGCTGCTTGAACTGATGGGTGCTCTGCACTTCCCCTTCAAAGTTCACCTCCCACATCCGTGAGCCAGGCCGAGCACAATATATTAATGGCTGCTGATTCCCATTGTTCTTTCCAGCTGGGAAGAAACAGGCTCCAAATTCTCCATCTCTTTCTTTGTTACCAATTTTCCAGAACTTCTCTCTGATGGGCAAAATGTATTTATTTAGACAACGCTAATAAAATCGTTGGTTTCAGGTTCTCCTTGATGAATCAAAATACTAAATGCTAATGCTGAACTGTTTTTGATTTTTTGAGGGGCTTGGGGTAGAGGRCAGGTGTTTACAAGTCTGTAACGATTAGCATAAAAGACAGGGCGAAACAACATTTATAAGCTGAATCTGACCAGGGACAACAGTATCAGCAGCCAAGAGGAAACACAGGAAGAAATAAGCATGAAGGCACTAGAGTGAGACCAGCAAAGGGCCACAGAGAAGATTATGGGATCAGTGCATCCCACACAGGGCAGGAGCTGGGATCGTCCAGCCTCGAGAGGCTCATTTATATGCTCATTACCGCATATAAATACGTGACAGGAGCGAGTGAAGGTCAGAAACAGGCTCTCCTCAGCRGTGCCATGTGAAGGCACAAGGGGAAGTGGATGCAAATGTAAATATGGGAAATTCCATTTAAACACAAGGGTTTTGTTTGCTTGTTTTTAACACTATGAGCATGGCCAAATGCTGGAAGAGGATGCCAAGAGAGCCTGTGGAGTCTCCATACTTTGACATGTTCAGAACCTAACTGGACAAAGTTTTGTGCCATGTGCTCTAAGCGATGCTAATTTGAGCAAAAAAATGAGACTGGGTGATCTTCATAAGCCCCTTCCAGCTGCAGCTATGCTTTGTGATTCTATATCGAGTTCATTATTTTAACAAGGAAAATATTGCTTGCCTTTCAGTATCACATAAATAAGTACGTGTAAGTGAAGATATGAGCAGTCTTCCATCCAAGTAGTCAAGCTGAACTACCCGAGAATCTACAGTTGTTATAATCTGAACAGGAAACATCACAAAAGTGGCAGCAGCCTAAGGTTAAAGAAGAAGGGAGTGGGGGGGGRAAAAGTGCATACTAAGATCATACGGAATAGACAAAGATAATGTAATTTCTTTCTCCTCACACCCTTACAAAACAAAGCTCTCATGTTTAGAGACTTAAGTCTTCCTCTTAGCAAAAAAGATTATTGAAAATTTAAGAAAAAGTCACATAGCAACCATATTTTCAATGAAGGCTATATTTTCTGTAACACGAGTTTGTTTTACTGTTGCTTTTGCCAATTTGTTTCTTTTTRCTAATTCAGATCTGCAGAATAACTTAATATGAAAAACTTCCCTTAGATTTAGATGACTAACATTAAATTTAAAGAATTGCACTATCACTCTGCAGTAAACAACCCAAATACTATTGATTATATAATTCTCTCAATCTGAATGGGTGCCAAAAGTCAGTCAAAGAGAGATTTCTTGTTCATTAAAAAAAGCAGTAAAGCTACAGGGAGTCCAAGTTTTATAACAATCACTGTCCCGGACAACTTCAAGCTGTTTCCTTTGTTAAGAATCTGTCAGCTCCTTATTTTCAACAACCCCATTGCTTTACAGAATTAGTAGGCCAATGCCTTTAACAGGTACAAGCAGGGCCCTAGTCCATGAATATTGCCCTATCCTTCTTTCCTTTTCCCTGCCCTCCCACAGGGTTCCCTCTCCCCCTTACTTTAAAGGCAATATGATTGTTATTCCTAATGCAAAGATTTTTCTTTAAAGGCTATTTTTTCATCCCAGTAGTYACCAAAGCTACCAGATCTTCATCAACTGCAAAGTTTTCTTCTGTTCTACCTCACTAAAATGAGGTGSAAAGATCTGCCATCTCATCCCTCAAAAACTTACTCATCTCAAAGAAAGGCAGACAACATTTTACCTTGCCTTGTTTCGATGTGTTAATCTTGATGGCTGATACCTTTCCCACATGATCTCCTACAAAAACCCGAAGGGCAGCTGTATCCCAGCACAGAGCTGTGACTTTCCTGCCCTTATGCTCAGAGGAAACATAAATCCTTTCTGGCTTCCCACGGCGTTCCTGGTTCAGTTCCCAGACCACTACAAGACCTTGGCTGCAACAGTTCAAAGGAAATGAATATTAGGAACAAGTCTTTTATAGCTACTCAGTGCTTTCTGAGATAAAGATGCAGAACTTCACAAACCTGAAAGCTACATCAAATATATCACTCACCTGGTGGCTACAGCAACATAGTCTTCATCATGTAAACAACATGCAACCCGGGAAATAGCACCTTCCTGAAACCAAGGGAGACTTTCAGCACAAGTACAAGCAGTTCCTGAACTACCTTTACTAACATGCAATTTTCATCCTTATGTATGAAATTATTAAATTATTAAAGTCAACAGTTGCTCTCAGCTCGTTGTGGAGCTTGTGTTCTATTTGCAACAATGACTTTATTGTAAAAAGATTCAGCTGACAACAACGTGAAAGTATCAAGAGGAACACTGATGGTTATCTACAAGTTAGTTGCTCTGGTTTTCTTCAAGTTTTTCTTCTGACTGTTAAGCAAAGAGGATTTTTTTCTTTTTTTTGACACTATTAAAATTAAGGATTTGAAGAACAGAAAGGCTTGTGCCTCTCAAATCATTTCCTTCACACCTCTTTTTTTTTTTTTTTTAAATAAAGCAGTTGACAATTTCACCTTCTTTGGAGATGTCAGTAAGCCAAACTCTCCCTTAATAAGCACTAAATTGGAACAATTTCCACTTCTACAAATGCTTTTGTGCTCAGTTCCTTACCTTATGGGTCAAGAAGAGTCTATTCTTCCAACCGTCCTTCTGGATAAGGTTGAGTCCTCCCCCTGACGTGCCTAGCGCAAGCCACCTCCTGGACACAGCGATGCACGTGCACTGAAGGAACAACGACTGTGATAAGAAACACAGCAGCTACCCGGGACCAATAAGTTGTTTTCTCACAACAAGTTCTTGTTGTTAAAGCAAGTTAAGTGTTTGCAAGCTTTGCATGCCACTCCTGAGAGAAAGCAGCACAATTTTGTCTAAGCCAACAGAACAAAACTCTCTGAGATTGAGGCAACCAGGAAAAGCTGGGAATCCTCCAAACTTCTTTTCAACCTATAGGTCCACTAAGAAAACACATACAGAGTAATAAGGCTTTCTGTTTTCACTTCTCCCATAGGCTAACCTGGGGACACCAAAGAGAATTAAAGAACGAGATTAACTTGGTGGGCTAAACAAAACATTACACCAAATACTTTTTTTTTCTTTAAAYGAACATCACAGTCTCACCTTCAGGCGACTAGAATCCAGCCTGAGTGCAGACAGCAATGGATCCAAACACTCAAACTCCGCCAGTACATAGTTGTAACAGTCTGGGATCATTTGCAGAGAGGCCATGGATGTAACGAAGAGCAGCAACACTCAGTCATCGGTGCATTACTGCTTCGGGCCTGGCAAAAACACGCTAGGTCGGTTATTAGTTTACTTTCTAGTACTACCCCTGCTGTTTTTTTAAGAAAGCTATTATAGAGAAAACATTCAAACAGCATCAGATTTCACTATGTCAGAGGGTCCTCTTTCCCTGGGTACTGCAAAATTAGAGCCCTCATTTGTTTACCATAAGCTTTTCTTTAAGTTCATTTCAGGAAAYTGATCCTATGAGGATTCAATTCTGGAAATACTTGTTGGTATTAGAAGCATTTACATCTGCTTGTGAAACAAGAGCCCTGCTTTCCTACAGAAAAGGCATCTTTCTGTCAAMATGCATGCCCCTCTCACCCAAATACACCTTATTTTAAGGCATCTCACCAAAACACTGCAGACAAACATTTAACAGGGGTATTTTACATTACACCTGCATCTTTTCCCTTCGCAAAACTGCAGTTACAGCGTAGTAGGTTTGCAACCTTAACTGACACCACATTCAACATTCCCTATGTTTGTGCATTTTCAGTATAGCTATGCTTATATCTGTGTAAGCAATGTAGTAGCACCTCCTCCTCTGCATGCAAAGTAGGTAGAACCAGATGAAAAAMAAAAGTTAAAGAGCTGAAAGCACAACTCCCATCTACCTTTCCTAAACAACACAAGCTGTATGTAAATATATATGCATACATAAACATAGCAGATGATTTTTTCTTTATACTTTCACATTGTTTGGAAAAAAAAGGGGGGGGTTACAAGTCGCACTTGAGTCTTAAACTTGCACGCATTTCACACTAACTCTATAAATCAAAGGAAAAGCCCCCAGAAACGCCCTCCTACGGGAACGTGCGTCACCAGAAGTGCCTAAGTTCTTTCTCAGGAGGCCCCAGAAAAGGCAGGGTACGCGCGGCCAGGGCACCCTCTCCTGACCGCAGCGCTTGGGAGAGCCCGGGTGCCTCCGCCCGAGCCCCCCGGGCCCGCGCGCCCAGGAGAGGCGCCGTCCAGCCGCTTTAAACACGGGAAGTCACAGCCGGTACTTTCGTTTTCTGCCCTCCCGCGCCGGCCCGCGGCCCCTGCTCGGCCCCGCGGCCACCCGCTCAGTCCAACCGTCACCCCTGCTCACCCCAACCGCCACCGCCAACGGCCGCCGCACGCCCCGCCCCGCCCCGCGGCTGACGTCACCAGGAGGGAGGAGAAGGAGGACGGGCCGACCGCACGTACGTCGCGCCGGGCGCCGCAGGAAGCTGCGTCACGCCCCGCCCCGCCCACGTGACGGCGGCGCGCGCCCCCTCCCCCCTGGGGCCGTTGTCGCGGGGCGGCCCCTCCCCCGCGGCGCGGGGCGGCAGCGGCGGCCCCGCGCCGGGAGCGGAACGGAGCGGAGCGGAGCGGAGCGGAGCGGCGGGCCCGGCTGACGAACAACGACGGCAGCGCCGCCCGTTCCCTCGCCGCGGCGGCGGGAGGCGGCAGGAGGGATAGGGGGGCGGCGCCACGTGACCGGGAAGGCGCCCGCGATGGCGGCGGCGGCGGGGGGAGGGGAAGGCGCGGCCGTCACGTGACGCGGCGCCCGCCCCGCCGCCGCGGCGTGTTCCGGTCACGTGCCCGCGCCGCCCCATGGCCCCGGAGGCGGCCGGGCCCCCCTAGCAGCGGCG
>NW_020455589.1:308500-372630 GCF_003342845.1 Nothoprocta perdicaria
CGCGAGCCGGCGGCGCAGCCGCCTCCTGCGCGCGGTGCCTCGCGCGCCCCTCCGCGGGGACCCCCGCGTGCGGAGGGCGCGCGGCCGCTCCGTGCCCCGGCGCCTCCCTAGCGGGGGGCTGCGGGCTGCTCGCGGCGCTTTTTCGGCCTTCACCCMAGGAGCCATCTTGTTTCCATCAGCAAAAGGTGCCAACTTGTGTAAACCCCGAATCCTGCTCTTCCTCCCGCCCCCCCAGCTCGCTGTGAGGCCACCGCGGCAGTCCCTATTCCAGGTGCTGCTGCATGGGATWTACGCAGCCGGAGGGCCGCCACAGGCTGCTGCCCGCGGCAGYGAGGACACGAGGAAGGGCGGCAGGGAGCTGGCGCGGGGCAGCGGCCGCCCGGCACGGGAGCCCCCRGCGCGCTCTCCTAGCAGGGAAGCAGCTTGTGGGTGGCAGAGCAAAGCAGCTTGCGCAGAGCGGGCTGGCTGCCGGGGCGCTCCGCTCCCGTCTCCCTGCTGCGTCCGTGGTGCCGCCATGCTCCATCACAGGGAGCCCAACTGAGGATTCGGAATTCACAGAGGGGAGCAAAGTCAAACCCCTCGGTCTCACGCAGAAGAGACTACGGACCCTGCAGGAAATCCCAAGTGGAAGGGCAGCACCGGTGGCCCTGGGAGAGAGCAGGGCTGCTGGGGCTGCCGCAGCAGCGCCAGGCCCGCTTCCCTGCTCCGGCTGCGCCCGCGGCTTCCCCGCAGAGCGCAGCCGTAGCCGGGTGCAGCGGTGCTGCCGGGAAACCCCATGCGCGAGCCTTTGGCAGAGCTCAGGCTGACGGAGGTGATGAAGGAGCAAAGCTTAAGTGCAGGGATGTTCTGCTATTAAATATCTTTCCATTTAGGACGGTGCTTAATGCATCTCAGTGACTGGGTTGTCGGGCTTCTGCCAAAGAGCATGCTATGACAGTTTTCAGACTGGCAAAGCAAAATATCCCATTCTTTTAGCATAAAAAATACATATATGAATTAAATTCTTTGGAATTTTGTTTCCTGGTCCCTGTTGGGAGTGTACAGTGATAGCTAATGCARGTTTCATTTTGATTTTTGCTGCAGGCAGCTGCAAATATTGCAGATACTCTAGAACATATGAAASATGCGTAGATGTTCTAACCATTTCTATTAGCATTTTATGTAACAGTAGAAAAGATTATGATGTACGAAATAGAGCAGTCGGACAGTTAAGCATGTTCTTATTTTCTTGAGAAATTTAAGGTTGTTGAGTGCATATGTAAGGAGGAAGATGATGGCTGCTAGGARGAAGGCTTGCTGATGTGCAACTGGTAACACAGTCCCCTTTGTTTAGAAGCAGGTATAACGTTAATCACACAGCATTTGGAGGAGGTAAGAAAGGGCCTAGCTGGAATCGAGCCTATGAAATACTGCTCAAGCCTTGGAGAGAACAGGAAAAAGAGCCCCATAGTCCTGTAAGTGGACCAGGTTATGCTGCATACAGAGGAAATCTGAAAACTGTCATTTTTCTCSCGTGTCTTTTATTGCTCCTTCTTCTGAAATACTTTAACATCTGCCATTGATACTAAGGAAGAGAGATGTTGCCGAATGCCAGTGGATGTTTGGAATACAGCTTTTTCACTAGGTTTGGGGTTTTTTTCTGAACTTGAGTAAYGAGTGGAGAAGCATCCAAAAAGGGCAAGCTAGGTGTTGGTTTAAATGTAAGATCTGTGGGACTTTGTCTTGGACCACAAGCAGCATTAGCAACATAATTAATTAAATMAAGTTGCTGTTGGCATTGCCAGAGGAAAGTCCAAAGCCCATGACAGAATTAAGGTGTGAATGCAGGTTGTAATTCCTCGAAATAGACAGAAATAGCAAGAAAGTTACCTGGGGGAGAATGGTAGCAATCATCTCTACCTGTGTGTTCAACAGCTCCCAGAGCCACCATGGCAACGTCATCTGAAGAAGTGTTGCTGATCGTGAAGAAGGTTCGGCAGAAGAAGCAGGATGGGGCGCTGTACCTGATGGCCGAGAGGATAGCGTGGGCGCCCGAAGGCAAAGACCGATTCACAGTCAGCCACATGTATGCGGACATCAAATGTAAGCAAAGAGCTTTCCGTGCCTGCTTCAGTGTGCAGTGCTTCAGTGGCTGCTTGAATGCAACCCAAGGCTTATTTGCTGTGAAGCAGTTGGGCAGTTGTCGAGGGTTTGGGGCTGCACTAGCCTGTTCTGTGCAGCAGTAGTGATTGGGCCACGGTGAGTGAGGAGCAGGGTAAGGGAGGTGCAGCACAGCTTCTGCACAGCTCCTGTCATCTTCAGCTACGTAAGGTATACTGCAYTTGCCAGCAACTTTGGGTAAACTTCTGCAGTAAATTGAACAGAGAAATAATCTATGCCATATGTTTGTGGAGGAAAGGGTGGGAGGAGGGCTGAGGAATAGTACAGGATTTTCAGGGTTTAAGATAGAAACTCTCCAGCATGTCATCTGTTAGACGATGCCTCTAAAGCTGCTTCAGTTTTCATATAAAATGAACCTCACTGTTTTATTTTCATCCACCAGACCACAGCTTCAGAAGTGCAAGCTTCTGTAGTTGGGCCTGACTGGTAAATCACTGAATAAATAGCTGCTGTTGTAATAGTACTTGCAAGTCAAAAGTGAACAGTAAATGTCTATACTATGCTGCCTGTCTGGCTCCAATTAGCGTTCATGTTCCATGAGTTCTAATGCCAGAAAAAAAAATGGAAGAAGAAAAGGGGAATTGTTGTATGCATTGCTCTCTTGGAGAAGGGCCAGTGCATATTGCTGTGTAAAGTCACCTCCAGGTACTGCAGCATGGCCAAAAGGGTGGGTGGAGATTCAACACTAAAATGCTGTTTCCTTGAACATAAATATAATATGTTCAGATGTCTGTTCACCTACAATATCCAATTTTGTAGAGATTTTATCTATCAGTTTAGCCTCATACTTGGGCAGTATATCTATATGAAATGTTTCAAGACAGAAGCCTAACTTTAATGTCCTTTGTTATACAGAATTGAACAAAATGGAGTAGTTGTAAATTTGTAATGGACTCCATGATTTAGTGGTGACATTTGGTTCCCGTCTCCTAGTCTCCGTAAAGAAGGATTCAGGAGTGTTAAGTTATGTAGATGCCATGTACAGTACTGTGCTGAAGTCACTACCATAAAGCAGTTGGCCAGCACAGCTGTTTCAGTATCACTTCCCGCGAGGGTTTCCGTGGGTTTCCCGTGAGTCGCTAGGGTGCCGCAGCACCTTGGTGACCCTGCTGAGCCCTTTGGGAGGGCCCCTGGGTGACTGTGCTTACCTGATGCCTGAAAGCAAAGCACCTTCTGCTGTGCTGCTGCTGCCTCCTGCATCCGCCTTCTTACCACTTCTCTTTTGCAGGAACTGATCCAGCTCTGAAAAAAGAAAGGGGGGGGGAGGGGGGGGGAGGAGAGGTACTTTTGAGTAGATGAGTTCCTTCCTTTGGCTTGCTGCGCAGACRCTAACCCCAGCTCGAGAAAGGCGCCAGGAAGAAGCAGAAAGGAAGAATGAGGTTGTCACCTCGCAGCAGCAGCCTGAGCTCTTACTACATTAAACATCTTGGTGATGACAGTCTAATTTGCTGTGGCTTTCTAATAGAGCATGTGGGAATGCAGAGATGGAGCTGGGCTTCTGAGCTCTGGCTGAGGGATACTGAATAATACACAGCTGAGGCTGCTGCCCTGTGGTTTAGGGAAGGAGGTGGAGCTTTCAAATTAATATAAGGAGAAGATTGTATGTCCCACTTTCCTGCCTGGAATTCACACCCAGGGTAAAGATATTTAATTGGATGATGTGGATAACTGCTCATAAGCAAATGCTCCAGGGAAGACAGTTTGTTACATAAGCTTACTGCCTGTTGCTAATTAATACTCTCTGTGTAATCTAGGCCAGAAAATCAGTCCTGAAGGTAAAGCTAAAATTCAGCTTCAGCTAGTGTTGCATGCAGGGGACACAACCAACTTTCACTTCTCCAATGAAAGCACAGCAGTGAAGGAACGAGATGCAGTAAAGGATCTTCTTCAACAACTGTTGCCCAAATTCAAAAGGAAAGCTAATAAAGAACTTGAGGAAAAGAACAGGTAAAGGGGAAGCCTTCAAACACAGCTATTTTCAATTTCTTATGTAGCTGTAGTGTATTTCTGTTAACAGTTCTTGTGTTGTATTGCAACGCTGCTCATGATGCAATGAACGTGGTTGGAAATGTTGCGTTTGTTTCCATAGTGGAGCCGTCTGCTTTCCGTGGGGTTCCCGAGGCCTTCCCTAAGTGCGGTGCGTGTGGAGACGTGGGACTGGCCTCCCCAGTAACACGTTCCCTGGGCACGAAGGCAGCCAGCCCTGCTGCCGCTCAGCCCCGTTACCTGGGACTGTGAGATACAAGCACCCGACTGGCAGGCTGTCACACATATGCACCGTGTTAGAAAAGCTGACTGAAATACTGTTTTTCCCTCCTCCCAAAAATTTACACCTTCCTTGATCTGTTAATTCTTCCTGCCTGAAATCTTCCATAGAATCATAGAACCATAGAATATTTAAGGTTGAAAGGGACCTCTAGAGCTCATCTAGTCCAACCCCCCTGCACCCACAGGGACACCTAGAGCACAGGGCTGCATCCAGACRGGTTTTGAAGATCTCCAGAGGAAGAGACTTCACAACCTCTCCTGGCAACCTGCTGCAGTGCTCTGTCACCCTCACTATTATTTTTTTTCCCATATTTCCTTATTTTCTGATATTTGATATCCTCTACTAAATTGCTAGGCCTTTTTTATTCATCTCACATGAGATGTGACTGTAGCTATTTTGCAGGCAGGATAATTATTTTGAGAAGCTTTTGGTTAAGATATTCAGGCCCAAGCCCTTTTCCCTAAAGGGCTGGAGCTTCTCCTGCCTTACAGAGTTTCTGTTAAACCGGTCCTTGTGGCCACAGGGAATGCTTCTCTGTGTCTCCCCACATGAGTTTCACTTCATGCTCATACCTCCTGTGAATCCCATATCTGTTAGCTCCCAGGCAGTATTTTCAAAGACAATTCTAGCTTTGACCTTAGAAATGTTAAAGCTAGTATTTCCAAAAGATACGAGTATCACTTCAGAGGGTAGATGAGATGTTCGATTTTTCTAAACCAGATGTTTCTAAACAAGTGGAAGGGGACAGCATTACCGCATAAGCTCTTGTGCTGGTGCTCTGACGCCTTGAGACGGTGCTTTGGTACTGTTGTCATAGCCTCTTTATGCTACCTGCCTTGTTTCTAGCAGTACTGAATATATGAACAGTCTTAATGCTGAATCTTTGTACCCTTTAAGTGGAGTTTTCAAGTGTTATGCCATGTGACATGAAGGCATTTTCTGGTTTTAGAAAAGCCAACATTTCTGCACCTGGTCACAGCCTGTTCATTTGACTATTACAAGTCAGAGTCTAGTAGTTCCATTGGCTTGATCTGCAACAGATAGGGCCAAACAGTCTCTTTTAAAATCTTCTACTACATCCACAGCCTGTGGCACATCTTCCATTTATTGATACATAGAGGTGAGGCATGTACCAAAATTCAAGCTGTAGTGATATATTTCAAATTAACAGACTGCTTCCTGCTGCACACTAACTTGTAGAAATTGCCAATGTGTATTTGCATCAGCAAGAAAAACAATAATAATAATTATATCAAGGAAAMACACTACTGATGTCCTGCCACAGAAAGGTAGTGCTTCCACCTCATCCAGCATCTTCCTTGGGGTATTTACATTTTTATTCAGACCAAACTGCAGTACTCCAGTTTTCTTCCCCAGGCCACATACTATTTTCTGCATGTTCCTAAGACTCCCATGATTTTGTTTGTAAGCCACCAAGTCAGAGTTGCACACTCAAAATTGTTGATATTGTTGACTGATTCTCCACATACACAGCTTTCCCAGAAAACAACTACTAGGCACCAAATGTGCATATAGCTGCATAAAAAGCAGCTTAAACATGAGCTAAGTGAAGTTTCAAGTGCAGACATGTTTTGCATTTTGRATACCTGTAAAGGTAATAACTGTTAATTGGATGCTGACTTTGATAGACATTATTCCCTGGGGTAAGCCCTGAACTTGAAATGCATCTGCAGCAGTTGTGCTGCGTGCTCTAGTTAAGGGATCCTCCAGTGGCATCTCACTAAGAGGAATGTAAGTGAACAAACAAAGTAACCTGTGTTTYACAGTGTCTTAATCCGTGCATATTCCTCTCTGTCCTCTTCTACTAGCACTGAGTCCTGTAACTACTGACATTTAAGATTCAAAAGAAATGGATTAGCACTGAAGTCCCCTCCCCCATTAGACCTTTGTTACAGAAGTTCAAGAAAATTTGGTGTATTTTTGCCCTTCAAAAGACACAAAAGACTGCAGCATGCAAAGATACGAGAGCACTACAGAATGTTTAAGATTGAGGCATGAATCCCACATTAATCTCATCCTAAAAGTTACCATCTTCTAACATTTACTACTGTTCCCCAAGCATATTTTCTAGTCCTTTCTTTGTTCTTTTGAGACAAGTACAGCTATAGAGGTTGGTCATTTGCCTATTTTTAAGAAACGCACAGCATTTGGGAAGACAATTAGCTTCTGTTCCATTTGTGAACCCATGTTAGTTATGGAAATCCTAGTAATTTATTCTGCAGCATATCAATTATATTCAATACATTCTTTTACCAGAATGCTGCAAGAAGATCCTGTTTTGTTTCAGCTTTATAAAGACCTTGTTGTGAGCCAAGTAATCAGTGCTGAAGAGTTCTGGGCCAACCGTTTGAGCCTGAATGCAGTGGATAATTCTGCAGCACCTAGTAAGCAGGAAGTGGGCATCTCTGCAGCATTTCTGGTATGTTGAGCCTCTAGTATAAAGGATTTTGGTGCAAACAACTTGGGAGAAGGGAGAGTTCTATCACTTGTTTACTTTATTCCTGTATGTGTCAAGGTTCTTCCTTCCTGGTTTCATAAATAAAACTTCTTCATGTGTTTAAACTATTGCAAAGGTAAGGGAGGGAGGAAAAAATAAAGGTTTTATATCTGACACTCCAACCTCAAAATTCAGACAATTGAAGATGCTTCATTTGAACTTAAAGCGGCAGTGAGCTCTGCCTTCCGTAGGACAAGAAAAACAGAGAAAACCCAATGTTAATGCAGCAAATTAAAGGGGCATCTGTTGCAGCATCCATATGCATAAAGGAAGACTTCCAATGCAAAATACTCCCCCCCCTTTTTTTTTTTTTTTTTTTTTTTAAATCAGTACATGCTTTCAGCTACTTGAGAAACACCTGTGTATCTGAAAGCTTGTTTTATCTCCCTCTTTGTCTGGGTCTGTTATGTTACTCATTTGTAGAGAGCGTATCTTGGTAGTCTAAATGCAATCAGGCTGTAATCTAAGTACAAGTCKCAGATTCTTCCTGTGGAGATGTGTTTTTACTCCTGCGACGGAATTCACAGAGCTTAGACAGACTAGCTGGAAACCATTTCCACCTCTAACGCCTGCATGACTACATCAAGGGCTTGGGAAGGGAAGAGGAAGTGGGTGGTTTTCATTTTCTAACTTCACTGCTGCAGAAATATTAGCTTTTCTGCCTAGAAACACCTGAATCAAAGAAACTTAATTCCTCATTTCCCTTCTCCCACTATTCTTACAAATGTACAACTATAAGCTACTCAGACATTAATAAAAAAAATTAAAATTGAAATTTTGTTTAAAATAGCCAGTTGTGTTTGTGCAGTCTGCACTTGTAAAATTAAGAAAAAAAATCAGATATATGTGTGTCCCAGTTCAAGTTAAAGTATTTATATGGCTATGCTGGGAATGGAGGCATCTCTAGAAATCATATGGTGCAAAACCCAGAAGGTAAATGTACAGGGGGAAAAAAAAAGATGAAAAGGTGGCAGCACTTGCACTCACCTACTTCTCCCTGTTACTGAGAACTGCGCTGAGCCCTTTTCCCTGAAGCACACAATTTTAACGTCCAAGTTCAGACTGAGGCTTCCCCTCCATTTTTAAATTGTAATACTTATCAGTTGTACTGAGGTAGTCTTAATATATAAAGAAATGAGGTRTAAGAGCCATGGGTCTCTTTTGTCACATCATCATCAATTATTCATTAACTGAATTGCTGAATGAACAACAGAAGATTAGGCATATACAGTAAATGTGCCTTTTTTAAACAAGGATATATTAAACTCAGTATACCTTGTTTTGACTGGTCTTTACTTTCCATCTTGTCTTTAAAATCCATTTCACTGATACAGTCTAGTTTCTGAATCATCCCTTAAGTGACTTGTATATTGTAACTAATATGTGCCTTTTTTTTAATTCCTAAAATCCTAGCTTATGACTTATATGCTATGCTTATAAGCATATATGCTTATACGCTGTGGACTTTAGGAAGAAGTTAATTATTTTATCTGTAGCAGCATTTGATTGACAAGCTGCCTGGCMTTTCTGCCTTTGTTTACAGGAGGAATTCAGACTTAACTGTTTTCTGTCCCTGTATGCTTTTTTTGTAGGCTGATGTACGGCCTCAAACAGATGGCTGCAATGGTCTGAGGTACAATTTAACTTCAGATATCATTGAATCCATATTTCGAACATATCCTGCAGGTAAGAATACTGCTTTGCATAACAAATATCTTCCTATATTAAAGGTTTTTAATAATTTGTTACTTTTTTTTTCAATAAATAACATTTAGGATGAAAAGGTGGTAATTTCCATCCCTCCCCTCTGCTGTATTGTTGACACGATTCATTTTGGCCCTATGTTAGAAATGAGCTCTAGCTTGAGAATAGTGTKCAATGCTTTAAAAACAACAAACCCACACCAAACTCTAGCAAATAACATTATTTTGTGCAAATAAAAATAGAATATTTGAGTTTCTGTAATGTGCTTTTGCTCCCTTTCTCCACCTCTGCTGCCTAATCTTCCCTGCCACAGAAAATAAAAAGATTTTAGAAGATTGCAGGGGAAAAAACAGCATCTGTTTGCTGGTGTTAAACTATGCATCCTCATTATATTCTCTTAATTGAATATAGTATTAGAAAGCAAGGAATGGTTAACATAACATAGCATAATACTACAATTTGCCAGACACTTCGTAAAAATCACTTGTTTGTTTGCAGTAAAAATGAAATACGCAGAAAATGTTCCACATAACATGACAGAGAGGGAATTCTGGACACGATTTTTTCAGTCTCATTACTTCCATCGGGATAGGCTCAACACAGGCTCAAAAGACCTTTTTGCAGAGTGTGCCAAACTGGATGAAAAAGGTAAGAATTTTGACTCCGCATCTRTAGTAAGCTCTTATCTTAGCTATATTATAGAGCTTCAAAGATGATCTAGTAACCTAACAAAGCCCAAGTCYGAATTTTCTGATAGCTGTTTATTGAAAATCTCATTTGTCAAAGTGAAATGAGCGCTACGCATAGTCACTGAAAGGCAGCTATGGCTTTCCTATTCTTGGTGCATCTGATAATGAAGAATTATTCCATCTGATACATTCCTTGAAACAAATTAGCCTTTGGAAAGTGCTAGAACTAAAATAACCCTTCCACAGCTCATGAAATAACAACTCAGCGACAAACTCCCCTAGTATCTTATCTTGCAATTTTGGTTATACTCCATAATCTGTTACTAAGGAATAATTGTTAACATGAGACTTGTTAAGGAATTGTTAAGGAATAAAATGGTTAACATGAGACTTAACGSAGGTGAATCTTGATTATTTATTTTTTAACTTGATTTTTTTTTAGCAATAGACAAATGAGAATCCTATTTAAACGTGGATCCTATTTGCAGAATGATAACTGTTCTCTCAGCCTTTATTAGAAAGGCTCAGATGATTTTTAAGAATTCATACTTATTTTTTGAGGTAGTTCTGTGATTATACAGAAATATGGAGAGAGAAGATCATTTAACACCCCTCYTTAATGTGCATGAATTCTGTCTAACAGAAATAAAATATTAGGAATTCTACGACACTTCACATGCAAAAACTATCATGTAAATAGGGAGATGATTTACATAACCACGCTACACAAGACAGTATCGAGTGGCAAAATTACAAGAAACATGAAGGCAAGGTCTCCAGTTTCTACTGTAACTGTACTTGTGCATGAAATAGGCATCTTCGTTTTTTTCCCCAGAACAGTACTCACTGACTTGTAGAAGCTGGTGGCATTCCTATAGTCAAGTAAGATAATCTTTTGCAATAGCTTTTCAAGCTTCCTATTTTAAAGGAGACTTTGGAAAGGGTTGAAAGTTACCAGTCATAGCGATGCACAGATATCCACAAAAGCAGTGGCTTCTCCTTTTAAAAGGCAAATGTAACTTAATAATCCCACAGTTATTTATATTTGTTTAAATAGTTTTTTATGGTCTTTTCTTTCTTCTCCTTTCATATAGGGTTAAAAACAATGGTGTCTCAAGGAGTAAAAAACCCTCTGATAGATTTAACAGCTTTGGAAGATAAAACATTAGATGAAGTAAGTACCTTGTCAGAGAGGGAAGTTTTCATTTCTTTTGAGGAGGATGTGAGTCCTTCCTTGGGTTAAGTACAACAGACACTATTTCAAAACACATCACTTACTGTGTTGCTGCAGTTTTATTTATTAAGTATCTCTAATTTACATAGTTGCCCACCTATAAAGAACTTGAGCCTGTGTCCAGTGGGTGCATGTTGCCCTGGATGCTTGCTTTAGCATGGCAGCTATAAAGCACAACTTGCCAGTTTTTAAAAGGAATTATTTATTTTCTATGTTTTGATATTTTTTATCTGAAGTAGAGTCTCTGGTTTCTTCCTACCTTTTAGAAACTGTAGCAGCATACAGAGTAGTAATACCAAATAGGAAAAGTTTTTGCATTTATTCTCATTTTGGACATTGCTCATGTTTAATTCAGCTTAATTGGAGACCCTTTATATAGTTTGCTTTCTTACCTTTAAACATCAATGTTTGTGCTAAAAATATGCGTAATATTACTTGCCTCCAAGTATAAAATAAAACAATGGTGTACTACCAGTATGAGAAATAACTCACATGCACTTTTCTATAGTTGACTTAACTAAAACTTCAGGTTTTGTTAAAAAACAAAAACAATCATCATTTTTACTAAGTGCTACTTAAAGCTAACAGTCTGAAGCTGAACTACAAGTTGAGGATAGATGTGTTTGAAGTGCTATGCAAACAGAGCCTSACTAGTATAAAATGATAGGGGTAGTGAGATTGCTTCAGCCACCTGGTGCCTGGGAAACAGCCTTAAGGCTCTAGGGCTTTTGATTCCCAGTGCTCATGGGTCCTCCCAACAGGTGTCATTCTGCCTGTGGGCCACTCCTGCTCCACAAGATGCTGAGGACTGATCTTTAAAACAGCYGATAGCTTTATTTGCCACCAGTGCCTGCCTGGTCAACACAGCGTCAGAGATGTTTTAAAAAACAAAACACACCTAGATGATGAGGGGGAAAGGTACAGAAGATACTACTTTAGAAGATGATACAAGATCACTCATTAATGKTCACATGTGCAAAGACTAAGGCATAAAGCTTTCCTGATTCAGTGGACAACAGAAAATGATGCTTTTAATTTTGGAGGCAGGTGGTAACTAATGTTCTTTTCCTCGGAGGGCTATGGTGTAGCTTCTGTGGCCTCTACATCAAATGCCTCAAAATCTGCTCGAGAAAGTAGCAATGCTGCCATTATAAAACGCTTTAATCATCACAGTGCCATGGTTCTCGCAGCTGGCCTCAGAAAACAGTAAGTTTCAGTACATTTAAACAGCTTTTTTATAGTTAAATTAATTTTGAAAAGGAAAATGCATCTGCAATTTCCTGTCCAACTTTTCTTTTAATGTGTAGCAACATGAGAATTACGATCTAGAAGTAAAAATACCTATGGGTTCTATTTTGCTTCCATGSAGTCTCTTTGGAGCTTCTTGAGATGGCAAATACTATTTTTAGACATATTTTTAAACCTACAAATCTTATGTAAAGAAGGAAAGGCTGTTTCTGCCCTTGTCCTGTAGCCCAGCACAAGTGTTATAATTTAGGCACAACTTYGCTGCCTTCCACAGCCTTCTGAGAGGAAGCAGCACCCTTCCCTGCTGCTGAATTTCCCTCTTGAAAAGCAGAACAAGATGTAAGGGGAGGGCAAATTGATATATATGTTAATATAAACATACAGTTTGAAAGAGATGCATTTACTTTGTTTCTCATTTGTATCTGAAGTTTCCTGTGAGGTGAATTCTTCTTAATGCTGTTTCTCTATTTTAAGAGAAGCACAAAACGACCATTGCAGCGAGACCAGCAGTACGGATGGAAACTCCAGGGATTCAGATTTCTTTCAGCCACCCATGAAAAAGGTACTTTTTCAGCCTTCATCTTAAGATCAGAAACTGAATAAGGTTCAGCTGAAAGTGTAATGATTCCTGGTGCAATGAAAGCAAAGCCAACCATTACAGCTCAAAATGGGAAGGAAATACTGGTATTGCTACAGAATTCCCTAGCTGTAGCTGACAACTACATGAGAGAACAGCAGGGCAACTGAAAAGCTATGCATACTGTGAGAAGACACTTTAGAATATGTGTGTTGTTGTATATAGATACCAGCTTTGACTTTCCTGAAAGCTGCAGTTTTYACTGGGGACCAAACAATATAGCAGGACTGGATCTATCTGACAAAAGGGGAACAAGAAAGTAATAAAGTGTTTAATTCTTTGACTTAGGTGAAACTGCAGGAGGCCATCGAATACGAAGATTTAGCAAAGAATAATAGCATTAAAACTATTGCACTAAACTTAAAGAAATCTGATCGGTAAGTTAATAAAATATTCATGGATATTTCAGCATGTTCAGCCTAGCACGTCTGTCTTCACAGCCAGCACAGAATCGGCTGATTCCGTTTACACTACAGCATATTCATTTATGTTTAGGTTAAGTTTAAAAACATAATATGAACTCCTGCATAAACCAGCTTGCAARTAATTGCTTCTTGTAAGATTTTGTGATTTTCAGCTAATTATAATTTTTATAAGCCTAATCAAAGGGCTTTCACTTCATATCTGTCATCACTTTGYTGCACCTTGTAATATGCGTGCTGCACACGGTAATAAAAAATCCTAAGCAAAATCCACTCCTGGGCAAAAACGTGCAACTGGGACATCTGAGACTGTATCGGGCTGGTGTTTTTCTTGTAGCTATAATTTTGTTTTATAGACTTTTGAATTTGATATCCACACATGTAACTTTAGCAAAGCAATGGAGTGGATACTACAGGAAAGAGGATGTTTCCAAATGTCCCTGTAACTAGATTTAGCTAAGATTCAAAGAATAGATTGTATTTTGCTGTTCTGTGGTAGCCCAAGAGCTAAGCAAAAAGGCAGCAGGGRTAGCTTTTCAGAGCAAGATGAGACTTGCAGATTCCACCACAGAAACAAGGACTTTCTTATTTTGCTGTCCTACCCTCTGCCACCCAGCCTCGTCCCATAYGGGAGGCTCTTTTAGTGGCAGCAAATAAGGTTTAAATGATAGTGTCAAAAGTTGCAAAGCATCTAGAATGAAAAACATTTTAACAACTGTTCGCTTTCTTTGGTTTCCCTTTCACCAACAGTCTTRCTACTCTTTTTTTCCTCTCCTTATCTCACAGGTATTATCATGGTCCAACTCCAATTCAATCACAGCAATATGCAACCAGTCAGGATATAATTAATTCTTTTAATAGTATTAGGCAAGAAATGGAAGCATATGTACCCAAACTAACTCAGGTATGGAAGAATATTGGAAAAAGTTCTCCTCTTGATGCTAGCATCTTGCTTTCTATATAACCATCTGTCTTCTAGCTACTGGAATTTTATTCTTTTCAGATAAATTTTAATATTATCGCCAATACTTTTGTGTTGTTAAATCCATTTTACAACTTCAACAGATATGTTTTCAGCTTTTAAGTTTAAGAAATAAACTACTAAATAATACTTGGTACACTGGTGATATTAGAGCTGAACCCTRCTGTTACTGTGTTCTTAGGGGGAAATGGAAGTGATAAAGTTACCAAAGCTGTAAAGCAGGAGAGTGACACAACAGGAAGAGGAGACCAATACGGGGCCCTGTTCTGTGAAACTTGTGAAAGATGTAATGGTCTTAAGAGGTTAAAATAAGCAAGTTTCTAGGTTCTTGACTAGAATCTGCACAACCAAACTTGTGATGTGGTAGGAGTAGATCTTCCTRCACAATGTGCTGCAGAGAAGCTCTGCCCTGGCAGCCCGATGACAGTGAACCACAGAGTCACTCTCCCCAGCTACTTTCTGAATTTCCCCTCCTTGTAAATCTAAGTTTAGCCCTCAGTAAAGCAGTCACAACTCTGAATGTGCTGCATCTCTGTAATGTAACGGTGATCTCAGTCTCATTTCAAAATAGCTACGTAGCTGCTTCCTGCATTATAGAAAGGGTTGTCTCCCCATAGAGGCAAAGTTTGAAAAGTTCTTCCCTCTCTCCCTTCAGGTTCTTTCAAGTAGTGATGCTACTAGCACTATTGCAGTCCTGTCACCTGGAGGAGCACTTATGCAGGGTGGAACACAGCAAGCCATAAACCGTAAGGATTTAACATTATAAAAATTGAATCATAAATTCCTSTACTGTACAGTAGCACCTGTCTTGCTATTTTCTTGCTCTCTTAAACAATGCTATAATGATAAAGGAAATTACACAAGTTATCTGGAGTAAGACTGGGTTTTGCTTGTTCGGCCGAAGGCTGCTTTTGGGGCAAATTGCATTTTTGCTTTCTGGTTTTTGTCCCTTGGTAGCAGATGGTCTACTCCTCTGTGCCCTACTGCTTCTGTAATAGTGTTTGTTGTGCTTTTCATCTCTACCTGCCTGCTGTGTTCTGGGGCTWTACCTCTCCCTACCTCACTGCACAGACAGCATGGAGCAAGCACAAAAGTGTCCTCAGCTAACGACAGAGACTCAGAACCCTGCACTAAACACGCCAGAACAGAACCGAGGAAATTTGCCCATGTTTCCAATGCACGCTTCCTGCTTCCTTTATGATTTTTAGAAAATAAATCTCTGCTTTGGGAGAACTCTAGGGATGCAACCTCTAGCAAATTGTTCAGAATGAGGGGKTTTTTTTGCAGCTTTAAGATCCACAGATTTTTGTGAAGGAAAGAAAAGACCCCTGTGGATTGCAAAGGCAAAACAGCCAAGCCATCCTTCTTACATCTCCATCCAGTCCCTCCTTTGCGTAGTGCCCCCTTTGGGCCAGCAGAGCTSCTCTTCCTTTGGGCTCTCAGCTAAGCAAGGCAACAAGCAGCAGTCCTAAAAGCAGTACTGCCACACTGTCAGCTTGGGCACAGAGCACAAGTACCCCGCTTCTAATCAGGGTGTCCATTTGTTGCCTGGCATACATCTGCCTTTATAGTCCACCAGCTTCCCAATACMAATCAGCAGCTGACCTGATCTAATGCTGTTGATAGTCCTGCTTGAGGAGCAAGGCTGAAGCAGATACGTCCYGGCTTCCCTTTTGTGCAGCTTTTCTGAATTTATTAGCTATAGATTGCTCAACTCTTTCATTAGCCTTCCTTTCTCATATTACATAGGGTAATTTTGAGTGATGTAACAAGGCCTTTCTTCTGTTGCAGAGATGGTGCCAAATGATGTTCAGTCTGAACTAAAACACTTGTATGTGGCAGTAGGGGAACTGCTGCGACACTTCTGGTCCTGCTTTCCAGTTAACACGCCATTCCTAGAGGAAAAGGTAAAGTGGAACCTCCTAGGGCAGGCCTTGTTATGATGTGGCTAGATCAAGTTTTAAAGCAACTTGCAGTAACTTGAAATACACAACTAAGATGTTTTAAATGCAGCACTTTTTCTTAAGATCAAAAGTCACAAAGCTACCCAAAATATTACATTTTCTAGCAATTCTATAGGTGCTATTGATTAAAAATATCCCTACATGCCCGTTAGGGCCCTTCAGTAGGGTTCAGTAGGCTGCTCAGACAATTTCAGACAAAATGGTCAGGTATATTCAAACTGCAGATTTCATCGCCAGCTTACAAACAGACCCAAGCTGCTTTTCCCCAACTTTAAGACATAACCAGAGCAGTGATACTGACATTTTTGTCCACATCATCCTTCTCTCCATAAGAAAAACCACTCAGTCGGATCTTCAGAACATACAGATACAACTTGAAAAAGAAGTTGCTTTAAGGAGAGATGCTGCAAAGTGTATACTGGAAAACCTATAGTACAGCCTTTGCTTGAGGCCAGGAAGATGATGTATTTTATGAATACTGAGCGTTGTTCACACTTAACTTATCGCATTGCCACCCTGTATTCCCAGGCACGGTACACTCACAGTGACAATAAACAGACACTCAAGAATTAAGCTAGAGATTGGTAGCTTAGTAACTCTTCTTCCTCAAGCTATGCAAGTTTAAGAGAGCCCCCCAGATTAGTTACCGTGTGTTTTATTGGGGAACTTATTTTTTTAAGCTTTGGGGCCAACAATCGGTTTTTGTATCTCTTTCAGGTTGTGAAAATGAGGAGTAACTTGGAAAGATTTCAGGTTACAAAGCTCTGCCCATTCCAAGAGAAGATTCGGAGACAGTATTTAAGCACAAACGTAAGTGGAAATACCATTTTAAGTATTAATAGGCACCCATTTAATTAAAATTTGAATCATGTTTGTCACTAGATGGTAGGTTTGTTTCATCTTGCCTAGGGGACTAATTTCTTTCTTAGCTAGAAAACTGAGAGTTGGGAATTAGGTACACAATCCATATGCTTTTTTTTTGCCCCCATTTCTTCCTATAAACCTTCATGAACAACTACAAAAAAACTTGCTTAAAGCTATGATTTCAGGTTACCCAAACTAGACAACAAAGATGGGAAGTTGTATTTCAGTTTTCCACTCCCGCCATAAGGTAGAAATTTTGCTACTTGAAATCTGATTTGGTGGGAAGCAGTCCCAGCCTAAATGCTGCAACAGAGGGTTTGCATATTCAGGTACCACTTCCCTGTGCCCTTGTCACCTTGGTAGCCCTCTTACCCACCACCTTTACAGACATAACTAAGCTGTAAACTTTTTCTCTTTAAACTTTAGCATGGTTCCTTGGTTGTAGTGAGATAACTCATTTTAGTGAGTAAAAAGGAAAGTGCAACAGAATACCTGTTTGATCAAGGAGAGGAGAAGGTCTATTTTTTTTATTAGTTGGGACAATTTAATTTCCCTTTCATCTTTCAGTTGATAAGTCATATAGAAGAGATGCTGCAGACGGCCTACAACAAGTTCCACACGTGGCAGTCCCGGCGTCTGCTGAAGAAGACGTGAAGGTGCATGCTGTACAGGTTTGAGAGCAAAATCTGCAATAGCTATAGGAACACAACCTAGCACACGTGCAGATCTCATAGTTGCTGCAGGAAGACCTGCAAGCTGTGGACTTCTGGAATGATGCTAACTGAACTTGCACATTTTTTGAAAAAAAGAACAGAGTTTAAACTTGAAAACTAGGGAGAAAAACAAGGAGAACCAAAACAGAAGAGCTGAGGCGCAAAAATATTTAAAAGACACTGTTTACTGCAGTTACTCAGGAACTGCTTTTGATTTGCATAAAGAGCTGCTTTCAGAAATAAAAAAAAACAACCTTTAAAGAGGGTGTATTAATAAAATCTGTTTTTCTGTCTTTTTTTTTTTTTTTTTTTTTTTAAAGAAGTGTATGGCACAGGGTAGAATTGAGAAGTTTTTTTCTTCACTGGAGTCTGACATTTTATTGAATTCTGTTTGTACTTCCTGCAACAATTTAACCAGGATATTTTAAAATCTAGCCGAAACTGTTTTTGCTTCAAACATCTGGAGAGAGTCTAGCTGTCAGAAGACAAGCTTCTGCCATATGTTTCCCCACCAATTGGAAGCAAGAGACATTGCACTGAAAGATGTTTATGGTCCAGGCTCCCTAGATGCACAGGGGGGCAAACTTTTGCCTGAAGTCTTGGATTTTTATGCAGATTGGATTTTTTTTTCTTTTTTTTCAGCCATCAGTTTTGCATGTTTTCCTTTGAGTGCAAGCATGTGCTACTGCAGGGTTTTTTTTTGGTTTTTTTTGGTTTTTTTTTTTGACGGTGGCATTTGTTCTGAGGAGAGAATGCATTTTTAATATGAGAAGTTTAAAAATAAAGTTTCTTACAAAAGTAAAAAGTCACTTATTTTCACTTCATAGACTTTTTTTTATTTTGTCTCCTAAATCTGTTTTCTTTCACTCTTCCCTTTTGACTGTTAAACTATTTTTGGCGAATTGATAATCATTGCAAAGAGTGAAAAACGTGTTATTTACACAGTGTCCATAGATATTGGGAATCTGTGCCATACTTTGCTCCAGATAGAATCAGTTCACTGTTTCTGATCAACTTGTCTTGTATTAAATGTGACTTAAATGCAAAGTAAACCTTTTTTCTATTATATATGCAGTTTACTGACATCCTTGTATTTTGTCGTCACCTTGACCAGTACTAAAGCCCAACGTGGGTTACTGAACTTTTTTTACTTCAGACTTAACGTGACTGTTAAGAGTCTAAGATGCATCAACTGCAAGGACAAAGCAGAGTGATAATATGTATTCAGAGCAAGCGCAGCAGCATTCAGTAGGGAAGAAGAAATTCCCATTATTCCTGCATGAGGGCTTGATGCAAGATTTTGGCACCATTACAATGTTAAACCTTACAGTGGGATGGTGGTTGGAGAATCCCTGCAGATTCCTAGAGAATATGTACAGCCAAGTCTGTGCTTGTTCTGTGCTGCCGGTCCATTTATGCAAGGGGGGKTTTTCTTTCACTGATGCGTGGAAGGCAGCAGCTTCTTTATAGGCAGTGTTTTTGGATTTTGTATTATGCTCATATTTTGATAAAAGCTGAGTTTCAGTTCAATGTAACTGTCTGCACCAAAACTCTGTTTGGAAATGTATGAATTGCTGTTAAGCCTAGTTTCCCTGTCTGCTTCTGCAGACAGATGCATGATACCTGCTCTGTAATGTTAATATGGTTCTGCTAGAAGAAAGGACTGGGCTCAACAAGAGGGACACAACTTACTTTTGACATGGTGAAAGCACCACAAGGAATCAACAGGTGTACGTCAAGAATGCGGGTGCACATCTCATCAAAAGTTGCCTCTTGTGACAAGTAAACTGTTCCTTTGAAATTTAGGCTTAGACTATGACTTTATTAAGCCTAATCCTCTCTAAGTGCAGGCAGCTTGAAGAAAAGCTCGTTGTCTCCCCTATTCCAAAGCGTTGGATCTAGCAATTGGGTGGCCAAATGCCAAGGAATTTGTGAAAGCTCTTACAGCTTTCATTATATCTGAGAGCTAGGTTCAAAGAAGTATTTGATTATACTCTAATTGTGCCTGAAGCTATGACAACACACTCAAGTATTAGACTGCACTGAGACTTAGCAATAATCATTTTGTTTTAAAATCAGAGAGGAATTTTGAATATGGAACTAAATTGCATTTGATTTGAATCAGTATTTAACATTCCTGGAAATGTCTGGTAAAATTCTTGGTACAGGGGAAGAATTTCAGTGCATTAGATGAACATTTTACTGTCCAAAGGACTGTTGTGTTGCAATCATTGTGGGGGATGATGTTGCTATAGCTTTAAGTTATTGTAGTGATATCAGGCTATCAAAATGGATCTTAATTTACAGAAGAGGGGGGAGAAGAGGCGGATACTAAATTCAATAGTTTTGCCTAGAGACTGTACAGGCAAGGCTGCTATGCACTTCATGTTGCTTTTTCAGGTATCGTGGCAATAAGGCACAGGCCCCTCCTAAACTATTGGAGGTAAACTAAATATTCTTTCTTCATGTTGTATTCCCCTTTTCTGTAGCATGGTCCAAAACACAGATTCATTCCTTAAGTTTTAAAACTGACTCATCATGCATTATATTACTATTGGAATCTTTATACTGACTTGTATTTTTAATGAGAATTCATACGACTTGTATCATTGGCATCGATCTAAGATTTGTAGAATAAACCCTACTGAATCCTGACGTGAAGTCTTCTCTAGTGCTTAGGCTGTGTATTTTCTGATGTTCCATTAAATCCAAAACGGACTCCACTCAGATCTAAATGGGGAGCGTGCTGTGTATAGTGCTACCTCAGCTGCCCACACCGTGCTCCTGGAGATAGAGCAGGAGCACAACAGCCATTGTTAAAATAAACCTGCATTCTGAGGGATTCRGAAGCTGATATTTTCTGCTCTATCAAGAATCTACACTATTTTAAGTARTGCTGCACCTCCCCACCGATCACAYGAAAGCCAGTTTAAGTCTCCAAGGATTAGTGCTCCGCTTGTTACGTATATCCATTGAGCAGCTGTTGCTCCAGGAGAGCTGCAGAGGCTGCTTTGTCAGCTATTCAAATCCTCACTCTGCTAGCAACGAAGAAAGGCTATTATATTAAAACAAGTCTGGCTCAGCTTATTTACAGCCTGTCAATTGCAGTAGATTGCACACCTAGACGTACCCCAGAAGCGGGTGGGCTGTTCCTGTCTCAAAGGAACTCTAGCACAGTCAAGGAAATGACCTATTTCCACTGCAGCCTCCCCTAGAAGCCTGTGCACTCACCAACAGTGGTTCTCTTGACTGCGACAGCCAACTGCTCAGCGGGACAAAGCAGGTCTGAGCAAGCCCTGGGTTGCCTTTCCCCACCCACACACTTTTAAGACTCTTTAAGATGTCTTTTTTCCCCCCTCTCCAAGCAGAACACTCACTTCGATTTGAACAGCGATCCAAGCTCCCCAGTGATGTAGCCCTGCTCCATCAGCTCCGACAGCTGAGGGCCAAGGCAGCCCTGCTGAACAGGCCCGGGCCCCTGGACACCTACCCCAACCTCCCCTCTCCTTCTCCGGGCACTGCATTTCCCCCAGCTGCCTCCGAGGACCTTGTTTCCCCGGGAGGTACCCAGTCCTCACTCCCATGCTGAGCGCTCCCCCATTCGTGCTTTCCTGGTAGCACATAAAYAGCGAATCACCCCCGCGGTCCCCAGGGGCAGCTTTGTCTGCAGAAGAGCAGCCAGGGAGGCTGCTCGGCCTGGAGGGCCACGTGGCCAGAGCGCCGGGCAGTGCCCGCTAGAGGGCTCGGGCTGGCGCTGGACGGGCAAGCGAGCAGCGCAGTCCGCAGGGAGCAGCGGCGGCAGCCGAGCGCACTCGGGAGGCCGCTGCCCCTGCAGCCCGGAGCCTCCCTGCCACCATCCAGCCCCACAGGCYGCTTCAGCATCGCTGCGGGACTGCACAGCCCCACGGGGGGCTCGGCAGTGACACCAAAGATGAATCAGTGCATGGGCCAGGCTGCCCATTTCTGCTAGCGTTTCCCCRTCCGTAAGCCCTCAATAGCTCTGTTTCACCGAGCTCCTGGACCTCACCAAAACCCTGGCAGCCCAACAGAACTCCTCTCACCACTGCAGACTACCAGCCTTGGCCTTCTCTCTAACTGGTGAGGCCAAACTCCTGCTCCCTCCTGCACGACTCTGCTGCCAGCATGCAGGTGCTCTGCAGGCACCTACAGCCACGCTGCACACCTAGCCTGGAGAGGACTGGGTTGCCCTGCTCTGGGGCATTCCCAAGCTTCAGCTTTTGCTAAGACAGGACCCACACACTCTTTTTTCACTTTGGGAATTGCCAACTCAGCAGAGTTCCAGGGGCAGGAGCTGCCTCCCGTGCTGACCTCCAGCAGGGCTCCTCGCCTCACTGTAGCACGACTCACAGCACCGCGTTCACGTCCTCCCCGCCTAAGCTGCAGCCTCTCCACCTCCAGCTGGTTGGCAGGTCCAGTGAAAGCGCGTCGATAACAACTTCATTAGACTTACAGTGTGCCCCGTGATCAGAATCCGACGGCACAGCCCCATAGCACCCACTTCCCTGTGGGCACTCCTCCCGTGTCCACCTTTGCCCTACTTGTGTGGATACAGCACATCCAGAAAGCGAGTGAGCAGCTATAAAATCACGTGCCTCTGTAGTGATAAGCCCAAGCCTGAGCCCGACAGAGCCACGACCTGTGCTGCTGGCTGCAGGCACCAGCTCCCCTGCCAACCACAAGCCCATCATCACACAAGCAGCAGCAACGCCGGACCGGGAGGGACACCGGGATCAGGCTGCTTGTTTTCTCTAGACATGCGAATACCCCAGCCCGTGGGCACCAAGCACCCCATTCTGTGGGAATAAGCCACATGAAGCACGTCACAGGCTGCTGGGCACTCTGCATGCTTAGTGTAGCGAGGCAGCATCCCCCGATACAGGCTGCCTCCTGCCCTGCAGCCCTGGGGAGCTCAGGAAGCCACATCCTTAAAGCCCATCTGCCTTCCTAGCCCTTCTGGGGAACAACTCACTCCATTAAACTAGGCTTATGCTTATGTACACCCTGGCACAAGATCAAAGTCAGGAATCTGGGGAATGTGGTGGATGATGTTGTTGAGAAAGCACAGTACCAAATGCACCAAGTGTTAGTGCCACAGTTGGAACAACAAGGAGCTGGATGACTGGTTAAAGATGGTGCAATTAAGAGTAAGGAGACTTCATTAAATAACTTGAAGAGCAGCAAAGACTTCCTGTTTGTGGGGAATGATTTCTCTCAGACTTCCAAGGCTTATCTGCCCGGCACTTCTTCCATCTAAAGGGAAAGAGGAGATTGCCAGGTTTCAGGTGCCAAGTGCCTGAGCACGGCCTTAACCCTCCCACCGCTGAACATGGGGGAGAGGTGGAGGGCAAGGGGGAAGTTAGAGAGGGAAATGCCATCCCTCAGGGAGGAGACATGAAGGGAACAGCTCAGCAGGACTCCAAATGGAACTCTGATAGGGATACTGGCTTGCTCTAGAATTGATCTGCATCAAAATCACACTGGAACTACTGAAAACCCAGGAGAGAAACACTCTCCTCCACAGCTCTCTGATTAACACTAACTTACCGAGAYACCACTTTCCCTATGCCAAATTCTTCCCGCAGGTCTTGAAGTGGCTTGTGCTGTTTCAAGCAGACTGTGGAGCGCTTGTTCAGGGCTGCAGCCTCAGAAGAGGCTTGTGGTGCAGAAGCCAGGGCCCAACACTGCAGACCGTCAGGCGCATTGTGCGCATCTTGATCTCCTCCAGCATGTAAAGCCCAGGAGAAAGACACAGGGGGAGGCAGCTCCCCTGCTACCTAGTGCAGAAGCCAAGGTGACTTAAAGGCACGGTCCTGCCGCACTGGGGCTGGGAAACTGTCTCTGACAGGGCCTGCAGGCCAAGCAGAAAACAATTCCTTGTTGCACAGYGCTGCTTCTCAGCAAATTTACCACACCAGGCCATGTGGGAGCGGAGCGGGGCCCGCGCCCTGCAGCTGTTGGYGGTGCTCAAGCAGAGTGCAGCCGTGCTCAGGAGGCGCTGGCCTACATTTCAGCTCCGGCGCGTTCCCAGGGGCCGGCCGGCACGCAAGCGGGAAGGACCAGCGCCACTGCCCCACACACGCTCCCCAGCCTGCAGTTCATGGGCACTCACATGCACGGCCCCACTTCTGGGGGCCCCCCTCTCTTGTTCCTCTCCTAGTCTCGCTKCTGTTTAGTTCCCAGGGACACAGCACTGCCGTGCTAGGGATGCTGCATGAAAACGCTGCCTTTTCACGCCCTGCCCTGCAAGAACAGCTCTCCCCTCAGGCCCTGCTGAGCTGCCTCCTGCCGTTAAGTAACACTGTTCCATGTCCCRTGGGCAGCGACGGCTCCACACAGCGAGAAACGCTGCTGCGCCGAGGCCGGCCATGCAGCTCACCAGGAAGGCCGCTGGGCTGCTTCAGCAGTCACACTCCTGCCTAAGCCACAGTTGAGTTATTTCACTGTTTTTCTCCCCCAAACCTGTTGCCCCTTGAAATACTATGTATAATCCATTTGAGAGCAGGGTTGGACACCGTAACTGGACATCTCAAAGCACTCGCCGCAGTGTTACACAACAGCTCTGGGCTCCTGGGCCAACCTGCCTTAGGGTTTTCTTCCCTCCAGGAGCAGCGTTTTGAAGTCAATCTGCCAGCTGTTTGCGGTTATTGGGCTCTGCTTCGAACATGCGGCTGTCTCAGACCAAAGAGATCGCCCTAATCCAAAGCTAAACCAGCAATGAACTCCAGCCACTTGTGCACGTCAGCTCACACATCCGTCCACAGTAGGGGACTAGACCTGGCCAGRAGTTAAACCTCCAACACACACAGTTGTTGTCAGGTGCTCGGCATGGGCTGCTCCCCTCTGCAGATCTGCCCCTTTCTTGCACAGTTGCTAGTGCAGGCAGTGGCCAGCACCCATCAACGCCGGGCAGGGCTGCCCGAGCAGGACGCACCTTCCATTCCCCAGACAGACGGGCTCCAACGCGGCCAGCGCGCGAACCRCGCGGCTCCACTGCTCAGCCTGCCTCTGCTTTCCGGTCCCAGCAGCTGCGGAGCAAGCTCCTGCCAGAACTTGTTCTTTCAGCAGCACCAGGTGGTACCCGAGGGGCTGCAGAAACTCCTCCTTTCACATGAATGCACTGGGAAAATGTCTCCTACCACTCTCATTTCCAGATCTTCCAGCTCATTAGTGTAACAACAGCTCCTTCCTTCCTGTGCGCAGCTCCCCACCTATCCAGACAGAGTTACAGCCAAGTATTTGTGCATCTAACTGCCACAAGACTTAGAAGGATTAAAATACTTACTACTTAAAAGACCCTGGGGCCATCCTGCTACTGGTTTCACCTGGCAAGAGCTGAGGCCTAACTGAGCAGCAGAGATCCAAACCTTGCTAGCTACCCAGTTTGGACAACAGCTTTGTGCAACAGCATGAAGAGCAATGAAAACAAACAGGGCCAACATTTTAGATATGTCATTTCCCATTAACTGATCGAGCATTCAGAAGGTTTATGCAATCCAAAGATAGCATCCAGGGTCAAAGARAGCCTGTCAGCTGCCCTTAGTCAGCACTAAACTTTTTGAAGGAAAGGGAGGATTACCTAATTCAACTCCAAACACTCTCCCAAGTCTCTGCATTATCTGCAAGATGCCATCTAAATAATTCAAAACTACCCGGACCAAGGCTGGTGACAGATGATATATATATTTTTTTTTTCCCTGCAATAAGGCCCAGAAGGATTGACTGTTTAAAAAGCAGTTGCTACTGACTTCAGGCTTCTACTTATGCCTATTTAAGGCTCCCTAGAAGGGGATGGAGGAGAAGAGACGAGAGGTCAGACAAACATTCACAAAGGCTAACACCAGCCTGCTGATGCTGGACTCTTCCTAGGCCTCAAGGACGATGGCTCCTCCACGGCCGCAGTTCTCTATCTGTGACCCCTGAAGGTGCACACGTCGCTTCTGAGAGATTCACCGGAAACCTCARGAAAACCAAGCCCACCTTCCATTCGCTATGCAAGCATCCACATGCACACAGGGAGCTCCTGGAAGGCCTCCAAAACCAAAGAGGTTTAAAATCCAGCCAAGGTGCTGCAAGATTAGTTTCAGCTCTTTGGTGTGATTCAGTGTAGCAGCCCCCTTGGTTTGCCATGGAAGGAGCCCTAGCAGAGATGCCTTCACAAGAGGCAAGGTATCCTGGGCAAGTATCTCCTAGAGCAGCCCTAATGTTCATTAGATTTATACATTTATAGAAGAATTGCCAAAGGAAATATTTTTTAACCTTGCAATATTGGCTGTATGTTTGCAACCGCTCCATCAAGCGGCACAGAGTCCAATGATTGATAAGACTGTAAGGTATGAGTTCTTCTCTCCCATCCCCCATATTTATTTGCTTGTGATAACAACAAGTTACACACAGTCTGGAAATGGCATCAGCACAAAGTTCAAACTAATCTCCCTAACAGACTAGCTTCCTTATTAAAGATCTTGTGCAATAGTTCATACAGCAGGTCTTTAATGACATCTGTAGTTCAGCCCTGGGGCTGTGGCTACAGGCATTTTCAGGCAGTTTCCACAGAACATTGATACTTTCTGGGAAACAGGTTCTCTCTGCTACTTCTTTACCATTGGAGATATCAGTGATTAATCTCATCTCTCAGAACTAGAAAGTGTTAGAGCCTCAGAAGGATAAAAATCACACCAAAGGCAATTCCTGTTCATTTGGCACACAACTCAACAAACTTCTCAAAGGCAAGTCACTTGCATCCTAAGCACTAAAAAYGCACCAAACAGTTTCACATATCGGCCAATACTAAGGATCTACCAACTCTATCAGACACCTACGCTCAATTTGCCATGTAGAACGAGGGGCTTCCTCCTCTGCACAGGATAAATCACAGAGGAGATTCCAGATTTCAGGAAAACAACATAAATCACCTTAAAAAAGGCTACATTTAGAAGAAGTATTGGCTGTCTATGCATGAAACATCCAACTTCCAGGAACCCAATCTCTGTAAGRTGCCTCAAAGTGGATGTCAAGAACTGAGATGTTAATATAGTCAGTTACAGTTTAAATCCCACTACTTTGCCCCAACATTACACGCTCAGCAGAACAGTACAGAAAAGGATGAGAGACTTTATATGAGAGTTAAGCTATTTATATTATTCAACATGCTCCCGCTCAAAGAATCTGCACAGAGCTTTATGTGGGCCAGAACCATCCCACTTTGTCCTCACCTACCCATGAGATTTATTTAGGGCCTTATTTTAATGAGTGTTTGGCACCAGCACTGTCTGCAGAATGAGATATTCAATATTTTAAATGTCTAACATCTTAAATAGGTAAGAATGTAACTGTTCTTTGTTTACAGTTGACTCCAGCCACAGACCCTATCAAATTAGCCCTATTTCTGAATGAGCAAGAGGCCAGAAGAAACACCAAGTAAATTCTTCCCCATAACCCTTCCTCATGTGTAAACCATCCCCCTTCACAGTTATTACTGCAATTAATACTCATAAAAAGGCATCAGTCACCATTTGTTTGATACGTCTATCACATGCAGCTTATATTTTTTCCAAGCATCAGATACTCTCARCATTCCTCACATCCAAACTTCCTGTTTCTTTCTCATTTACAAGCAAGACAGTGGAGCCCAATTCTGAACGTATTTTAAGCCGGATTTTTCACGTGGGCTTTCGGGGAGCAGCAGTGCTCATGACTTAACGACTCCAGAGCGCTTGGTTGCTTCTCCCCCGGGGCCAGTGATCACCCATGCGGCTGGGCGCTGCGTGTGCCGCGAGCTGCCTATCTGACAGGCACCTCCCTGGGACACACAGGCAGCCGTGCCCATAGCTGGGCACCGAGGCCAACACCGTGGCCTTCGCTGCAGCCCTTGCTCCTGGCCAGCTTCGCTGCTCAGGTTTCTGCCTCCTGGTTTCCTTTCAGAGCACCAGAACCGAGCAGTGGCTGTGGCTTCCTTAAAGCTCCACCTTCTGGGGCCCTGGGATTTTGTAAGATGAAAAACAAAACTCACTACTCATCTGAAAAGAAAAAAGAAAATCCTGGCCTGGCTTATAAAAGAGCTTGAAATGAGGTTTTTAGRAGGCAGAAAGACAGAAGTACAGAATCATTTCATGCTTTTTGAACCATTCGTGTAATTCTAGGCCCTACTTCGGTGGGCAGGAAAAGATGCACATTTACTTACGCAACTGGCAGGGCTCTGTACCTTGCAGCGCCAGAGAGGCGCAGAGAAAGCCTCCTGCCAGCGTGCAAACAGCTCCGCTCTTTGGGAAAAGGCCCAAGGAGAACAGGGAGAGCTCCGGGCTCRCGCAGCCGCTCACCTCCCGTGTGCCAAGGGAGGGTGCAAGGTGCCGCATCCCGCTCTCCCCTCCACAGAGCACGACACCCTTCTCCGCACGGCAGGAACACGGTGCCGGAGACGGCCACGCAGCTCCTCGGCGCCGGCAGGGCTTGGTGCCACCGCAGCCGGGGCTTTTCCACAGCCTCTCGAGCCCTGGCAGCACCGTGCCGGCCGTCGGGCAGCTCCCTCCCCACCTGCTTCAATCGTGTGGTAACTGGAGCTTGTGGCCATCCACTTAGCGGTGCTGTGTGCCGAAGAACATGTAGAATCATGTGGTGCCCCCAGGATTTAATAGCTCAGGTCTGCACTTGCCAACGCTTATGCTTCTGGAAGAATGGAGTCTTAGCATTTGGTTGGCTTTGAGCTACAAAGGCACTTCTGAACCATGCTGTGAGCAAAGAGGGGTGCTAGAAATCCCTTTACTTAATATTACTTAATATATGGGTCTCAGTGGCAAAATATGTGATGAGATCTGAGCAAAGCTGCTGCCACAGAGGGCTGAATCAGGCAAGGCCTGGTACTTTTGGCAAAACCAAAAGGCAAACATAGGTTGACTCTGAATTGATCCTCAGCCAGGACCCGTTACAGAGAAGCAGAGCAAGGTGCAAACCCCAGGAGATTCCTAGCGACATTTGGTTTTGAGCTCATAGAGAAACTTTACCTCAAAATACAGATCACAGATCTGCACCTTTCTGAAGTACTTGCCAGGCTTCCGAGACCCAAGACACTGCGACCAATTCTCCCATCAACACTTATCCTCTCCTGCTAAGGATCCCCAAACCTAGACCTCAGAGCACACAATTCTTCACATCACAGAAAGGGAAAAGAAAGAATTTCAGTTACAAATTTGGRGTCTAGACACTGGTCATGGAAGAGCTTTGCACTTCAGCCTCCTCCCTTGGTGCTGTCCATTGTAACCAGAGATAAAARCAATTCCAGAGCACACATCCACATAGAGAAGCCCCAAACCTCGGTACTCTCAGAGCTGGAGTCCAGGATCTCCTCACAGAGATTCACCACCACAGCCTGGCCTGGCAGCATGTGCTGGCTCCCTGCTTCTCACAGCCCTGCTGCACCCTGGCAGGGCCATCTGTGCCCTATTTCCGTGGCTTCAGCTTCCAAAATGACAAGAGTAACAAGCATTAAAGGCTGCTTTCCTACACAAATGCATGTAGCACGTACTACTTCTCTGTCCCTCCACCCAAATTAATCACAGCACTTGTGGTAAACACTGGGCAGAGTTCCCCCACAGGCACCAGTTTCCTCCTGCTCTGGACTCCCAGCTGAAATGTGCTGTCAAGGGAGCATCTATGGAGGATGCCATTGGTCACAGAGACCACCAGTGCCTCCAGTCTGAGCTTAGACTGACACGAGCCCTTTTCTGCCATTTGACACATAGCTTGGGAGGCAAGATAAGCACATCAGTGAGCGTGACAGGCTAGAGACATCCTGTGGCCCGAGGTGTCCCACAGCGACTGCAGGAACCCTGCCAAGGGCAGCTTTCATCTCTGCAGCATCCTCGACCCACTTTCTGCTGTCAACATGCCCTACTCCTCCCTCCTTTCCTATCCACATGGCATTCTGCTTTCTCCCTGGGTGAAATAGGGCAAACATAACCTGATTAACAGAGGGGATTTGGGCAGGAGGAGGCGGGAGTGGGAGGTGGGGAGAGAGATTAACATGCAGGAAAATGCAGAGCCTTTCCCTCTTGCATGAACACTTGCCTATTCAATATTTAAAGTGTTCTGCGGTGGCTCTGACTCTGGGATTTGCTATAAAAGCTTCTTGTAAACTCTGTCTCAGCATGTGGATATCAAGAGAGAGAGAAYATTCAGTCTGACAAGCTGAAATTCCTTCCTGGCTCCAGGGTCATTCAGAAGCTTAAAATCATTTGGATGCAAGCCTACGACTCCATTTTAAAACATAAGCGCCCCTCTTGCTGCTCTTCATCTATTTACAGTTTGAACCCAGCCTTTACGTGGCTAGGCTCAGCCTAAAGCCTTCTTTAGAAGTTAACACAGGCTCTCTCCATTTTGCACATGGAAAAATCTCCAAGGCAGAGAGCACTTTAGAAAGATCCATATTAATAAGGTACATGCTTCACAGGCTCTACCTGCCCTCCAAGTCCATTTCCGCAGCCTCTTTTATTTCTAACCATGCTTGCTTGCTTTCCTGCTTACAGCAAAACATATAGGTGTTTCAGGTCAGAAATGCAAAGCTGCCACATGCAGAAAAAGTGCCTTCTCTGACCTTCCAAGGGGCTATTTTTGGCTGTTCTTATATGTCTAAGATCTCTTACAGGAGTCAAGCGCTGAATTAACCGACCCTCAGTAACCTTTGCCAAAGAGACTGGAAATGCTACGAAAAATGATTTTTCATGATCTTCATTCTCTGATTAACACAACATCTCTCTGACTGCAAAGCCCCAGGTGCCATTTTTACAGGGGAACATATTTTTAAAAAGGAGTGTGAAATGGAGATTATTAAGCAAGGCTGATGGAACCCTGTGCATTATGGCTAGATATACGCAGGCAAACACAACAGATCTTTCACAGCATACTGCTGCAGATGAAAAGGAAGAGAAGGGACAACCATAAACGACATAACCTTTAACTAGGACTCTGCCAAAGCTACTGAGCAGGCTCAGCTTTCAACAGCCTTCACTTCCAAGACCAAACCCGGAGATGCAAACACTGGTTAGTTCTACAGATTCAAAGGGAAATCAATTTGTTTTCCTCATTGTCACTGTAAGGACACAAACTTGTGATGAGCTTAAAGAAACAACAGTGCGACAGGAGCAGCCACGGAAAAGCAGCAGATACAGTCTCCTCTCTCCCAACATGTAAATACACATCCTACAAAGCTGGGCTCTGATCTGTTCCACGCCTGACAAATTCAGGATCAATCTTCTCCTACCGCATGGGCACTGCCCTGGCCCTGCTTGTGCATGAGGAGATGGATGAGCCCCCTGCCCAGCTGCCACTCTGAAGGCTTGTCCCCTGGCAGGGGACTAGCACAGATCAAGGGGACTGCACATCCCYGCTGCTGCTCAAAACATGATTCATCCCCATGCAGTGAGCAGAAGGCACAACATGCCAGTATCTTCTGACAATAGCATTAAATGTCAAAGATCTCCCACAAATGCACAGTGAATCACAGAATTTACAAAACTGAAACGACAAACACCTAGCAGAAATGTTCGAGACACCCAGCCTCCAGAAACGCAGCCTTGAAACCAAGGTCAGYCATCCTCTATTGCCCCATAGAACTTTACATTTTCCTTTTCATACTGGCATCTTCTAAAAGGGCACCTGCACCAAGATATTGCCTGCTGAGGTCATCTCCACTGGGCCTAAAATACAACATAACCTGAATAAAATTGTAAGAACATGAAGTTGAACAGAAATGAAAGAAACTGGTGGGCCCTGCATTTACCACCCAGGACACAGGCACACTCTTCCTTTTAAGACAAGCCCCAAGCTAAAGAAATGACAAATTCTACAAGGATTAGGATTCCCCCTGCAGGATCTCAAAGTCAGGGGCTTTTTCTCTTTGCTAATAGCAAGATTCCTCCTTGAGCAAGATTCACCATGGCTTGCAAAACAACAAGGCTATGTCTTACTAATGTCTGTGCAGCTTCATCTAAATACAGGAACAATTACCCACAAACCAGCAACTACAGTCTTACATAGTACTGCGTGGGTGACTCACTGGCAAGCAACAAACTTTCATTTTCTATTATTTAAAATTGGAGGATAAATAAAAAGTTCACTTGAGAGAAATAAGAGCCTACTGGAACGTGTGTAATGCTACTGAAGAACACAGCTTACYGATACAAGCACAGGATCTGTTGACAACTTCACATTTCTGTGTTTCTCCTTCCTGTTCTGTCTCGTTAGTCATAGAGCCCCTCACCAAAGGGGACTCCTGTGTGCTTGTGCACTGCCTATAAAGCAGGACGGAGATCTCCACGGAGATGTTCTGCTTGGTACCTCCTTGTAGTATATTGCTGCTCTCACTAGGCTGTATGATGAAGCAAAGGCTAGTTCTTATGTTAGCAGCACAGGCTATGGGGCTGCACCACTCTGTCCAGAGACCTTCAGCACTGTGTCATGGCACAGAGACTTCTGTATCTTATTTCAATTAAAGAGCATGTGGTCTCTAAATAAAACAGGAATGAAGGAAAATTAATGCTTTCCTGATGTAGACTGGAGATTAACTCCATTGTCCTGCCAAGCGAAGCTGTGAACCTACAGCCGAGCTCAGGGCTCACATGCAGCTTTGCTGCAAGTGGAACAGGGCCTGCAGCACCCACGGGCTGCCCCTGGAAGAAGGGCAGGCTGCTGCATGCCCCAAGTAGCCAAATAACATAGAGCTACAGCTCATCTAGATGATGATGCAAAACACACCCCAACAGATAGTACAAGGCAGGAGAAGTTGGTCATTAAGGAAATAGTTTGTGCTTTCTTCCCCTCAGCCTCTCTTTGGTTTTAGAGTTTTTCTACAGTTTTTTTTTTTAACTTTTATACAGTTAAACAACACAAAATCAAAAAGCCCAAGAAGCAGAATTTTTGAAGTTTCATCTGGCAGAACACACTATATGGGCAGCACACAAGAACCAYGCGTGGTAACACCGTAGCACATTATCAGCCTTTCAGAGTTTCCACCAAAGGGCTCTWCATTCACACATGGAACAAGCCACAGAAACAAAGATCTAAGAGAGTACCTTGTGCAGGGACCAGCAAGTTTTTCCTCCCATGGAAGAGCTGCAGAAGAATCSAACTCCATGACGCAAYGCACTGGACTGCTACCCTAGGGCCAGGCCAGCATAGCTGCAGCTCTTTTTAAAGAGCCTCAGGTGTGACCTGTGTGTGGATTGAAATTAAAGTGCCTCTTGTCACCTGCTTCCATTCTGTAGGTGAACTTGTTAAGCCACAAGTTCCTTTGTGCACTGCCTTCCCTAAGGAAAAGAGAAGTACTTGTTATTCAAAGTCTTCCACAGACACATACCTTAGTCAGRCACATGGGGAGTTTTCCCAGTGTTTGGGATTGCCAATACACAGGGAAGATTGTGAGGCAGAAGAAGAATCCAGGCCCTAGAAAGGAGACTGTATACACGGACAGCAATCCTGTCTTGATCTTTAGCCTTCCTGCTCCATTCTACATATAGAATAGGATCCATTCTCTGAGACCCATGCAGACCCACAGGAACAGGAGCACTCTTGACGAAAATCCAGATCATACTATTTTCACTGGCTAGGACTTCCTTGAGCCCACAACTTTATATTAAGAGCCTCCTCTTGTAGAGCCTTGAACTGTCTCCTAAATCTATTAAAGGGACAATGAGGTGGGTTCAGGTCTTGCTGTAGGCTGGGCTAGGCAGGGGTTCCTCTGCCAAGCCTGTGTGCAGTGCTGAGAGAGGCTTTCTGCTTTCTAATGAGTTGCTTGGGCACTTCTCAGACACAGGAACTTCCAGCAGGTACCCCTGGGTCCAAGCCAGGTATCTTGAAATTTAGATTCACAGAAATGAGACAGTTTAGCCRTGGCTGTCTTCTGATGGGAGAGGACCTGTTATTATTATGAATATGCTGACATTCAATGAGATACGCAAGGTGTGAGATGTTAGAAAAGTACCTTTGAGATATCAAAAGCCTTGGTCAGATAATATGTTTAGTACAATCACTATAGTGTCCTGAGTAACACACCTCCCTTTTATTTACTAAGTCAACCCAACATGCAAGTATGCGTCCACATTCCTTGATGGGTCCAATACCATCTTTTTTGTTGTCTCCTCTCTTACCAGGAGYTCCCAAGTAACTTAAGTTTCTCACTGTAAGGAGACAATACCGTGCTATTAAATGCCTTGCGTTTCAAACAGACTGAACTGCAGGACTCTGCATTGCACTTCACTCCGAACTGACCAAGCTGTTGACATGTAAAGTTCCCTGAAGAGATCCTAGAAAAATAAAAGCTGACAGCTGCAGAACGAATAGGAATATTAAAGCAAGCGCAAAGGGGTCTGCTCCAGTTGGACTACAGGGACATGCCTCTGACCTTTTGCTGCTGAACTTCGCTGCCCTCTTGAACTGGCAAGTAGCAGTGGCAGCGGTTGGCAGCCCTCCTCTCATATCCTTTCAGCCTTCTTACTGTAATTTATAGAAAGTCTCTCCTTACTGCAACCTGCCAGGCACTCAAGAACAAGGCAGATAAGAGTAATAATTAAGTAACAGTCGATTCTGCTGCTGCCTGCGCAGAGCTGGGGAAAGAGGGTACAAGAATGATCACACCAGCCTGACAGCCAACAGGAGGCAGGTGCTGAACTGGYTGAGCTCTCTCTTAGGCAAAGACCCCACAGCGGCTCATCTGCCAGGCTGCCTTTCCCTCTTTGTCTGACCGGGCCTTTTATCAGAGAATCCCATCCCCCCTGCAGTTCCTAAGTAAATGGGTAAATACTGAGCACGGCAGAGAAGGAATGGGTTTGGCTTGAAGGATCCTGCACAGTGACTCATACTTCCATGAGTAAGCTCCTTTCCTCGGCGAGGCGACACCGTGTCACGCATTCTGCTTAGCCCAGCTCGCAGCACGGGCTAAACGGCAGCTATCCACAATGCCTGCAAGAAATAGAGCCTTCCTTAGCTTCATAATGAAGCTATTACAAGACATAAAGTTTTCTTTAGCTTTATATTGAATGCATAATTCATTACTGCCGTATCTGGAAACATATACCACATTTTAATGCAAAAAAGGAAAACTCCTGTATCTTGGAAGTCCTGATTACGGAAAGGTGTCAGCTAGAACACAGCTTGCAATCAAAAATGCCTTTAACAGAAGGGTTTTGAGAATCTTTGGAAATTGTTGATTATTTTCACAGGTCTCCATGTATACAGCCCCGGCGGACATTTACAAATAGGTTGTAGAAATACATATGGAGAAATATCCRGAAATGATAATTGCATCAGTTAGCCCTTCCCCTCTTTGCCACAATGACAGCGCAAAGCAGCAAAAGCTCTAGATCTTGGTAATACCAGTGTCCCTGCTGTTACACCCACGCAGGGAAGCAGCTAAGGAGAGGAACCCTGAAGTGACCACAGCTAATCAGTTATGTGCAGAACTACCTGCTTGTAGAAACTAAGGAGGAAATCATTACTTTTAGCTTTTAGTTTTCTCACGACATCAGTTCAAAGGACATTATGTGGCTATACTACGGAAACTGAAGAACACAAAATAAGGAAGAACCACTCCATGCGTCTGTCTCAGAGAAGTACTTAAAAAYTGCAAGATTAGGATGATGGAGGTACAGAATGAAGACCTTGAATCTCAGGGCAGAGAGATTCCAGCGACCTTTCCAGGGCTGGTGAGCAGCAACGGCTGCTTAATTTTACCAGCAGCCTCCCAAACAGGTTGTGGCTCTTGGAGCATTGTGGTTTGGTGTCATTATTCACTGCAGCAGCAGTCAACACCAGCTTGGACTTAGTCTTTCAGGAACAAGGACCTTAAGAAAGAAGTGTAGAAATTTCCATGTAAAACCYCTTGCACATGAACAAGATAGAGAAATTTACTAACACCTCAGGAAAGTAGTGAGAGGCTCATATTGAACTCACCTGGTATAAGTGTCTCTGGAATTTATTTCTAAGATAAATGTTCAATCAGTATCTCATAAATTAAAAAAAAAAAAGTATAATGAGAAAGTGCTATGTATAGCATCATTTCCTTCTGTTATCGGCCAAAGCCTTATCAAAAGTTATCTGAGGTCAGTGGAAAGGCTATGATTGTCACTCCTAGAATAAATTTATATTGCATTTTTTATGTTTAATCTGTGAAATGTAAAATGCAAAAAAAAAAAAAAAAAAAAAAAGGCAAGTAGGCTGAAGACAGGCCTAGCTTTCCTAGAAAAACTTGTCACACTTCAAACATTTCCACTGGACTCTCTACAGTACCTCTTGCTACTGCAATGGGAGGCAGCACTGGAAAAGGAAGATGAAAAATTATCCCTACTATGAAGAGTAGTGAGTAAGAGTGGCCCAATCTCTGAAATCAAAATTAGCCAGTTAAAAGAAATCAAAACACACTGGGCCTCTTATCTTCCATGTGTGAGACTAATGCTCCTCCTTTCCTCATCCCGCTCTTTGTGCTACCATGAGCCTTGTCTGGTCAAAGCTCCCTGAGACAGAAAACTTATGTCAATCACGCGAGATGATTGCTTTCCTTCCAAATATCTATTGCTGTTATTAATATATTGTTATTTTATTATTAAAGGGCACACAAAAGGAAACATTTGGCATTTGCAGCCAAATTCTTCTCAATATTGTAACCTAGGTGAATTAACTCTGTCATATTAAAAGYAGACTCTCTAAAGGCAGAACCTGTGGTATCTGTATAGGTACCAGACAGTTGAGGTGAACCTGATCCTGTAAGTAAGCTGACGCTGTAAGTAACRGAGACTTGAAGTTAAGAACAACAGCAGGGAGACGTGTGAAGATCCTATTGCAACGCATATCCTGCAAACCATGTCCACTTTTATTTTGTCCAAGACATGGGATAAGAACCATCTTAGAAACACCTGTACGTCTCTCTTAGAAGCCTTGCTGTCATCATGACAATACTAAAATGCCATGTCCTGTACATTAGTTCCGTATTTTAAAACACCCATTAGTCTATAAGCACTCATTTTCTATCCTGCAAGGTGAAGGCGAACACAATGTCATCCAGATGCTGGTGTCTGCAACCAAGCTCTGGAGGAGCTGCTTAGCCAACGCCAATTGGGAATGCCAATGGAAATTAAGACTCTTAGCACACAGAAATAACCTTCTCAATCTGTCCTTAGGCTTCTAATAGACTAGGATGCTCAGTGAACCCATAATAACGCAAAATGACAGGACGGCATTATATGGCTTCCTTTTTGCCCTGAAGTCCATGCTACATTAGGCCTATTCAGCACCTAGTAGCACTTTCCCTGYTGTAACTATCACAGCTACCACAGTCCCCCGCCACAAAACACCTCAAGTACCGTTCATTCCTCAAGCAGTGGCAAAGCCTATCTCGTTCTGCAACTGGCAGCTCTCTGCATTTAACCTTCTTTGGTAGAAATAGTGGTCTTTGCGCAGAGAAATAGAACTCRTATTTTTCCAGCTTCGGTTTCATAAACCTGGGGCACATCGTTCCTTGTTCTGCTTCGAGTGCAAGCGAGATGGATAACCACTGCAAAAAGGAACTCAAACTAAGAAGGAGACCTAATGCCTGAAATCAGCTCGAGCTAGAACTCCAAAAGCAAATTTAGACAAACAAAAAAAGAAAGTACTGCAACCAGAGAAATGAAAAAAAAAAGGGGGGGGGGGGAAAGGAAGGAATGCAACAGGAATGTGACAGAAAATAAAGGTAAAAGAAAATAAAGGTACTGACTCACGGCTAACTGAATGCTCCCCTGATTTTCATTAAGAATGATCATGCTAATCCATAGGGTAAAGTCAGGATGTCTAAGCGGGGGTAGAAAGCAGAAATGAACCCAACAAAACAAACGAATGCAGTCAGGCAGCAAGCGAAGCTCACGGAGCTGACTGTGCTCTGCCTGGTGGAACGAGACAGTCTTGATCCCCAGACCCTGAAAAGGGCCACAGGGGCAGGCATTTCAAGTTCACTTGGAATGGAAGTGGACTTGGAATGGAAGCCTTGCAAGGAGGCTTGCAAAGGAGTGAAGAGGAAAAAGATTGGGCTGCTACTAACCACAGGGTGATAAGGAGCTGCCAGGGTGCATGACTCTGAAAGACAAATGAGAGCYCAGTCACCGTGTATTCAGCAATGACAGGAAATTGTTAGTATTCATATATGGGAGTGAGACGACTGTCTAAAGTCCTGCATGTTGCATCTTCTCAGGAGAAGATAACTCAGATGAGAAGATGCCCACAGGAAGGATGCCACAYAGACCACAGCATGGAGAGCTTGTATCATGCAGGGTTGATGTGGTTCAGCTTATGTAACTAAAAACAAGAGCATGAGGGGGAATATGTAAACACTCAGGGAAAAGAAAAACACAGGAAATCAACAGCAGAGCACGATGCCTCGGACAAAACAAACGCCTGGAGACACAGATGGAAATTGGAAGCAGATCTCTGGCCCCGGACRAGAGCGGCCACAAGGAGGGGGCGCGCGCCCAGGCGGCCCGAGGCGGCACGGAGCGGGAGCAGGAGGGGGTGGGCAGCAGCGTGGATCCCAGGCCCTCGGTGGGGCAGCCTCCCGGCGCTCCCAGCTCCCCTTCACYCCCTCAGGCCCCGCTCTGCAGTACCGCAAGGGCCGGCTGCTCCCCATGGCACAGCCRCCCGCTGTGGCTCTCACCGTGCGCCAGGTCGGCCGGTACCGAGCCGCCGTTAGGGAGCAGCCCTCAGAGACCAAACGTTCCGAAGTGGCCGTTACGGAGTGACCGTTGTGGATTGGCCGTTAGGGGAGCAAACGTTCCAAAGCGGCCCTTATGGAGTGACCGTTAGGCACTGACCATTAGGGACTGAACGTTCCAAGCTGGCCCTTAGGAGCGACTGTTGGGGATCAGCCGCTAGAGAGTGACCGTTAGGGACTGAACGTTATGACCTGGCTCTTAGGAGCGACCGTTCGGGACCAGCCGTTACGGAACGGGCCGTCAGTGACCGTTGGGCAGYGGGCTGTCCACCGTTAAGGAGGGAACGTTAGCGCGCGCTATGGAGCGGGCTGCTGCGGGCGCCGGTGTGGCCGGATCRCGGGCGCCGCCCGCCGCGGCTCCCCCTCCGCCGCCACCCCGACGTGTCGGCGGGCACGTCCCCACCGGCGCGGCCGCCCGCCCAGCGCACGTCAGCCGCCCGGCCCTACTTAAGGCGCCGGCCGCCTCCCCGCGCCGCCGCCACCACCGCCGCGCTCCACTCAGGACACCGGGTAGGCGCGAGCGCCGCCGCGGGGGCTGCCCGGGGGCAGGGGAGAGCGGGGCGCTGCCCTCGGGCGCGCGGGGGACCTGGCGGAGCGCGAGGCAGGCGCAGCCCTGGACTTCAGCCTGCTGAGGAGCGGTGCGAAGGGAGGTCGGGGCACTGGGCACACCAGACTCCTCTTCCTCTTTCCTTTCGCCTGCCTTGGCGTGAGCTCGCTCGCTGCTCTGGGACGGAGGGGAAAGCGGCGCCCGCTCTGAGCTAAGAGCAGCCCCGGCCACCCAGCCCGCCGCGGCAGGGCGCACCGCTCAGGGCTGCCAGGCGCTAAGCCTTGCTCTACAAGCCACTCTCTGGAGCTGCGGGCACTGCTGGGGCGCCCAGCTGCTGCCGTGCCCTGCGCCGCTTCCTGTACCCAAACGCTGGGGCTGCACTGTGCRGGCTGCGCTGGGTGCCTGCACCAGTGCAGCTCGCCAGCCCTGCCGCTCCCAGCGCCCRGCCAGGGCTCGGCCCGCGGCGCCTGCACGCCGCATTGGCCTGTGCTTCTGCAGGCTCTCTAGGGCCGCAAGCAAAGGCCAACAGCTCCTGCCACCTTAATACACGCGAGAGAAGCTTCTCGCTTTGCACATACTGGATGGTGGCCCCTTGCTGCTCCGCACAGGTTASGCCTGTTTTGTGCTGGCTAGGATCAGGTCACGTCTATACTTGCATCCATCTGCAAGGYGGTCTGTGGCCCAGGCTCCTCGGGGCACAGAGAGACTGGAGGGCAGCCAAGGCAGCCCTGAGCGGGAGAGCGGCGCGTTGGCTTTGCATGGACACGGCAGCCACTGCTCCATCCTTCAACGCYGTGCGTGCCCTCTGAGAACCCCTGGAGCTCTTGCAGATTAGAGCCCCCAGAACCAGGCTGCACTGCAGCCAGTCGCTGACCAAGTTGGGTATGATGCTAATGCCAACAAGGGGTACTCAGCTTTAGGGATCTACAAGGGACTGGGTGCCTTGGTTCACCACTGTGYGGTTTCAACTTAAAATAAAGCAAAAGAGAGAATTTTATGGATCAAAGTGCACTTGTGGGAAGGGGTGGACAGAGGCTGGCTTTCAGTGCAGCAGACAGCAGACTGCCAAGCTCTGCGGTGCCTAGAAGAACTAAAATGGCTTCCCATGACTCAGTCTAATATGGATGGTTGTTCAGCATTCTGCCTATGCTGCTAGAGCGCCGTCAGCTATCAAGGCTTCTTGGGCAGCACTTGAGGGCAAGCGTCAGCAAGCTTACTTGAACAATGGATTCCTACCAAAATTTTATTCCAAAATTRAATCAGGCTGCTAGATAGAGGCAGTACTGCCAGATAGTTTGGGGCTGCAATTTGTACTCATGTTCTTGCCTTGCTGTAGTTAAGATCCACTTGCTTTATACAAACATTAYGGGGTGAGTGAAAGCTCCAATACGCGGAGAAGTTAGAGTCTGCTTTCCTCTCAGCAGTGCAACATGTCTCTCAAGGATCATCTCATCCACCATGTGCACAAAGAGGAGCATCCTCATGCCCACAACAAGATCACCGTGGTTGGAGTGGGTGCTGTGGGCATGGCCTGTGCCATCAGCATTCTGATGAGGGTAAGTCGCAAGCTTCAGATGAAGCAGCACAAGGKGGGGCTACCTGAGGCCAGAAAGAAGTGCAGAATAGGTAGGCAGTGAGAAGTAATCTCCTCTCTAAGACTAACTGGGCTAGTGCACAAAGCAGGCCTTCTGGTTGTACATTCCCCTTCCTGGGGTCTGAAATGAAGCAGCAAACTTCAAACTCGTTCTTTCTGTAACCACCTTTGCACAACATCAGACAATATACTCTTGTGTATTTTGACCTAGGAATTGCATTTACCATCAAATGACTTGTAAATTCCTTCCCAAGCAGGTAAATGGAAGCTTTTAGAATTCCAAACATACATACATACATACATATATATATATATATATATATATATGAAAAGTCTGGAATAAAGAAGGCATTTTGCTGAAGACTGACTCATGGAATAGTTTATTATAGAGTGACCTGGAAAAAAGTTTTAAGTACTCTGAGTGACTTGACCTCTGTATTGAATTATACTGGAAATACAGTAACTACACCAAGCTGGCTTTCCTTTACTCCAAATTTGCTTATGTGGGAACAGCTGTTCAGTTACTCCTCATCATTTTGGTGTGTTGAATTGTATGACTATTGCACATAAAATGTGGATATGGAAACAGTACAAAACTAGCTCAATAGAGTGAATAACCCAGAAGAGTATTTTAAGTTAATGGGGGGAAAAAAAAAAAAAGGGATCTAGGTGAGCTAGATTACTTTTTTTTTTAATTAACAAAAAGAATAAAAGGAATAGTGAGGACAGAGAGGTAACAGACTGACTTACTCTTTAATCCTGGTCTCTTGTAGGATCTGGCTGATGAACTTGCCCTGGTTGATGTTGTGGAGGACAAGCTCAAAGGAGAGATGCTGGATCTCCAGCATGGCAGCCTCTTCCTCAGAACACCCAAGATTGTTTCTGGCAAAGGCAAGTAGCTATACTGAGCACTTCCAAACAGAGGCAACTGCTTCAGATATCAGACTGCTCATCCAAGTCTGGCACTTAGTCTGTCCTCCTAATCCTAAAAAGGAAAGCTCTTTTAATTTCTGTTTCTGGAGAAATAGTAGTCAACTGACATTCAGTGCTATATGCCTTGCTAAAACTTGTCTAGCTGGGTATTGCTCTGTCCTGGAGTTGGACACTCAGTACTAAAAAGCTTCTGCCATCTTAATGTATTCCTGAATCTGTGACAGTTTTACCACACCGTTAGCCCTGAATGTGCTGGTGCTTACCTGCTGGCTACAAACATCTGACCGCTTTAAGCTTAACAGCAACTTAATTGGGGCAAATGCCTCAGTTACTGTGTGACTCCTATGCCCATAGGTAACAGGTTATGACAGCAGAGCCCCTCACACCTTGTCTTCCACGCAGTACTTACACTGTATGCCATCCCTCTATACAGCCAGATGCAGCTCCATGCTTGAGAAGCACGCAGTGCCATTGCCTGTCTACCCATCTGCACTGTAACATSCCCCCAAGGTTGCCACTTGGGCCAATGAGACATTCTCAGAGAAAGTCCCTAATGTCCTGTGGAAGCTAAGTCTCGGGTCAGCACTCTGATGTGAGAAAATGGGGTATCCATGTTAAGAGAAACAGAACTCCTGTTCTGAACCACATTTAGAAAGAGCTCATTTAACACACAGCCTTTTGTCTGCAGATTACAGTGTGACCGCCCACTCTAAGCTGGTCATTGTCACTGCTGGCGCCCGCCAGCAAGAAGGAGAGAGCCGCCTTAACCTGGTCCAGCGCAATGTGAATATCTTCAAGTTCATCATTCCCAACGTCGTTAAATACAGTCCTGATTGCAAGCTGCTTATCGTCTCAAACCCAGGTTTGTCCTGCACTGCCTACCTGAACGCCTTGGCTTAAAACAAATGTTTTCCCCAGCAACGTGCTGATAACATATTAATAAGACCAAGCATAGACTTACAGAAAATGCTGGTGTCAAACACACACATAGCAAGATGTGTCATCTTCCTTCTCACTCAAAAATGTGTTTCTCTGAGCAAGAGCAGAACTGTTCATYAGAGGCACTTATCTTCCCTGTTCCCCTCACAGTGGATATCTTGACCTACGTGGCCTGGAAGATCAGTGGCTTTCCCAAACACCGTGTTATTGGCAGCGGCTGCAATCTTGATTCTGCCCGCTTCCGCTACCTCATGGGAGAAAGACTGGGCATCCACTGCCTGAGCTGCCACGGATGGATTGTCGGAGAGCATGGAGACTCTAGTGGTAAGTGTAAATTTTGGCCATCTCTTGCTATATGTGGTTTGCAAGAAGCATTCCATGCAAAACCTTTAGCAAGAAAACACTCAAAAATCTTTTCGCTGCAGCAATTTAATGCAAGCCTGACTTTAACACTTCTGCAGCATACAGTAACCCTAGATGTTCTAAATTTAACTTGAGTTATTCTGCTTGGAAAAGGTCATTACTGAAACCTAAGGAGGCCAACATTTTCTAGGGCTAGGTTGTCCCCATAGCTCCCCTGCTCCAATCCTCCTGCCATGAAAAAAAAAAAAAGGGCAGCAGGAGAGTGGCGTTCTCTGCAAGTGACTCTCAGGGATCTGGACTAGGTCTACTGGTAGTTGTCTTCACTGGTATCTCTCATTTTACTCCAAGAACTATATTTAGGAATAGAAGTGCAGGGTCAAGTCTAGACRAGGAGGGGAGAAGAAGCAACGTTCCCCTTATTTAACCCGCGCTCCTCCTAGCAGCAGCTCAGCAACACTGCTTGCTTCCAGGCACCCAACAGGGCTCTTCAGAATCCATCTTCCTTGGAGAAGCCTTTGCAAAATACAGAGTTGCGCCATATTAGTTCAACTTCAGTAAAGTACAACATCTAAACAAGATATTTTCAAACCCAGCAACATCATGTATAAAGGAAGATGCTTGTTTGCTCCTAGATTATTATCCCATCATATGATTTGGGCCCATAGGCCATACTACGTACTCAAAGACACACCTAAAACAGTGACACTTGTATCTAGTTCAATTTGCCCTATATTACATATGTCCTATGTTTGCCCCATAAGAGTGAGGTTTTTCTTGTGGCTGGGGAGATTCTTGACTTTGTGAGATGACTAATCTTTGTGCAACTCTAAGTACCTGTCTGGAGCGGAGTGAACGTTGCTGGCGTCTCCCTGAAGGCTCTTCATCCCGACATGGGAACCGATGCAGAYAAGGAACACTGGAAGGAGGTCCATAAGCAGGTGGTGGACAGGTAAATCAACTTTCCCCAAACTATAACATCTCTGAAATGCAATATTCGTATCTTTTGTAAATACCATAATAGTGAATATGAAAACACAGAAATAATACAGGTTGAAGTAATGTTTTAAGTAATACGTATTAGACAGTAATGAAGCAGTAACATAGATTTGGCAGAAAAAGATTTTCCAATTTAGTGAATTTAAAGTTGAGGAACTGCTTCAACTTSAAGCATACAGTATTACTGGGAGGAATCATGGATAGGATTTTTCACTGGTCTGTGTTTTATTTCAGTCCTGTCAGCAAGTCAGGGAAAATTCTGGTGTTTAAGACATTCTCTTTGGCATTTCCAAAGATATTTTCTTTAAAACTTTAATATAGTCCAGTGGATGCTCTTTATTTTTCAGTATGTAACTTTGTCTCTGCAGTGCCTATGAGGTTATCAAACTGAAGGGCTACACATCGTGGGCGATTGGCCTTTCAGTGGCAGATTTAGCTGAAACTATTATGAAGAACTTAAGGAGAGTGCATCCCATCTCTACAATGGTTAAGGTGAGCAGCCCTAAATCCTTTCAGCCCATCCCCTGGCCCTCAATTTTTCTGCCATAATGAAAATTAAACTTGGAGGCTCTGAAGGTGAGTGGTAACTTTCTAGGTTAACACCTATTTCCAGAAATTCCAGAACCTGACACTTATTTAAGCTTTATAGATCGAATAGCATATCAAATAGATATCTAGAGGACTTAGCCTTTCCTTCTATGCTTTTCAGGGCATGCATGGAATAAAAGACGATGTCTTCCTAAGTGTTCCTTGTGTACTGGGCAGCCATGGCATCACTGATGTAATAAAGATGACCCTAAAACCTGAGGAAGAGGACAAGTTACGGAAGAGTGCAGACACACTCTGGGGAATCCAGAAGGAACTACAGTTCTAGATTTGGCCAAGCAGTTCACTGTTGGCAGTTCAATGGATTTAGTGGTTTGTCTTGCGTTGCACTTTCCAAGTAGGTCAAATCCTTCAATGTATGCATCTCAAATAGAACACAAATTAAAACCTGAACAAATCAGTTTCCTGAAGCTAGTGCTAGGAAACTACTCTAGGGTTTTCCCCTGTTCACAAATACTCACGATCCTAACCAGAGCTAGGTAACAACCCAATCTTGTATGGTGAAGTGGTGTGACRTAAATCCAGCATTCAGAACAGCACTGCCTAGAAAACCCTCTGCCTTTTTCCCACCTGTTTAATATTGGTCCAGAACAACAGGTAACTGGTTATTACACAGTGTGAAACCAAAGACTTCTCTTGCAGTTAAAGGATTGTCAAACCAACTGACCAACCTTCTCTGCCACTTGAATAGCTTATATATTTCACTGTTGGTAGGTCCAAATATATTTTCCTAACACTGCTTTGGAATTTTTGTGTATACTTTTTTAGAGATCCTTATTTTTGTGTACTCTATCAGAACAGTTGTAARTCTGTTTCCTAAGCGTATTATATAAAATCCTAATGTCTCTGTATGCAACAAGACAACGGCTGTCCAACTGTAGCACCAGCTCCAACACCAAATAAATCATGAACTGTTAYTTCAGTCTCTTGGTTTTTTTTGGTATAGGGCGTGTACCTCCACCACCCAGCTCTAGTTGAAGGCATCAATTACATTGTTCAAAAACATCACCTATTTCCTTACTCTCACTAACTCAGACATCACCCATGTAACAGTTACATGGGCAGCTACTCTGCTGTGGGCTCTAGTTACTTTGTGTAGAGAACTTACACCAGAGAGGGGAGAGCACGAGGGGCGTTCAATACACAGGACTTAAATTTGATCCTCATCGTTATGTCAACAGAACCTCTTCCTTGGCACTATCGTAGCTGAGGGGAGAATCACTTCACACCGCTCCTTTGGGCTGTATTCCTTACCTTTATGCACAAAGGTACATGTAGGAACAAATTCCCCCTTATCTTGTGCATGACATCCATAAACAGCTGCTGCCAGGGCAGAGCAGCAGCTCCTCTGGAATTACTGCACTGTTCAGAGCAGCAGCTCTGCAGAGAAGCTATCACCAAGTTATGTCTAAGTACACGCTAGATGGGGAAAAAGAAGAATTAATTACCTTCCCTGTCACAAATACTTAACAAAGAGGCCTTTTTCCTTTATCAGAACATATACTACAGTTTAGGAATATCACTGGATTAAGTCAAAAGTAGACCTCTAAGGTAGGTACTGCTCACAACAAAATAATTTATAATTATTTGTARGGGGATGAGGGGAGAAGTAACTGAAGTAACAAAGGAAAAGTTGCACTTTACTGTACACCTTTCTTTTAGATCCACATGACTAAAGCTAGCACCTGGAATAACAGCATGAATATATTGACCACAAACAGTGAGGTTTCACACAGGTAACAAGATAAGGGCAYGAAGTCATTTCCATCTTCAAAGCTTTGAGAAGATGCACAGGACTTGACCTTTACTAGACAAAGCCCTGACAGGCTTTTCCAGAGGAACTTTTCAGCTGCAACTGCAACATGAAAAGCCTTAAACATGCATGTCTGAGCCAGACTGATTGCTGTTACACGGGTACAATGGGATCAGACCAAGACACCAGGTTTCAAGCTTGCAGTGCCAGGCCTCAACCCACACAGGTCACCAGACAAGGAGAGCAGCCGGTTGCTGCCGAGTGACACAGTAGCACTGTGAACCACCGAGGTAGGTCACACCAGAGGATGCTCGCCTGCACACGGCCCTCTCTTTTASAGATTATGCCATGTTTAATCATTTTTTCAAGTTACTTTCTTATGTCTCACAGAAAGATGTCTAATATCCCACACTGACCACTACTGGATGTAAAGCAAGCCCAAGATCACTTCAAAAAAACAGAATCCCTAGATGTCAACAGCAAGATCCAATAGAGTCTTGAAATTTTGAGTTTCTGGCTTTCACTGGCTGTTACAAAGCTTAGCTGCACTCAWACATACATAATATTTTTTTCTGATTTGGGACATTGAAATATCTTCCAGGGCTCAGAAGAAAAATAAAGGTCTGATTAACTTGCCACTGCATAAGCTGGSCCTGTTTGTAGAGACAGCGCGCTGCACACATCTCTGTAGAGGAAGAAAATATGCAACAAGTTTTATTCAGCGTTAAGTCCACCAGCACAAAGAGTACAGGAAATAGAAAGTGCATTAATAAAAGCTAGTCTTTACCAAAAAGAAAATATATTATTGATTCAAAATATCTTACACTTGAATGATGTAATAACTTAACCTGGGCATCTACTGATTAAGAGAAAGATCAAGAGAGTGGCTGCTTCAAGAGGAAATCTAACTCCTCCATTCAAGTCTGAGAATTCAGTAGAGGTCACTGAGTCCAGCAGTCTTCCTTGCTTTCTGCATTAACGCCCTCAGCTGGAACTGCTTGCGAGACAGAAGACGCACATGCTGCAGAAATTAAAAAAAAAGAAATAAAAAAATGCAGTTACCAACTGTAAACACTCTGAAACGACAATATTTATACAGCAATACAAATTTTGAAAGTATGACACATCGCATAACTCAATTAGACTTAGGGTTTTTTTTTTGAGGTACTAAATGCATTAATTCATGGCATCTTCTTGGCTTCGGATAAGTTGCAAGTGACTACCAAATGCAATGATTATAGCATATTTTTAGTGATTATTAGCTCTTAACATATTCTTTACAAAGTAAAAAAAAACAAAACAAAAAGCCCCATGTACTTCAAGATGAAATGGAAGTCAAACACTCATGCACTTCCTGTGGGAGGGAAAGCAGTTCTTTTAACAGCAATAAATTTAACTAGTGAGCTACATAACAAAGCAGTATGCAGTATGCACTGCACACCAGACCTTAAAAGTAAAGTTGAAACAGCAAATTTTGGGGAAATTCAACTATTAGGAAAAGGAAGAACTGGTAACATTTGTTACCATATGGAGACTACACTTTCCAGATCCTGTAGCAATATTAATTACTGCTACAGAGAAGAAAACAGGAAGCTTAATTGCAAGTTCATAAATATTTTCAGTATTTTCAAAATAGCTGCAGATCTGTATTCTATGTCCATAGTGCACAACACTAGAAACAAAAATTTCAAAATAAAGCCTTTATTTCATATTTTAGATAGTTAAGTAATCATAAATTGACATTATTAGGTAACTAGGTAATAAAAAGTATTAGAAATTCTTATGATTATTAGACCTGACATTATGAAAACTTTCAGCAGCAGAATGGAGTAAATAGTCTAGGAAGACCTCTGATAGACATAGAGCGAGCTGCCTTCTCAAGGTCTCTCTCGGCCTTATTTCCTTGCTCTCAACCAACCACATCAGCAGTGGTATCAATGGACTACAAGGGGAAAGCTGACTGGATACTGCAGTCACCCTTCAAGTTRGTTCCTCCCGAATCAGGATGCACATTCAAAGGAGAGCAGCTCATGCTGACACTGTTGCACCTGTCTAACAAAAAATGACTTCATGCCAGTGACACTTTGGAACTGACCCTTTATCTTAATTCTGTCATTCCTCTTTTAAAATTTGTGTTCCAACATATAAATACTTCCTTATTTACAAGTTCTACTTCAATGAAAAAAGCACTAAAAGATTAAGCTTGAACACAGASTTGAGGCATTTAAAATACGTATTTTAATAGTTTGAAGAGCCTACCTTTAAAAAGACATCTAAATCTATCACTCCTCGTCTGAGTGCTTCCCCAAGGTAAAAGATGGTGTCTTCAATGGCATTTTCCTCTGCATATAAGTTGAGGATCTGCTTGTAAAGTGGTGCTGTAGGAATGATCACTTCATCTATGTCATTATTTTCTGACTGACTTTCCATTTTTTCTAAGGCAGAACTGAGCTCTTCATCCTTCTTCTTGAGAAGCTCAATGCTCTTGTCGACTTCAGCCTGTAAGCATTTAAGATGTTTATTTCATAGCTCTTAAGAGCTGTTCCTCTACTATGGAACAAGGACATTTGTAGGAGACAGAAACAGGACAATGACTTTTAGGGTAACTGCTAGTTCCAGCTTGCTGGACTGCATGCACGCACACACACACACACACACACTCACCCATTCACCCCCCAATCTAGAAAGAAATACATCATTTTTAAGGCAAATTGCTGAAAGCTTTGGTACATGGAGCATGCTTAGGAGGAATTGATCCCATGCGTCTGCTCGCTACCAGAAATGCTCAAATACAGGGCTTTACTGGATCTCAGCTTACCACTTCCTGGTCCAGGCGAGTTACCATCTCTTCCAGCTTCTGGTGTCCTTTCTTCAGGTCTTCCTCCGTCCGTTTCAAGGCATTGAGCTCAGCTTGTGCACGATCCATTTCTTCTTTCATTCGCCATCTCAGCTTGTCACTGACAGCCGAAATGAGGGAGGCTCGGATGGTATCCTCACTGATGGTTCCATCTCGACTGGGGCCTGGACAATAAAGGTCACAAAACAATGAACTGTCTGCTCTGTCTTTGATACAGGCCTGACTGGAAAAAAAGAAGGGCTAAATTGATCTACTTCATGAATAAAAGATAATAAATGMTTTTCCATAATAATTTTCAGAAGCAGTAAGAGCCCACAATGAGATGCAAAACCCCATTCATTCCTTTTATTAGATGTTATAACCCCATAATATAACCCTGCCACCACCACTTAATCCCCATATACCAAATCTTCCTTTGATATAAAAATGGGATGTTATTTCCATCCTCAAATCAACAAATATGGTTAGTCTGAATCTTTAAAAGACAACTCAGTTTCTGGTAGATGCTGSAGAAATTAGCACAAACACACACTGAATCATGATTAATTTAATAGATGGCTTAAAACAGTGATTTTGCCTGTAGGTATGCTAATTTTGAAGCTTACTGACTATGCCGTTAAGACAAAAATAAAGGTACACTGTCTGAGCTAACAAAATACTGTCAATAAAAAAAAAAAAAGTGAAATTACATCTTACAGCCCTTTTACATGTATGAAGATATAAGAACAGGATCAAGTGACTAAAAGATTCATCTATACTTCCCAAGTGGTTTCATCATTATCATTTAGCCACTGTGGGGTAAGTTCTGGGTAGGCAGGGGAGGAAAAAACAAATACTTTATTCACTTTATTCACTTTATTCTTTATCACTTTATTCAAGCAGGCTTCCTTTAAATAAACACTGCTTATWAAGATTAAGATTATATGGCTAAAAAATGTTAGTCAATCACTATTAGCATTAGGTTTATACAAATGTTCTAGTGGACTAAATCTGCTAGCCCATTTTTGGTAGGTATACACTCAATGTTACATTTTTAACCTTTTAAAAGATGGTATCTCAACTTGGGAGGGAGGAGAGCAGAGGAAGAGCAGTCTGTAAAATAAGCTAATGGCACCTATAAAGGTACCAAGTCTGCAGCTATTCTCCCTATACAATGCTTGTTGCAAGTTAGTCTAGTCAAGAACACAAATTCTGTAATTATTTACATCAACTGATTCTAAAAAAAAAAGAAAACTGACAACAACTTAGGTAACAATAATAAAAACATGATTGCAGGCATACTAATTTTCAGCTTTCAATTGCATCATCACACTCAAAAAACTTATAATAGTGATGCAAATGCCTCCACTCGGTCTGATTTCTTCAGCCATTCACCCTGTTGCTACTGAACAGGACCCCCTGCAATTTTGTCATCCATTGCCTTTTATATATGGATATTTCATCATTTATTAGAACCAACAACAAAAGCTCTCAAAGATTACCAGACAAACCCAGAAATTTATCATCACTACTTCTATCAGAAGGAGAACTGGACAGTGCTTCCTACACTGAGGAGTAAAACTTAACCTAGTCAGCTTAAACCACCAGGGACAAGGAGTTAAGTCACTGTTCAGAGCTTCTTACGTAAGGCTGCAAGTAACCAGCTCGTCTATATTCATGTTCCTAACTAAAAATGAAGATCAGATTTCACTTCAAGAAGTAATATGAACATGATTTCAGCTACTGTTTTCTTCCTGTAATGCACTACTTTATAGTTTAAGCCACAACTAGCAGTCAGTTCTTCTTGGTTTCTGATATTCCTCACCCTGGAAGGTTTTAGACAAAACTCACTTGAAAAATAAAGTAAGAGAGAGGAAAGAAAGCCACAAAATGCCTAACACAATGAAATTTCAGAGAAAAAAAAAAAAGTGACAGCAAATAGAAAAGAGCTCTTTGCACACATAAGGGACCATTTCAAGAGCGCCGAATTACTCTACACAGCTTCTTAAAGAGCATGAACCCTTAGCATTTTCTGTTGCTTCCAGATTTAGCCCAGCTTGGGGAAGACACGATGGCAAATGGCCATTAAACCCAGAGAGCACTGAAACCTTTACACCGAGCCTTAACCTTTACTAGGCGGGGTCTGGTTTCAGAAGTGACCTTACTAAACCCGCAAAGCAGTAACTGAATCAAAAAGGTAATTAATGGCATGAAAAAAGGGCTATTTGAAAAGCTGGATATTAATAAAAACTCCAAATAAATATTTTCATTAAATGCAAGCCAAGCTCACTAAAGGACATTCCCCTATCCCAAAACACAGTTCCTGCTACGCTGCTCAAAAAACTATGACAAATCCAACCTGACAAATCAAGCTTTTTGTTGTCTTTCATAAAATAAGCAAAAATGTTTAAGACTGTATTTCATTCCTCCTTGGAGTTACATTTTTTCCTCACTAAATGCCATTATTCTGTAACGATGAATTACAAAACCACTCTTCTCCTCATTTTTCTCTTTTCATACAGTTTTTGATAGGCAGCTTCACTGCAAAGAAATCCTGTCAAAGCTACTCACCAACAGTTGTCAGAGGAGGCTGAGAAGGGTAATGCTGAACACTAGTTGTTGCTGGAAAGGGAACCCCAGCTGGATAAGGATAGCCTGGATAGCTGCTTTGACAAGGAAAGACATGCTCAAGTTCGGTAAATATTCGTAAAAAGTTATTCATGTATRTTAGTTTTACATTACTCTGTTAAACATTTACTTAGGCTTCACTTTGAGTCCCTATTTGGTTATTTCCTGGACAAACATCTCAATCATTTCAAAAGATTCAAAAACAATAGAAAAGAATCATTTAACCTTGCCATTCTAAAACCCCCAAATATCTGAAACACACTAGACAAGCTATTAACAAACAGTAATTTCAATTCTAATAGTTTTAATAGAACTATTAACAGTAAGGCTGGTTATAGAAATATAAAAGCATTGCACAAAACACTATTGCAAGGTGAAGCTTCTCTTGAGAGCCTCTTTCCTGTTCAAGAGAGGAAGGGAAGCTCATTATTGCTTTGGTCACTGAAACAATTGTCAGACAGGACATAACATCACAGTCTACAGAATTTTCCTTACCATCACAGCACCAACTACTGCATTAMGTATAAAACAGATTTCATCACAACCAGAACAAGGATTCAAACCAGTCAGTAATGCACTGGTAAACCTCTGCTTATAGTAGTGGTAAGCAAAATATTCCAGGGGGGAAAAAATTAAAAAAAACACACACCCACAGACAACAACAACCTCAAAAGAAAAACTGAATTCACTACAGAATAAATACAAAATAGGCACGATCTGTGTAYTCCCAGATACAAATAAGTCTGGTTCTATTCAGTGTCATCTTCCACTATACTAATGATCATGCTTTAAAGWGGTTCTTACCTTGGGTTAGGTGTGTGTCCTGGTGGGTAGGAAGAGATTCCACCTGGCATGCCCGGTATGTAGGAAGCTAAATAAAACAACAACTCTGTAAATTTCTACTTCTGAAAAGCTTCCTATRTGGGAAGACCACAGAAGGGGAACGCATTTATACTGTGGTCAGATGTTTTTCAGAATATTATCAAACAACGAATACACTGTAGCAGAATCAAACATCACCATCAAAAAAATCATTTCAAAGCCAGCGAAGCCAAGGGTATGTGCCCTGCATCCCCTGGCAGCCCTCCCAGATGCCARCCTGCACAAGGGCAGCACGGAAACTGCAGCAGATTTTACATTTGTAAGATTTTCTCTCCCCCTTCAGCTTTGGTTGAAACTAGTCAGCACTTTTAAGTTTTTTTTTGGTGGCTGTTGCTCTTTTTAGGGGAGTAGTGGCAGGTGGAATGAGAACAATAGTTCAATTCCTTACACAATCCTTGAAACAGCTGACTAAAATACSTTTGACAGATTTATTTTTTCTTAATTGTTACTTTAAATAATAGATTACCCAACGCTCAAAAGAGCTTTGCCTCCCAGCCTTCTTAAAAAAAAAAAAAAATCCAACAACAACTAAAAAGAAAAACAAACAAACAAAACACCACAACAGCTTTCCAGTGCAGCCATTATTCTCTGCTCTCTGAAAACACAACTGAAGCACCCTTAGCATAGCTGGGCTTCTCAACAACTGATCAGTCATTTAATAATCTGTTCAGTCTTTTATCTGTTCTGTCATTTAGAAGTCACACGTTTTAAAAGCTCTTATCAGCACATTTAAATGGCTAAGGCTTTAAGGCCTTATCAATTTTATTTTTAGGACTCTCTACATTTTCTTATAAAAATAATACTTATTTGTATTTGAATATACTTACTACATATTTGTATTAATTTCAGGAAAGTTATAAATAGCTTTTAAAAAGCTTTCCTGAATGTTTTCAAAAGATTCAGTGTTTTAAAAAGTTGTGTCCTTCATTTCTTACATGGCTTAGAAATAAAATTATATATCTGGAAAATAAGGAGGGAAAAAAATATCCAAATAGCTATTAAAATGTAGGAAAAAATGCAACAAAACAAAATAATATAGTAGTATTTTTGCTGAAATTCCTTCAGTTATAGTTGCCTTGAGTATAATTTGTGACTATAGAAGTAGAAAATAACACCATGTTTCAGGGGACAAGCTTTCCCTAAAGTACAATACAGCCCACAGTCCCTAGTAAAACTATACTTGCACTGACACCCACTGTTCTTGAGAACTAGAGCATGTCTGCCGAATTGCCTACTGCTCTTGTCATAGGTAGGCTAGTGCTGGACAAGTTGRAAAATAAAGACAAAAACAAGAGAACAGCACCAGCTTTTAGTCTAGCCAACTCTAAAGTTTCCACCTGTGTTTGCTACCACATTTCCCACGGGTTAGATCCTCTTGGTGAAAAGTTTCCTTCAGGAATTATGATGACTACTACTACAGCTGTACTCCGATGATCCGACARAAGTCATATTTCAATGCAAAATAGACATACTCTGAGAAGTACAGAAAAAAAGCAATCCCAACTGCATATGCTTTTGCACTACCACTAAACAGGCCACAGGAAACTGGCTCCCCCTACCAGTTTTGGGCTTGATTTTATCTACTGCCTCCCCAGCCCTCCAGYGTGTGTAAAGTGTTTTCTTAGATTTTCCCCCCTTTCTTTTCTTGGATTTTTTTACCCCTGTCTAACTCTTTTTCCATCTATCTCTATTTAAAATAAGATGCTCCTAGAAGTTTAAATAATAGCCTTAAAAGCAGTCTCGAAACCATTTGCAAGAAAACAAGAATGGATAACAAATAGTACCGAAAGAGAAAAATCTGAGAAAATCAGGACAATTCTTTTATCATGTTCAGGTAGCAGTTATTAAACATACAAACAAGTGAGTCTGGGAGGAAAATAAAAGCAGTATGCTTATGTGCATAAMGTCGACAGTTTTAAAAATATTCTTAACAGAAGGACTCGTATTATGAGAATGAAAAAGAAAATGRTGCAATTACCTTAAAAAGGCTCTTTTTTTAAAGATACCTTTGAACAGGTCTTTGACAGGTCACAGATATATGCGCACACATCCCTACACTTGAAACATTTTTCCCCTTCTAAAAGCCAAAACACACACACTACTTTTATAGCACAGCTCAAAAAACTCAGGTACAGCACAGGTGAGTTCATTAGCCACCAAAACAACACACACAGCCACAATGGAGCAGACTGCATCACGGATCAGCAAGCCCTGCAGGGCACCAGGAAGCCCTGGAATAGGCTCATGTGTTTGTAGCAATCAGTAGTCACGTCCACTTACTATTTGGAGGGCCCGTTGCCTGGTATGGAGGGTAGGCTGGTGAGACCGTAGGCCGAGAGAAGACTGGAGGCTCTTCCCCAAACACCACGATCATAACTTGAATCAGTTCTAGCAAGTCAGACTGGGGCTGGGAGGGCAAGCAAATCAGCAGCTCGTGAGCACTGGTAGTGGACATCTTAACACGTTACAAATAATAAAACATTGCCATTTTACCAGCTCTCATTTAATTTCTGTTACAGACTCCTTTACAGATTCCCATCTGGCTAGCTGGTGCTGAACACAACGCAGCAGAACGCAGCTAGAGCTGCACCTACGCTCAGAATGAAGGGGGTGAGACAGAGAGGGTCTGTATCAAACGCAGGGTAACACTTAGGCTGCTGTTGACTGCGTGGTATCTAAATAGCTGAAGAAATTCAGGACAGAGCAATTTGAAGATTCCAGGTTTGCTACACTTACATGTTTCCACTCGTGCAGATAAGGAAGGTATATCTTCCCATTTGCATCAACATGCTTCCCAGTTTTTATTGTCATAGAGCTAGTGGGTTTAACAAAACAAATTGGGGGGTTAAAAGGGTAGGTGTCCAGCAGCCACAAGCAAATTGGGATGTTGTATGTGTTACCTAGAAAAGAGAATYGGAAATATTTCAGAACTTATTTCAACTCTAGCTCTCATCTTATAATCAGATTTTTAAAACATGACTTAAACCAATAAATTCAATTTTACAGAGGTAGTAACAGATGCAGCTGAAATCTACCAATGATCTGTTTAATACAGGACTCCAAATACAACCACAAACTCAACATTTCTTAGAACAGCTCAAGGGTGATTTATGCTTATCATTAACAACCAATACATTATCTTATTTGTTGCCGTTCTGTACTGTAACATCACTAGCTCCTGATATCTGAATTACTACAGCAACAAGTGGTTTGCAGCCCACACACTACAGAAAACCTTGAAAAACGTGCAGGACTAAGAACTCTGTAACTTATGTTTTCTATGAGAATGAAGCAACAATGCTGCATACTAAAATCTTCTTCCACGACAAAAATAGGAAAAAGAAAAACCTTTAAAATATCACACTTTAGACCAGCAGGGGATTTCAAGAAAACAGGCATCACTGAAGTAGTGAAGGCGAATCACTAAATCTAAGTAGCCCTTGAGGTCATTTAGGAAAACGATAATAATAACAATAATTCATGCTATTAATGATCATAAATGCATACCTCTGTAAGGCACAGGAATGGTTCCACTGAGGCTCATCAACTCCCTGGATGAGCCATCATTAAAAACTGAAAGAAAACAAACATTAAACTTTTATGCTAATCTCTGTTCCAGTTCTAGCTATCTATTGGTTAATCTAAATTTTCAAAAGTTGCAAATATATAAGGTCCTCTTACGAAGTTCTGCTCTTGCAGATCTAAAGGCTAGTAAATGATCGCCTGCAATCTGGTAATTTCTTACAAATAAAGTATTTCTGAGAAATGAATAACTGATTATATCATCGATCTACCCCCAATGCAAATAAAACTGTTTTGTCATTCAAAGACCACGTACAGCATAAAACCACAAAAATTAAAACACATTCAGATTGCTACAAAGTATCAAAGACACTCAAACACACACCAAAAGCCAACCAACCTCCAAAAAACTATTTCTTTGGATTAAAAACAATTCTATATGATTTCTCCAAAAAAGTATGTTGGCAAGAGCACTGAGAATTATCAGCCCTTAGACATTACATCTGTTACATTATTAGAAAAGGGTAAGTTTGAACTTAATAAATCAATTTTTAGTTCTTTTGTGCTAATGTTGTTTAGAGACAGGTAAAATGACCTGACTTTACTGGGTAATATATTCCATTATTGATACAATAAACTTGAAAATTTTCTTTTTCAGTGCATTTTAAGCACTGAATTGTAATGCAAACTTGTGAACACTGTTTTGACGGGAGCCCTTTTGCTTTTATTTTTGATTCTCTGGCCATGGTAGGAATTTTTGTTTCTCCGATAACTGTTGACATGCATCTTTACAAGTTAAAACTCTTATCTTCTACCTGTCCATATCCTCTTTTAATACTGATTAATCTTGATAATAATTTGGAATGCAAAATACTACACATTTTTATAGGTATTTTAGTAAGATCAACTGGCTCACAGAGAGATCCAACAGCTGATGGAAATAGCAGAAAGTGAGGAGTAGCACAGTCTCAATGGCTGCAACATCCACCATGCCCTCAAAGCTGCCTCTGGGAGCCTTCTTTATTTAACTCACTGAAATCTACTGTTAACCCATGAAATATGTTATGGAGTGTTTAAACCACTCCTAATTTATATTACAGAACCCCTCACGCCAGTTTTCCATATACATGACTATATCACATACTCGTCACAGTCCTACATATTGCCGCATCAATTGACTTTTTTGAAGAATTTATTCACTGACTTACTGTACTTTTTCAGCAAACACAATTGTAAAAATATCTTCATATTAGAGCAAAGCTGAATTTGTAAGATACCAGCAGTTTCTAGAGCAGCAGCTGATTAGCTAGCAATACACAAAATTACTTCTAACGGCGGTCAGGTAAAGACTGAGCTATGAAAAATGTAATACTTCTTGGCGCAGTTGAAGCATTTATTTTCTTAAACAATCCTTCTATGCTATTAAGGAAGTAATAAYGTCAGAGACTCAAATTCTGTATTTCAGTTTTAATCTTCTTTTTCCATAACAACTATTTAATCTAAGCTATCAGCAGTGCAATACATTGTTTTGCTTGCACTTACCATACGAATCCATAACAGGTTTGAGGTCCTTGTACTGAGAAATAACRCTGCTGGTTTCCTGGACAGTTAAGTCTCTATACTTATACTGGAAAACAAAAGTGAAAGAATATAGTCAGATCCTAAATCTTCAGTATAAACTAATTTAGTTTTATTTTACTGAATAATCCAAATTTATGAGAGTTTGCAATCATATATAGACATTCTTCTCTGTTCTTACTTTGGAATAACAATATTATTCTGTATATAACCTGACTGAATACATTCTGTGTAACTTAACCAACATTAACAGAGTGGTAAGGTGCTTTTCTTCTTAAATTTGGGTCCAAAAATCAAGTGATTGGGGAAAAGCTACTAAATGCCTTTTTATTCATATTCTACTACAGTCCAYGTTATATTTCATATAAAGACAAGTATTGAAATATCTACTGTATACCTTTAAAATGGTAAACATAAGATATTYTTGATCAAAACTAAGACTGTGATGGACTGTGCCTTTAAAGTTAAAATTCAACGTACTTCCTGATTAGGTAGCATTCCAGTTGCTATCTTTCCACAACTAAGGTATCGCTATGGGAAATTGCAGGGTGTGTTCACCTCGGTTTATTAAGAGCTGACACAAGAAACTGAATTATATCTATTTCAGTTAGAAAATGCAAAGAAAACCAGCACACGCTCCTCTGGTCATATAAAACCACCACCCAAAGTGCTCTAAAGACTGCTCTAAAGGGCTTCAYGGAGCTTTTGTAAATTTGCAATACAACAGAAAATGTGATTAAAAGGAAAACTATAAGAAAAGAAATAAAAGGCCATCCTTGGTATCTCTGAAGTAAAAGAGCAGCATTTGACTATTCCTGCTGAATGGCATTCAAAGTATGTTTCACTGTATCATACATGCATCACAGTATTTATAAATATTTTAAATCTATCCTTCAACCAGAAGGCAAACTTTTCAAGGCAGCAGATTATCACTAATAATGCTSGTTTCCTTTCTTTCTCTTACAGGCACAGGAAGTAATTCATACCACAGAACTGCAAAATTTGGAATTTAATAGTCACAGAAGTACAGTTTCAAGACAGCAAAACACAGGCTCCTGGGCAGTGGCCATTCCTCCTGCTATTTACCATTGAAAAAGAAAAATGACATCGCCCCTTACCAACATTTTCTAGGAAATAAAAAAGCCAGTCTGCAGACATCCCAGGGACATGTGCAGGCATTTCTTTTGTTCAGCCGTGAAAGGGGCCCAGCACCATGACAAGTTTGATACCCAAAGCACGTGCCAATAAACAGTACTGGAATAAATTCTTTCAAATGTTAAAGAATATCAAACGCAGTGTCATAGCTAAGGGTCACCTCTGCTTTGACAAAGACTCACTTGTGCTCTTGGAACTWGGAAGCTATCATTTCCTATTCCACACTTTGCAGAGATGGATAAGGAAGCAACTAATCGAGGAACAAAGAGGAGCTACCCCTAGGCATCTCCCATAATAAAGCCTTAGTCTGTCSAGTGATGGCAACCCGGGAACACTTCCTTGTCCAAGAAGGAATCGTTCAGTCGACTTTTCAAGAGGAATCTCATCACAAAATGATCCGAGGCCTCCCATTACTCATGGGAGCAGGAACTCAACAGAAACGGGGACTGTAACGTGGGGAGGGCACCGTGACGGGAGGAGCACGCCTCTCTGGGAAGCTCCGGGCACCCCTGCAGCAGCTGCGCCCGCTCTGCCCGGTGCTTTATCTTCCCGAAACACACCGCTGACCGGCCCTCCCTCCTCTCACCCCCACTAAAAGGACAAAACAGCCGAGCCCTCCCGAGGCATGGGGACCCAGGGAAGGGGGCAGCCGTTAACACACAACGATGCCCCCGCACGGAGACCTCCCCGGGCCCAGCCCGACGGCCGCGTCCGGCCAAGCGCGGCTCCCCTCCCGCTGCTCGCCGCCCAGCTCGGCCCGGCCCGGCCCGCTCCGCTCCGCTCCGGGCGGCCGCTCCGCCTCCGCGCGGCTCCCGGCCCGGGGAGGGAGCCCCGCCGCGCCGCGGGGCGCACACGGCCCCTGCAGCGGTCGCCCCGGCCCCGCCGCTACCTTGGCGAGCATTTTCTTGAGCTGGCTCTCGGAGAACGCCATGGCGGCCGCGCTTCCAACGGCCCAACGGCCGCCGCCAACGGTGTCGGTGTCGCCGCCGCCACCTCCCAACGGCCCGGCCTGGCCCGCGCCTCCCCGCCCCTACATCAACAGGAAGCGACCGCCAGCTCCCGCTTCCGGCGGCGACAGCCGCTTCCGCCCGGCCCTGACGCCACTTCCGCGCGGAGCTGGTGCAGGAGGAGGGCCTGGCGGCGCCCGCCACGGCGGCAGCTTCACGTTAGAAAGGGCCTTTTTTGGTCTGATTCTTTCTTTTTAAAGAATTATTTTCCCCCATGATAATCCTTTGTTTATTTGTGTTTTTTTTTCTTCCAGAATAACATACATTTGCTATTCAAGACACACGCACCATCAGCCCCTAAAAGAGCCAGCAGCTTTTAACAATTCAAAATCCCGGTGAAGGCAGAGATGAAGGAAGCAGCACCCAGACTATTCCCATTGAGGCAATGCTCCTCGACTAAGACACAGCATCCCAAGGAACCGAGCTGCAAACTGTAATTCCAAGTATATTTTAAAAATGATGAAAAAACAAAGAGTCCAAGAGTCCCGCCATGGTGTTTTTGGCTTTCCYTTTTTYTYTCTCTCTCTCTCTCTCTCTCCAAATATAGCAGCTACACTGGGCTCTGTAACCAGCAGTAATTCTCTCTCATCACTAAATATCCGCGGGAAGGACATTTAAGTACATCAAGGGAAGAAAAAGAAAATATTTTAAAAAAAGGCTTTATCTTAATTACATCTTAATAATGACACCAATATAAAACCAGCATTACTTCCAGGCTTGACTTTGCAAGATACAGGTATAAGGCACAAGTGAAAGAGTCTTTACCTGTCATGCAAGTCCTATTTCTGCTTAGAAAGCCCCAGGAATAATGAAACCATCTGACCTCAAAGCTTAGCTATAGAACGCTGTTCTTCAAAGTCCACAATTCTCTTCTGCTGTGTTTTGTACCCTGCAATTTGATGCTGAGGTCTCATCAGGACGAATACAATCTTATACCAGTGCAACGAATCAGGATAGTTCAAAACAGAAAGGAGCCTTTAACTCCACACCATGTGCTTTTGGATTAACCTAAAGCCAGCACATCCTGCTTTTTTTGCCTCCTGGCTAAGGGCTGCAGAAGCTGTTGCCTGCCCCGTTAGCCTGACCCCCTCAGTCTGATACAGGGCTTACTGACACCAACTGGCTTCAGAGTAAGGCCTGAGCTGCAGATACATCTGCATTTCTCAACTGTGAGGTTTTCTTCTTTATTCCATTCCTGATCCCAGCTCCTCCCCATGAGGAAGAGCTCTTCCCCAATGCTGCAGGGGGTGCAAGTGCTACACCTGTATACCCCCGAACACAGGTGCTTTAATATTCYGGAAGTGCTCACAGAATAAGAGCGAAAAAGTCATGTCAACAAAGTCCCATACATCATTAAACACGGCAGAAATTCATATGCAATACTTCAAGTTTGAAGGATAATAAATTAAGCGTTTATATTTCTTTTTCCTACTAATAAGCAAGAAGGGAGGTCACTGGCATTACAGTGCCTGTAATGGGCATGAGAGCTCCAGACCCAGAGCACAGACCCTGGGGAGCTGCAGTATGACTGTATTTCTAGGCAAGCCCCTTAGGCAGAGTTTTAAAAGGCAGGGTTTTAAAAGTGAGTCACAACTTTGGCTGCCTCTGCACACTAGGGTTTCTAAAAACTGGGCAAGCTGCTGGCCTAATATCCGAGTCCTAATGAGGGGCTAAGAGCTAATAATAACCCAAGAACGAAGCTATAATTATCAACAGTAAGTGTACAGACAAAAGTCACCCAAATTTAGGTGAAGCATTCTTGCACATCGCCCTCCTCTTTTGGCTACCAAGAATTTCACTTTTAAAGAATCTTCTGCCGTACAGTGCAGCCTGGAATATATAGTTTAATCAAACCTTTAAGAAAAGGAAATTTGAAAGTAAATAATTAAATTATTGCTTTATAGAGAAATCCATACACACTTGGCAATGCTTTCTGCATAGCAAACCTCCAAACTTCTGTGAGCAGACACCATAACCTCCCGTGTGCTTACAGTTTCAGTTGCTGCAGAAGGTCATGAATTGATGCTGCGCTGCTCTGCAGTTTCTCTAGCACTAGGGGATCTTCTTCTAGTTTCACCATYTCAATCACTCCATGGGTTCCCAGAATACAAGGTAGACTTAAAAATACTTCACTGTTTATATTGCAGCATCCCTGAAACAACACAGAACAACCCTGTCATAGAGAGTTATTTCTGCTCTGCCTTTAATCTGAAGTATGGAATTTCAGTAAATTGGCAGGGRGGTTGGACTASATGAYCTCTGAGGTCCCTTCCAACCTTAAGCATTCTATGATTCTATGATTTTCATTAAGGAAAGTCATTTCATCACATGGCATGTTTTGTCTTAGCATAGCTTAGACTTCAGTTATTTTAGATCCTGTGCGGATCTAAAATTATGGTTTAAGTAGTGCAAAATATTACTGCACAGCTTAAAACCCTTGAACTATGCCACACTTAAAGGAGTTTTCCTTTAAGAATGTATCAGACTTCAACAATGCTGACAAAACATACTACAAAWTACAGTTTAACCAGTTTAAAGTAGAACAAGCAGGAAGACTCTTCTGTTAGTACACAAAACACATTACTTCTCTTCGTACTGAAGACTTGTCATTTCTCTCTATTTCATTAAAAAAACCCCTTTGTTTGAAAATAAGAAATTAGCTGTGTCCGTATTTGATAAATAGCTTTGTGTTCAACTTCCATGTACTGAATACTGTTAAGTCTGTATACAGAAGTAACCAATGAAAAGTTTCTACATGTTTTTTTTTTTGTCAAGTGAAATGACTTAATGCTTTAAGCAAGCCTTTTAGGATGAAACTTCCGTCAAGGTCCAGTTTACAATTTTAAGTTAAGTTAAATATGGCTTGGCACTTCTCCTCAAAGTAGAGGATCAAGTAGTTCCAAAAGCAACTGTTTCAGAGCTGGTCAAATAACAAGCAACAGAAAACAAATTTTAAATTGTCGTAACTGATACATGAATGATACTGCATTCTTTTGTCCCTCTGGAAAAACCTGTGTTCAATACAGAACATTTGAAAAACTGAGACAACCACACCAAAGTGGATTTTTTCCCCCCCTTCTCTCAGCAGCCTTGAACAGAGGGCAACTGGTCTACCACCCTGAATGTTTTCCCTCTGAGCTCTTGTATTTTTTGAGAAACTATTCACTTTTAGTAATGATTTCAGGTTAACATAACTTTTTTTAGCATGTTTGTGGATAGAAGCCAAAAGCTGTCGGAAGAAAGTAATGAAAACAGTGTCGGAAGAAAGTAATGAAAATAGTGCTACTTCAGAATAGCATAAGCAGAAATGCCTACAGTGTTAAAATTAATGGACTGTGCAGTAATATCATCATTATAGTGTCAACTGAAAGAGATACTAATAACATTTACCTTTGCAAGGGTGGATACAGAATGAACCTTTCTTTTGTCTTTCAGTATACTGTCAGTCAAATCAGCAACTGAGAGCCCAACAGACCAAGATCTCTGACCTTTTCCTTTTAGAACTTCCAAAGCTCTATATAAATAAGGAAATGAKGGGAAAAAATAATGTTTAGATTTTACTCGACACATTCTTCTTTTGTTTTATAATGCAAACGCTTAACATAAGTAGGCATACCACGTGTACCATATAACCACAGTTCGCTCTTTGGGAAATTAAGAAATGAGAATTGCTAGAGATTTTTAGCCTTCTTCTACCTGTACTAATGACAGGTATATAACAGTAATAACAGTAATATCTGTAGTAATAACTTCTCTGTCAAGAATCATAAAATCATATATGGCTAACTTAATCAGATAAATCGATCCTAACTTGTATTACTCTTTAAAGTAAATAGCTTCTGCACTAAGTACGAGGAAAAGAACTAATGTGCCAGAAGGCTTGCCTACTTTTTTTTTTTTTTTTTTTTTTTAATAATTATACGAGCTGCTCTAATATGACATTATTATTTTAGAAAATTTGGCTTGTCCTCATATCATCACAGGCATGGTATTATTACCAGAAAATCAGTGGTATTAATATACACATTCATAGAAAAGTGAGTCACACTCAGACCCAAAAATATGTGAAACTCTTTAGTCTGAAAAAGCTTGTGGCTCCAGAGAGTCTAAATATGGAAGGGAAAAAAATAAACTTTACAACCATGTTACCTGTTAGCCACCTTTTCCCTCGAGTTACGAGCATCTACTGTTTGCTGGGCAGCTGAATTACGACTGGTCCATGAAGGCACTAGACAGAAATAACCATTTTAGCCACTGTTCAGTCACTAAATGTGCATTTAAATGTTGGTTATGAGCAGAAAGACAGAGGRGAGGAAATTAAAATTCACAACCTTCTCTCTTCCTCACAACTCAAATTTTTTTAGCAATTTTTTCTGACTGCCAAAATAATCTCTGGAATACCTGGCCAGAGACACCTGTTTTCAAAAAGAAGCAATGTGTAAAAATTCTTAAATTAGCAGTTGTCTGTCATATATTTTATCTTTCTTTTTCAGGACCTCTAATCTTTGCCATTATACCAAATTAAAAACATTTGAGTCTGTATTTCCTATAGTCTTCATAGAATCATAGAATGCCGAAGGTTGGAAGGGACCTCAGAGGTCATCGAGTCCAACCCCCCTGCTCACGCAGGGTCACCTAGAGCAC